>NC_134265.1:129734524-130058274 GCF_031893055.1 Leptodactylus fuscus | reverse complement strand
CAACTGAGTAACAAATATAACACATTTAAAACCAAAAAAATAAATAAAATCCTAACCCATTTTTATTTATTTTACTTCCCCACAGCTGTATATTCATTTTATTCCATCTTCCACTCACTCACGCTTTTATATAAAAAGGTGAAAATGTATTCTTCCTATGGCACAAGAGGAATGCTCTGTCTGTCTTATTAATATCAAAACTGTATATTCTGAATATAAGGGCATGTTCACAAAGCAGTAACCTGCTGAATATTTTACATTAGTACACTTCTTTTCATTATAATTTTTCTGTTTAGCTTTCTTAACTGGTTTTATCATAAAAACACTAACGCAAAATTCTAAGTAAACTAAACTAAAGCCCGTCTATTTTTCCACACACCAGCCATTTAGACATTCTCATCCATCGCAAAGCAAAATGCAAATGCAAGCAAAATCCATTAGCAGAGATACTTTTCAGTTGATCTTATTTGGCCAAAATGGTTTGAAATGGGCCAGAATTGTGCCAGCTGACCCTGAAAATGATTCACTGGAAGTGAGGAGGCTTGTAGACCATATTCAGACATAGTAATAGTACCTGTAATTCAGGGAAAAAGTCTGTGATCACACAGAGGAACAGACCACAAAAACAAGGCTATTGGGCATAAATGTCCCTTGACACACAGGAATCCAAATAAGAATTTCAGATTCACCAGAAAACTGATATTTATATGATTAATGTTTCTAAACCTCCCTCATTTTCTATGAAAGTAAATGTTGATGAAACTTTGCATGCTATTAATTTTATATAAAATATTTAATCAATTTATTTTGAAGCCTGGAGTTGGAATAGGCATCTTTCTATGAAGTCCTTTTCTGCATCTCCACAGCCCTGCAGAATACTGCTGTATGAACATGCTCTTAGACATTGTGGCTGACAAGTATTGTGAATCATGCTTACAAGCAATCTTTTGGGTGTGAAAGTCTCATTGCATTTTTATATAATGTGGATTAAAATATAATGTTTTGGAGTTTATTTGTGACTAATTTGTTCTTGACTGTACATTATCCACTAAATTGAACACTTGTTTTCAATGCTTCTCCAGGAAATTGCGCAAAGCCACTGGTGTGGATATTAATATGCGTGTTGGGGTGCACTCAGGAAATGTGTTGTGTGGGGTAATTGGGCTCCAGAAATGGCAATATGATGTCTGGTCGCATGATGTAACACTGGCCAATCACATGGAAGCAGGAGGAGTGCCAGGGTAAGATTGGCATCATACCAGATTTCTTCTGCTGTCAATAGACTGTGTGCGCCAACAGCTCATTCTTATGGTTTTACCCATTGATTCTGTAGGAGAGTGCATATCACGGAGGATACACTATCGCATCTTGGAGGGGAATATGAAGTTGAAGATGTAACATATGGACAGAGAGACCTGTATCTTAAAGAAAATAATATAAAAACCTATTTGGTCATTGATCCCAGAGTAAGTTTTGCAGATAAATCTTTACATGTTTTGTACTCCAAATCCAAAAGTTCACTGGTCAGTTTCATGTGTATGATTCATATTTCTAATGGGTTTAAAACAAAGAAATTTGGAGTTTTTCACTTTGAATTCTGCCTGTTTTTTTTTTTTTTTTTTTTTGAAAGGTTCCTTGACAATAAAATGTTCACACAACGCCCACACAAACTACTATTTAGCATTACAACCCCTTTTGGATCAATGAGATGTCTGTTTACCGATCCTTCTGGTTAAGAAATGAGGATTTTGACTTAAAGGGGTTGTCCCATCTCAAGGATCTTATCTATACTGCTAGCTTATGTGGAGTTAAGACTTTTCCTAAATACATTGCTTCAGCAAAACTGCTTTGTTTGGCCGCTATCTGAGATTCTTCACTTCATTGTTTACACTTCGTTTCCATAACCACGGACCTGGGGATGATCTTATCTCTTCGCCCAGGACAAGTGATGTAACTCCCTGCTCTCAGGAGGGGAGGGTGGAGTTGAGTGCTCGGAGCGAGCTTGTATTTCTGAGCTGTTTATCGCCCTCTTCCAGTTATCGGGTCTGTTAAATGAATTCTGCTGATAAGGGCTGAGACAAGGAGTCTGTTACCTCTGTATGTAAACACAGACCTAAAAGTGAGTTTATTGCAAGCTGACTCTTGGTTCTATAGCATGTAAATTTGGGATTCTCATCATCTATCAAATCCAGCTCTGCTACATGAGCTTCATATTGTGCATCTTCCAGTGATACTCTGCTAATTTGCTTACAACCATCCCTCATTACTGACTGCAAACATGTACTGCTATGAAGAGAGATAGCAGAGCTGGCTTTGTCTGGGAGACAGTGAGTGAAACCCCACCCACTAATTTACTGAGAAAACCAGGAAGTGAACAGAGCAGACAGCCAGCAAGGTGGTGAACAGGCGAGTTGGGAATACCCTTTTAAGGACCCCTCTCTATTAAAGGGATTATAATTGAAGACTTAACTTTAATTATTTACAAGCCACAGTTCCATAATTTTAGTAGTGCCTGGCATTGCAGCTGAGCCCCATTTACTTGAATGGGATGAAGCTGTAGTGAGCTGTAATACTAAGCACAGCTGCCTGGTAAACAATGCAGGGGCTTTGTGCTTGCTAGAGCATCTTGGTCCTTTCAAACAGCTGGAAAGCTGAGATGTTGAGAGCTTCGATCAAATGTTGGTGGCTTAGCCTAAGCAAAGGCAATGAATTAAAGTCTGAGATAACCTCTTTAACTCAGTTTTGCCCAATGGGGTATATAAAGATGGGTTTTCTAAAGTGGATTACCTCTTCTATAAGTTTTATTAGCAGCTAATGAAACAGTCAAACCTCATACATGAAACCATGTTTGTGGTGTTCATAAGGCACATTTCTAAAATTAAAACTGAATAAATTACACCAGTCCTTTAAAGGAGTATTGCATTAACAAGAAGGCAACTTGTTGTTCAGTGGATGTTTTGCACCTCAGTTTAAATGGAGTGCCAGGTAGGGCTGAACAATTAATCCAAAAATAATTGAAATTGAAAGTCAACTCAATTAATTGATTTGAACTTGCTGACAGCGATTTGTTTTATTCATGCCATCCTGTCTCACACTGCCATTGGCTAAAGGTTCTGTCTCTCACTGTATCCATCAAGGATTGCTGATGTGAATAACCGAAGCCAAAATTCATGGCATGGCAGGGGAAACGGAATGTAAAAAGGGGAGTGTCCTAAAATAGTCCATTAATAATGGTAAAACATTCAATTAATTGTGATTTTGGCTTTAGATTATAATCATCCATCTCTAGCACCAGGTCAGAAATCCACTGTGCCATTCATTTCAATGGAAACTGATGGGGATCACCAAGGTACTGTGCTTGATCAGGTGATTTCCGTTGAAGTGAATCCATTGGCTATGTAGATTTCTTTCCTGCTTCTTTATTTAAACTGTGGTGTAAAACAGTTTTTGTGATTGGTGGGGGTCCCAGCACCCACCAGGTTACTGGAATATGTCTTCAATGAGCCAATAAAAAGAAAAGCAAAAAGCCTGGCACAGCCTCACATGCAGCAGCTCTTTATCCCCCTGAAAGTACTGACCTGTGTCCCGTCACCCTATACCTCAGAGTACAATAAAGAGGTTTTAAAAAGAGAAGTGGTAAGCGCTGTCTACGGCCTTCTCTCTCCTGTGATAATGAGCAACTACGCCTATGCATCTGAGAAAATGTATTAGTCACTTGTCCAAACAATCTCTTATGCCCTCAGATATATTAACAACCAGGTATATAAGTACAGCTGTCTATTCCCATAGGTTAGTGACGACAGTGAGGAAGATGACATACTGCCTACAAAGTCTGCTGAGGTCACCAAGACAAGAGCATCTGTCCGTATGACACGCTATCTGGAATCATGGGGAGCTGTCAAACCATTTGCTCACTTAAATCATAGAGACAGCCTAATCCCGGAGAACCTCAGCACCTCCCGCATTATGGTAAGTGTCCATACATCCTTGTTTGTTCAAGATGTCCTACTCTCCCTGAATAAGATCATTCTGAAAAGGGGGGTTTATATTATGATAAAAACAAAGTACACCCGTTTTGAATCCTATGGTTTTACATATGAGGACATAATAATAATAATAAATATATATATATATATATATATATATATATATATAGTTCTGTTTGAAAATCTTAAAATTGGACAAATATAACCTCAGATAAACTCGACACATTACATAGTGCCGTTATTTATTACAAAAACTAGGCCAAGTGACTGTGTATTAGACTTACATTAATATGTAGATACATTTTTCAGTCAGTGATTTTATTTTAGCTTTCCCCTTTAACATAATTTTATATAGCTTTTGTTCTATTATTTCTTTTTTAGGATTTACCAATGTCTGCTATGCCTCAGATTGGGAATGCTGACAAGTAGGAGCAGGAATTTTCTTGTCCCTTGCTGCTTTATGCTTCCTACATGCCCCTCTTTAAAGAATCTGCTACATGTTCTCCTGCTTGGCCCTTCTGTCCTGTGGCTTCCATATGTCTGATGTCAGCACAGCTTCTTGTGAGAAGAGTCTATCTGTCTTTATGTACTTCTCTGTCCCTTTTGTGCTTGGTCCATGTCTAGTACTGTGCTAATGTCTTGTTTTCCCACTTGTTTTATCTCTTGTTTGCCTGCAAGGAAAATATAAATGTTTAGAAAAGTTTTTAAAAAAATCTCTTCATAAGCGTGTAAAACATGGTGCATTGCTTAGTATAATGTGTGCACGCCCTTTATTAGAATATACACTCAACGGCCACTTTATTAGGTACACCTGTCCAACTGCTCGTTAACACTTAATTTCTAATCAGCCAATCACATGGCGGCAACTCAGTGCATTTAGGCATGTAGACATGGTCAAGACAATCTCCTGCAGTTCAAACCGAGCATCAGTATGGGGAAGAAAGGTGATTTGAGTGCCTTTGAACGTGGCATGGTTGTTGGTGCCAGAAGGGCTGGTCTGAGTATTTCAGAAATTGCTGATCTACTGGGATTTTCACGCACAACCATCTCTAGGGTTTACAGAGAATGGTCCGAAAAAGAAAAAACATCAAGTGAGCGGCAGTTCTGTGGCGGAAATGCGTTGTTGATGCCAGAGGTCAGAGGAGGATGGCCAGACTGGTTCGAGCTGATAGAAAGGCAACAGTGACTCAAATAGCCACCCGTTACAACCAAGGTAGCCAGCAGAGCATCTCTGAACGCACAGTACGTCCAACTTTGAGGCAGATGGGCTACAGCAGCAGAAGACCACACCGGGTGCCACTCCTTTCAGCTAAGAACAGGAAACTGAGGCTACAATTTGCACAAGCTCATCGAAATTGGACAATTGAAGATTGGAAAAACGTTGCCTGGTCTGATGAGTCTCGATTTCTGCTGCGACATTCGGATGGTAGTGTCAGAATTTGGCGTCAACAACATGAAAGCATGGATCCATCCTGCCTTGTATCAACGGTTCAGGCTGGTGGTGGTGGTGTCATGGTGTGGGGAATATTTTCTTGGCACTCTTTGGGTCCCTTGGTACCAATTGAGCATCGTTGCAACGCCAAAGCCTACCTGAGTATTGTTGCTGACCATGTCCATCCCTTTATGACCACAATGTACCCAACATCTGATGGCTACTTTCAGCAGGATAATGCGCCATGTCATAAAGCTGGAATCATCTCAGACTGGTTTCTTGAACATGACAATGAGTTCACTGTACTCCAATGGCCTCCACAGTCACCAGATCTCAATCCAATAGAGCATCTTTGGGATGTGGTGGAACGGGAGATTTGCATCATGGACAAATCTGCGGCAACTGTGTGACGCCATCATGTCAATATGGACCAAAATCTCTGAGGAATGCTTCCAGCACCTTGTTGAATCTATGCCACGAAGAATTGAGGCAGTTCTGAAGGCAAAAGGGGGTCCAACCCGTTACTAGCATGGTGTACCTAATAAAGTGGCCGGTGAGTGTAAGACTCTGGTGCCAGGTCATGTCAAAAGAAAAAAATAGTTACTAAATCCTGTATCTGCACATGTGGTCAGCACGCTACTGTTCTGCAATAGTGCACCAAAGGATAGAGGAGATGGAGCAGTCACATGCTAAATCACTTGACTGCCACCCCTTTAAATCATATAGGAGACTGCCACACTGCATAGTTTACACATCCTGGTCCTGGGTAGTAGGGGGCATACAACTGTAGAACTCAGTTTAGCTATGAACGACATAACAGATTGACATGCTGAGAATTTTTAAACATCCAACCTTATTCAGACTATGTTAGCATCATGTTGATTTATACATCTGACCAGGGCGTGTGACCGATGCCACACAATTTTAACCAGAAGGCATGATGTGTTTTTTTTTTTTTTTTTTTTTTTTTTTTCCATCCACTGGCTGTGATTGTATGGAATAACATGGTCTATTACCCTGTATCATGCCTTTTGCTGTATGCTATGAAATACCGTTCTAGAGGCCAATGTAGAATGATCTAAACACAGCCTTAATTTTGTGTGGATGGCGGCTTTAGACCTGTTTGGACAGGTATATTGGACAGTATATTCCATGTACATATAGTAGCTAGTTCTCGTTTGGAATCCACAATGTCTTTTGTTTCTATTTTGGTTCTGTTTTTCAAAACTCGCTGCTGCTTTTTTTTGTTTTCCCTCATTCAGTTACGTTTCTTTAAGGTTTCGTTCCCCAAAAGAGGCGAATGAGTCTTCAGCTGATAACAGTATCTCCAGTATTTTGGAAGAACTGAAATCCTTAAGGTACTTATCATGAAGAAAATGTCTTGCTCATATCTCTGTGTATAATTCTAACCCGAATGTAATCATTAATGTGTCTCCACCAGGCAGTGGAAGAAATCTGATGAATTTAACCGGGTCACTCTGTATTTCAACCAGAAAGCCATAGAAAGAGAGGTACTAAATACTTTACTATTTGTAAGCATATGTTATTAGTATCCAGCAAACTTAAAGCAAAGAGCTTCTATGCTGGTCACCCAGAATTACATTGTTGTAAAATATTCCCAATTAATTTACTTTTTACACTGTACTGTGAGAGAGATCATTTCCATTTATTATAATGGTGTCACTTTAGTAATCCAAAACTCTCCTCACTGTGTAATTGTAAAAGTACAGGCAATGGAGCGAGTTTATAACCAAATTTCATTGCAGTAGATGTGGAATGTATATGTGACAATTGTTTCCAAGGCTGGCTTCACATGAGGTGTTTGGTGAAATTGTTACTATAATTTAAAGAGGACTTTTCATGTCCTCTAACATTGGCAGCATTATATACCACTCGAAATCTGACAGTGTGCTGAATTCAGCTTTGCTGGTATGTGCCTCAGTTGTAGAGATATCAGTGCTGTTAGTTTCAGTACCGATATCACTGCACTGTTAGAGGAGTTGCCTTACAGCTCCATGTCATCACTGGGTGGTGAGGAACGAATCCCCCCTCCCAACAATACGAGGCTATTGAATTGTACTGTCAGCTACTGTATAAGGCTGGCCACACTGTCAGTGCAGTGATATTGGTATTGAAACTAACAGCACTGATTTCTCTGCAACTGAGGCAAATGCCAGCAAAGCTGACAGTCAGCTGAATTCAGCGGTGGATAACACCCAATGTGGTTACTTTGTGTTGCTCTATGAACCTATTAGCTTTTTGAGGTGTATTTGTGTCTGACTTTTGGAGAGACGCCTGTATATGTTATTGCGGTGTCCACTGAGCCAGGAAACTGGTGGTGGCGTTAATTTGGGGTGCCTTGGCAGGGTTGGGGGTTTTCAATTTTCAGCCTGAGTGAAGGGTGAGTGCAGTGAGTTGACCCCTGACAGCCACACTGACATCATGTGCTAATACAGCTCATACGTGTCAGAGCGCATGAAAGGTCCTCTTTAAGACGTTTAGGTGTCTACAGTTGTAGCAGTAAGTAAGAAGCATTTTGCTTTTTGTCACAATTTTTTCTTCTCATAAAATCCAGTAGGGAAAATAGTCTACAAGAAAAAAAAAGGGTTATATTTGGTGCAGTTTTTCTGTAGAAATAATTTACGGGCAATTACTAAATTTGATTCCAAGAAATAACATTTCTGCACATATAATAAATGTTTACAACAGTAATAATTTTTTTTTTACTTCACATAACCTAACCTATCCTACAATCTCTACACTTGGCAGTAGTTTTAGTGTTTTGAGCCTTTGCTGGTAGTTACTTTGTGCAGCTGTTCCTAAGGATTAGCAGTACATATGGTGCCATTGAGTAAACTTTAATCCTCTCAACTAATGTCATTTGACACCGGAAGCTAGAAAAATATCTCTTTGAAATTGCTGAGAGTAGCGATTTCGGTGGAGATTTTGTATACCCAATTTAGAAAAAATAAAATGATCGGGTTCCACAGAAATGTGGAAAATCCGTTACGTTAACAGCAGCTCTAGTGTGCTCATGTTAGCCATCTCTCCTCTCCCTGCCCAGATAAGGAGAACTTTACAGGCATATCAACCCAGCCCCACAGATAAATAGGTGAGGCCCACCTTAGTTTCCCCTTGTGAATCGGAGCCTCTGTTGTTGAGGTATCATCTTTTTATTTTGTCAGTATTGAAATAAACTTTTGAGGACACTGCAAATAAACTCATTGGAGCAAAGGAAACGCATTGCTCCAATAGCTCGTATTGACAAAAATGGTGATATCTTGGCAAAGGAGGTACTGATTCACAAGCGGAAACGCGATTTGATTCAGGTGACCCTAACCTATCTATCTGTGGGGCTGGGTTGATATGTTAGGATCTGGTAGCAGACTCCCTTTTAAATGCTTGAACGCCAATAAATTCATGAATATATGTAGATATATATTCTACCATAATTGTTCTTTTCATGAGAATACTATTTTACACCACAGTATAATACAACATACTTTCCAAGGTTGTCCAAGATTAGAGGAAAGAATCTGCCTTTTTTTTCCAGAAGCAGTGCCATTTCTGTCCCCAGAATCTTCAGGTTTGCTGTTTTTGTTACATTCACTTGAAGAGGAATGGCTGCAATTCTAGACTCCGCTAATGGACAAATATGGTGGCGTTTCTGGGAAAAGGGAAGTTCCTTTTTCTTATCTTGAATGACCCCTTCAACAAAAAAAACTGTATGTTCAGGCCAGAAAACAGAAAAATATTTCTGCTTTATAATGTTTAAAGGAGCATTCCCTTCTCAGATAAACAAGGCCTAGATGACAATATAAGACTCTTTTTCCTGAATCCCACCAAGTCAGAAGTTGTGTAAATATTCACACAGCTATGCTACACTGTCCCCGTGACGCCCATAGCGGTGACTAGCCATTACTGAAGCGGCATAGTCATCTGGTAGTTATGGAAACAGTGTAGCTTGATGTGTTACATTTACCACTAAAAGAGTCTCAGAAATGGCCTAGAACTACCATGTTTAGCTGTTTCCGTAACCCCTGACCACCTCAAGGAGGCAAAGAGTTTATTCTCAACTCTGTCATGAAAGGCTGAGATAGGTAATCGCGCAGAAAGCAGATGGCATGCTAGATCTCTTGCTTTTTCTTACAGTACCGTCTTTCAGACTTGCCTTCCTTCAAGTATTACACCGCCTGTTGCTTCTTCATCTTTATTTGCAACTTTATAATCCAAATGTTGGTGTCTCCCAAGTAAGTGACCATTGAATTGTTGGAATGTTATAATGGACTATGTTATGCATTTTATACAAAACAGTGAAGATAAATTAATGCCTAACGGAAAATGACTTTTGGGTGATATGTCACAAAGATGCACTATTTGTAGACTTGCATTTTTAAATCAATTTGGATTTATTTATTTTTTAAGATTAAAGTTTATTGAAATTTTTCAAATAATTTTTACACAACAAAAAGGAAAAAAGCGGGGGGGAGGGGAAGGGGAACAAGGACAGAAGGGGCACAAATAGGGTGAGTCTCTGAGGTGGTAAGGATGAGCGAACTTTGGGTGGTATCCGAAGGGGGAGGGGGGGAAGAAGGGAGCAGAAGGGCTCTGGCACAGCAGAGCCCAATTTGGATTGTTATCTCCGATGTTAAAAGCAGAGGTTTTAGTGTGTGATTGTGGAAGTTCACCTGCCATAAGTCCTCTTTCAGATGGGTGCCTACACTAAGTATATTAGGATAAAACAGCTAAGTATAAACCGTGCCTACATGAGTTCTTAAAAACTAGTTTCAGACCAGGATTACATCAGCAATACCCTAATTTGTGTTCTCTTTCTAGGAATACAGCACTTGGCATCTCATATGGCATTTCTTTCTTCTTATTTATAATCTTCCTATTTGCTTGCTTTGCGGGACATCTTTCTGTAAGTACTCCATAGTACTATAAATATGAAATTTTTATGCATGATGTACTTTTTCCGTGTGTGTGTGTGTGTGTGTGTGTATGTATGTGTATATATATATATATATATATATATATATATATATATAAATAAATATATGTACATACACACACTGTGTGTGTATATATGTGTGTGTATGTGTATATATATAAAAAATATACAGTGGGGCAAAAAAGTATTTAGTCAGTCACCAATAGTGCAAGTTCCACCACTTAAAAAGATGAGGCGTCTGTAATTTACATCATAGGTAGACCTTAACTATGAGAGACAAAATGAGAAAACAAATCCAGAAAATCACATTGTCTGATTTTGTAAGAATTTTTTTGCAAATTATGGTGGAAAATTAAGTATTTGGTCACCTACAAGCAATCAAGATTTCTGGCTCTCACAGACCTGTAACTTCTTCTTTAAGAGTCTCCTCTTTCCTCCACTCATTACCTGTAGTAATGGCACCTGTTTAAACTTATCAGTTTAAACAGACACCTGTGCACACCCTCAAACAGTCAGACTCCAAACTCCACTATGGTGAAGACCAAAGAGCTGTCAAAGGACACCAGAAACAAAATTGTAGCCCTGCACCAGGCTGGGAAGACTGAATCTGCAATAGGCAACCAGCTTGGATTGAAGAAATCAACTGTGGAGCAATAATTAGAAAATGGAAGACATACAAGACCACTGATAATCTCCCTCGATCTGGGGCTCCACGCAAAATCTCACCCTGTGGGGTCAAAATGATCACAAGAACGGTGAGCAAAAATCCCAGAACAACGTGGGGGGACCTAGTGAATGAACTGCAGAGAGCTGGGACCAATGTAACAAAGCCTACCATCAGTAACATACTACGCCGCCAGGGACTCAGATCCTGCAGTGCCAGACGTGTCCCACTGCTTAAGCCAGTACATGTCTGGGCCCGTCTGAGGTTTGCTAGAGAGCATTTGGATGATCCAGAAGAGTATTGGGAGAATGTCCTATGGTCTGATGAAACCAAACTGTTTGGTAGAAACACAACTTTTCGTGTTTGGAGGAAAAAGAATACTGAGTTGCATCCATCAAACACCATACCTACTGTAAAGCATGGGGGTGGAAACATCATGCTTTGGGGATGTTTCTCTGCAAAGGGGCCAGGACGACTGATCCGGGTACATGAAAGAATGAATGGGGCCATGTATCGTGAGATTTTGAGTGCAAACCTCCTTCCATCAGCAAGGGCATTGAAGATGAAACATGGCTGGGTCTTTCAACATGGCAATGATCCAAAGCACACCGCCAGGGCAACGAAGGAGTGGCTTTGTAAGAAGCATTTCAAGGTCCTGGAGTAGCCTAGCCAGTCTCCAGATCTCAACCCTATAGAAAACCTTTGGAGGGAGTTGAAAGTCAGTGTTGCCAAGCGACAGCCCCAAAACATCACTGCTCTAGAGGAGATCTGCATGGAGGAATGGGCCAACATACCAACAACAGTGTGTGCCAACCTTGTGAAGACTTACAGAAAACGTTTGACCTCTGTCATTGCCAACAAAGGATATATAACAAAGTATTGAGATGAAATTTTGTTATTGACCAAATACTTATTTTCCACCATAGTTTGCAAAAAAATTCAATGTGATTTTCTGGATTTGTTTTCTCATTTTGTCTCTCATAGTTGAGGTCTACCTATGATGTAAATTACAGACGCCTCTCATCTTTTTAACTGGTGGAACTTGCACTATTGGTGACTGACTAAATACTTTTTTGCCCCACTGTATAATCTTTCATTATGATGCCAAACATTTTTGTATTGAAACATTTATCTGTTTCGAAGGTGTGCACAGTGAAAAACCAACCCATAAATTGACATGCTTCAGTTTTATTTTGCTGTGTGGATGAGATTTGTTTGAATGCAGCCACTTTACTATGTCCTGTAGAAAGCCAGCCTTAAAGAGGACCTTTCACGTCCTCTGACGTTTTATAGATTGTCGACACCATGTGTATCCATGATTCGTGTGTAATATAGCAGCTCACAGCAATTCACTTTGCTGGAGCTCAATTACAATACCTTGGACAGATGATGTGCTGTTTCTGGATAAAGTGCCTATGATTTTTTTTTCCTGGGACGGGGCCCTATGTTGCAAAAATGTAGAGTTTTGGCCGCGGTGGAAATGCTGTGGCTAAAAATGCTGCATATTATAGCACCTGCAATTGGATGGGATTCTGGCTAATCCCTTCCACACATAGCAGAAAAAGATCTGCTGAGATTTCAAAAACCGTTGCGTTTTTGTACATCGCAGCATGTCATTTATACCTACGGAAACACTGGTATTTTCCATATAGGTATAATAGACTTTCTGTGAAAAGCATTGCAGAAAAAAACACGATGTGTGCGGCATTAACCATAAGCTGGAAACACACGTGCAGTTTTTGGTGCAGGCTTTTGTACCTAAACCAAGTGGATCCAGCAGAAAGGAGAACTATAAATTCTATGATTTCAGCCTAAAGGAGTGCTGTGGAGTCAACAATTTAATGGTTGCAATAATGATCATTATGGCATTTGTAAGAGGGGCAATTTGGTTGTTGTAGACAATTAAGTTGCTTTTTCGCAACATAGTTTTGGTACATGAAGGCTCATACTGTGTCAGTTTTAATATGATGCATTTGCTTTTTGTTAAACCCTTCTTGAAATGTCAGTTTTAAAATGGCTCAAATTTGTGGAAGTCTAATCAGTAAAAGAAGCCACTCTTTCCTTCCTTCTTTCCTATATGCTGTGCATTAGCTTACCATGCAAGAGATCCTCCTATAGTAAGGACGTGTATAGAAACTAAAAGCATTTACATTACCACCAGCCAAATTAGCTGCATTCATGGATAGACAGAGTATTCTAGTGTATCCAACCAGGCTGTGTTACAATTTACTTCTAATAAGCCCCAGCGCAGGAATTTAGTTTTTTTGGACATATTTGCTGGACTCTACTGTGAAGAATGTAGAACCTAAGCATTCAAACCCAATAAGTCCAGATCCAGCCCAGGCAAATTGTAATTATTAAAGGGGGTTTTCCATCTTCCTCTCTCAGCAGCTTTGCCTGCTATCTCTTCTTCCCACTTCATGTATTCTTCAGAAAGCTGGTGGAAGGGCTTTGACTGTTTAATGGACAGGACACTATGAACTACCTCACTAGGTATAGACATTGCCTTTACCATGAGAAATCATTTATTATGATTATTAGAAATCTAATATAAATGCATATCAAATAATATGCACAGTAAATGTATATTACACTACACAGGTTTGTATAGAACACTTACAAAGACAACATTCTTACAATAAACTCAGTATTATCTTGTTGCTTACCTAGAGAGATAAAAATCTGTCCGAACCTTTAGCAGCAAACTGCAATTAGCTGAAGTGATTGTCCTGACCACAGAGCAGTAAGAGAACTTGGCGCCCCGAAAGAGCAGTGAGTCACGCATTCTAACCTGTTATCAGATGCAGGTCGGGTGCTTTTACCACGACATGGACAATGGAAGGAATCATTTCACATAGCAGGCAAAAGAAGCAGCTTTTCTAAAGCAATGTTTTTAGGAAAACTCTTAAATTTACATATGTTAGCTGTATAGATAGGACCCTTGAGCTGGGAATACCCCTATAACAAAAAGATTACATTACATGATAAAAGTCCTAAATTGTCCATGCCCACAAAAAGTTGCCTGAGAATATTCTGTGCTTCATGGTGTTTTATGTAATGGCGACCTTGTTTGATCAGATCTACTTTCATTTTTTTTTTTCCAACAGAAATGTATCCTTAAAGGACCACAACTTCTCCACTGGGTTCCTTCCCTCTCCACTGCTCTCTCCAGCCGGCCCTGGTTGAGAGTACCCTTTGGAATCTTGACGGTTCTCACTGTGTTGTTTATGGCAGTTTTTAACTTGGTAATTCATCATTTTTTGTTTGTGTACGTGTATATTTTTAAAGTCGCCCTAGAGTAGGAAGCTAACTTCATTTTATCTGAAATGTACCTAAATGGCATACAGAAAGTTCATCCGTGTGGGAGAACTTCTATATTTTGCCATTTTTTGAGACTGTGGTAAATGTCAGATCAAATTTTTAGCATAAGCTGTACATGAATGATAACGAAGCAGAGAGTAGACGGATATTTTGCTCATTATAGTGCTCTTTTATGATCTGATATCTATGTGGCTCTTTTACACTATGTAAATTACTGTGCCATATCCAGAATATGACTATAATTAGACTGTCTGGTCTTCTTAACAGATTTCCAGAATGGGATCTGTACAAGTCATTTTTTCAGACATATGCCCCTTCCATGTTGTTCATTGAAGAACAGCACAATGAGAGCCACTGCTTTTTTTTTTTTTTTGTTGCTAAGAGAAAAAAAAAAAAAAGGTTGAAAGTATAGCATACTTTGCTGGTGTGTGCATGTATTTCCTACTGTCTCTACTTACAAGCTTCATGTGAACGAGTGACTTGTGCTGAAAACTAGGCTACTGGATAAAGTGTGGGTGGCCAGGTAAGTGATCCCACTGTAGGGATCTCTGGGACATCAAAAGTATCATTATTAATAACCAGCTATACCATTGCTGGCACATGCTATGTTCTGTGCGGTATGAAATGTGCGGCTCGTGGTCTACCACCTTTACAGTATCTCTTAGCATCATAATTCTTTGTATTGAATAAAATGATCACTTATGGAGCTTTTTCATTCAGTTCTTTATACCAGAGGTGTGCCCAGATGTTGCCATGAATACATCTGTAAATTCATTGCCTGAAACCCAAATGCTGTACATTCTGCCGGTAAGAAGATCTTTTGGTTTAGTCTAAGTTACTTGGGAATATGTATCTGTTATATGTAGTTAGATACATAGACACAAACATATATTCTTTCATTTTCAGTCATATTGACTATAAACCCATTGCAAATGTTTCCTTGTATGGTCTTTAATAAAATGTCCTATTGTATATCTTGTGTCCTTTATTTATAACGCCATTTATTCTATGCACTCTGTAGTTCAAAGTTTGTCTATGAAACCCAAGAAGTGCATACATTCTGCATTGTTGCAGATGAATGTTGATGAGGATGTAGTATTACATTTCCAGAATTATGATTATTTTCCCTCTCTGTCTAGTATTACATGTACTGCTGTATTTTGGGGCTACTAGCCTGTTCTGCATTCCTGCTCATGAACTTTGAAGTCAAGCTGATCCTGCTGAGCATTTCCCTGGTGATATACAATATAATCTTCTTGCACACTCACAAATGGCTGTCTGATTGTTACATTGATTGTCTGGCTGAGAACCACAACATTTCCAGGTACGCTTGAGCTGCCAGCCTTATTACTGCAGATATCTGCAGTCCCTTCTATTATGAGTATTACTCTAGTACACAGCTTGCAGTACAGTGTTCAGATTTCAAGACTTGTTGAAATACACTGGGAGTCATAGTTTTGCTAGCCGTAGCAAACTTGTTACTGTGTACCTTCCAATTTATGTATCACATAATTCAGGTTTGTTTTTCTTACACTAGGCTAGGAGTGCTGAAGGAGCCAAAACTTATGGGTAGTATTTCCTTATTCATCTTCTTCCTCACCCTCTTGGCACTGGCCAGACAGGTGAGTCCTTATTTGGAGAGAACTTGAGTTGTTTCATTTGTCCCTATTGATGTCTGGGCTAATGGTCCACATATACTAATGCTATTTAACAGGTAGATATCATAAACTTAGACCAGGCAGTCACAAGATGTGACTGATTTATTGCAGTGATGCATACCATTATGGCCCAGGGTTTTGTACCTGTAAAACTGGCACACAGAAATAATATATTTGGTGCAAATTCTGACTCCGCTTCACCTTGTCCACTTTTGAGCTACAAAAAATAAACCGTTGAATGTGGCGCACAGCTATTCTTTTTGGAGCAGATACATAATAAAGTAAATGTGTCCAAAAACTTATTACATCAAGAAAACTAACACATGGACCTTTATAAATGTGGGCCATGTTGCTCTGTGAAAAACACAAAAAGATGCACATACACACGGGTATGCTACTTGACTGGGATAAATAAACGAAAGGTGATTTTAACAAGTTAGGGTTCCTTCACACGGAGTAAACGCGCGCTCATTTTGGCACAATACACGTGTAAAGAATACACGTGTAAAAATAATACTCCCATTGACTTCAATGACATTTTTTACACGTGTAAAAAAAAAAAACACGTCAAAATACATGTTGCGTTTTTTACACGTGTAAAAAATGTAATTGAAGTCAATGGGAGTCTTATTTTTACACATGTATTCTTTACACGTGTATTTTGCCAAAATGAGCGCGCGTTTACTCTATGTGAACGGACCCTAAGAGTGCTTTTCTGTTTTGTTGGATGGGACCACCAAGCCATTTTGGCTTTTTTTTTTGTGTGCTAATATGATTGAGCTTTCTTTTTTTTATATTGTATCTCAGCATGTCCAAACATACTGTCAGAGAATAGTATCTCCCCCACAATGGGAAATGATGGATGTTTTAGTGAAGCCATTAGTGGATGTTGTTTAATTTGTATCTGTGGTTTAGGTGTACATTATGTGGTAATGCACTGTAAATTCATTAGATTATTGGATTAAGTGGAAGTAACTTACTAGTATTATACCGGATAGACTTAGTTTGTTCACAGCTATGATTTTATAACTGCAGAACGAATTTTACTGCCGCCTTGACTTTCTTTGGAAAAGGAAGTTTAAAATGGAGCGTGAACGTATTGAGACCATGGAGAATCTTAATCGTGTTTTGCTAGAAAATGTCCTTCCAGCTGATGTAGCCCAGCAGTTTATTGGGCAGAACCTTAGGAATGAGGTAACCGCTTGTAAGGAGGAAATGCCATGTGTTCATATATTGTGTAACACTACTACTGCATGTCCATCTAATCTTTGTTTATCATCTATCTAATATTTCTTCATGTTTGCATAGTGAATTAAAACAATAAACATGACTTCTGTACACACAGGACCTATATTACCAGTCTTATGACTGTGTCTGTGTCATGTTTGCATCCATACCCGATTTCAAGGAATTTTACACAGAATGTGATGAAAACCATGAGGGCCTGGAGTGTCTACGCCTGCTTAATGAGATAATTGCAGATTTTGATGAGGTAGGAAAATTAGAATTCAGTACTAATCATTAAATTGCTAATGAAATTCATGCCCCCCTAAAGGAGAGAAAAAAAAAAAAGTCCTCTATTGCAATAATCACAATGGGTCAATTTTGTGCAAAAAAACTGTCATACGTATATATATAACGCTACACATTTTTAATGTTTTTAGAAACTTTCTGACAGTTTCTTCTCCTTGTAGACATAGAAGGGACTTGCTAGAAAGAGCTTTGGTTGATTACAAAATGGGGCGTGGCTTATGTTATTGTTTTGGGGGCTGAGACTAAGCCAACTTCTAGGTGGGCAAACTTAGATATAATGTATTGCTTAAACTGTCTAGTTTATCATCCGTCATCAGTCACACTGATAAATATGGCATATTTTAAATGTAAAACTTAGTATGAGTAAACTTGTCCCAATGTATACGTAATGTCATTATTGTTATCTAATGAATACACAAATGTATTTGTTAAATGAGGAGAATAACGACAGAAGTAAATTGGTGTATAACTTCAGAATATAAGATGTCTTCTCTCGTATACTGTACACCAGGCGTCAGCACACATTGGCACTCCAGCTGCTGTGAAACTACAGCTCCTAATACATTCCATTCACTACTATGGGAGTTCCAAGAAAAGCAGAGCAAGTATGCATGCTGGGAGCTGTCATTTTGCAGCAGCTGGAGTGCTGAAGATTGACATGCTACTTGGCTACAGAGGAAAAGTGAACAATGGTACATAGTGGCTGATATTATTGCCTTGGAAAAATGCAGAAAAGCAGAAGTAGAAAGTGTTTGTAGGTGTGTGTATTTGGAGTTCTAAGATCTGGAAAAAAAAATGTGTGGATTTTGTTTTTAGAAATATATCAACAGCTGGCAAATGTAACATATATGTGTGAAGGATGAGTAACCAGCATTTTATGATTCTTTTCCAGTTGCTCTCCAAACCAAAATTCAGCAGCGTTGAAAAAATTAAGACCATTGGCAGTGCATATATGGCAGCGACAGGATTAAATGCTACATCAGGACAAGAAAACCCACAGGTCGCCTTCATATACTTTAACCTCTTTTGTCGAAAAAAAAATTAAACATTTTTGCCTACAATGCTGATTTATCTGTTTCCATTAGGATGGAGACAGGAATTATAATCATATTGGCATCATGGTGGAGTTTGCGACTGCCCTCATTGGAAAGCTGGACTTGATCAATAAGCACTCATTTAACAATTTCAAGCTGCGTGTAGGTGAGTTACATGTCACATTGACTGACTACTTCCTGTATTTAAACTTTTCATATAGTTCATTGTGTCTTTTCCTTTTTACGTTTATCAAGGTATTAATCATGGACCTGTAGTTGCTGGAGTTATAGGAGCCCAAAAGCCTCAATATGACATCTGGGGTAATACAGTCAACGTGGCAAGTCGAATGGACAGCACAGGTGTACTTGGAAAAATTCAGGTAATTCAGACATTAAAAAGGATTGTTGAGCTGATCAGAATGAATACTGAAAAAAGAATGGGAAGAATATGCAAACGTGTTTCCCAAGATGTAAATAGGGAAACACTGCCTCTGTATGCTGCCCTCTTCTGGAAGCTCCTTTGAACAGCATGCCCAACTTTCCAACTTCACATAGAGGGCAGCATACGGAGGCAGTGTTTCCCTATTTACATCTTGGGAAACACATTTGCATATTCTTCCCATGATCCCCCACAGTGGAGCAAAAATGGCTTTAAGACTCCACACACCTACAAGGTGGTCTCTCCCTAAGGAATGACAATATCCCCATAATCTGAAAAAAGAATAGAATAGAAAATTAATCCAGAAAAAAGGTCAGCTCAGGTTCTAACATCGAAATGCTTTTATTTTTTAATTTGTCATGTATGTCCATTAAGCTTTTTACCCTAGCATTTTACAGTTCCTGCAAAGTCCCAGCCACATATACTATATATACCCGCAGTGGAAATGCTGTAAAATTGCAGCATGTCAATTATACCTATTGAAACATCACAATGGAAAACTGTGATTTTTCTGTGAAAAACAGTGCAGGAAAAACCGCAATGCATTTCCACCGCGACTTTTCATGCAGTGCTTTTTTGCTGCAGCCCTTATGTTGCAAATGAAGACAATGGTTATCGGTAGCAGGACATGTGAGAGTTGTGACACCAAATTTCCTTTTTGCTAAGCACCTAGAAATGGCAAGAGACATGGTTGTATAATGAATGTTTCACCAGTGTCTGGATGGTAGACAACAACTTATAGGAGCTGCTCGTGCTTGTGGACAGATCAGATATTCCTTCTACTGGTGATGTCTGGACCACCCAGAGCCTGTTCAGTGTGTGCATACCTTGGTGTAAGCAATGCCCCACCTGGATGGCAGGCAATTCACTGAAACAACCATTCTGCTTCTCTCAGTCCAATGATGCCCCTCAGAACCTATGAACTGGACAAAATGTCTTTGTGTGCGTCATAGAGGCTTGTTTAGAAACATCGATCTCTTACCAAAAAAAAAAACAACTACCCATTTGTGTCTGCCCTTATGCCCTTTTTTGGCAAGATGGTCTTGGGCAAGTGTCTAATCAGACCACACCAGTAAAAATATACATACCTACATGCCAAGTTTTACAGCAATCCAACTTGGATGTTTTGGGGGTTTGTTGTTTTGTTTTTTTCTCAGAGTGTATTTGTTTGCAAAAAAAGAAAAAATGAAATTACAGATCCTCTTTAGGTAATCATCTTTAATATTACAGGATATACTGTGGTTCATAATTGACTTTGGCTGCCAGACAATTGCTTTTATCTTATAAAAGTTTAATTTTTGATACATTGTTATCAGTTCATTCTAATTTTGCTTGCAAGTGCAGTCTTTTGCTTATGAGCCATGGTATCTTGGACAATATTGAGTGCTAAAAGCATACTGCATTATTAAACGGTGCACTTTTCAGTCATTTTGTCAGTATATTATTTTCAGTCTTCCCATTATTATTAGATGCACTTTATGAACAGAAGGAGAATTGAGATCTGGGCCAATTGTTCTTTCTTACTGACTGCATATTAAGTTTACTATAAAGCTGTATGTTGTTTCCAGGATCCGTTATAGATATATTTAATTTTTATAAGCATGCATATCAAACATTTGGCACAGAATCCTGTAAAATCCAGTCCTCAAAAACCAAAAAAGGTACAGTGACGCTCACCACATATAATGGTTTATTAAAAATGTAAGCAATTTTACTGTTTGTATACTGAAAATTTATACACTGTTCCAATATACTTTCTGTATTGATTCCTTATGGTATCCTAGATCTCTGCCTGCTGTGTAAGGGTCAGTTCACATGGGGCACATATGGAGGAAAATGAGGCGGAATCTGCCTCAAAATCTGCCTCCTAACAAAAGAGTCCTATGGGTTAAAAGAAGCGACTTGACCTTTCTTCAGGCAGATTCCGTCTGAAGAAACCAGTGGTTTTTGATGCGTTTTTTGAGGCAAAAGCCTCAACACACTTTTCTCAAGGTCCATTCACTGTGCTGGAGGAAAATACCTGAAACTAAAAACGCCTCAAAAAACGCTTCCTAATTCCTGAAGCAGATTTTTTCCTGACCAAATTCCCCGACCACCTAACAACGTGTGAACTAGCCCTAAAAAGTCAGTCTATGACCATGTGATGGATACACAGGTGCGCAGCTTGTTACAAGACAGATCTGATTGCTGTCCTGTGACTGTAACGCTCTGTGCACCTGTGTGTCCATGACCATGGACTGATCTTTATCTACTGATCGCAAACAATGAATGACAATGAGCAGAGATGTAGAAAACTGTGAGGAATTTGATACAGGAAATATATTGGAAAATTGTATAACTTTTTGTTATACAAACCATGACCTTTAAGTACTAACCTGTAATTCAGTTGGTTGCAGCATAACAAAGGTGCCATCTGTTTCATGTTCATTTGTTTCACTATGGCCCTTGCTACATGGGGATGCACCCACTTTAATACAATGCAAATTACTCAAGATCAATCCTGCGTTTTTCATAAATCTAGCAGCATTACAATAATATGCATAAAAAAATGTATGCCTGATGATTGACAGTCCAAAACAGCATTACCGGGAACTAGGCTAAGATCATTTGTCATTGAGGCCCAACAGCATTTCATTTCATTTCAAAATCCATTCTGCCTCATTCCTTAAAGTCTCCCAACACATGAAAACTTTTTTTTTGTTATTTCATAAATCAATAGTAAGAAAATTCACATAAAAGATAATGTACAGCTGACTGTCTGGGTGCACTGGAAACAGAACCATTTGATTCCTGGAGAACAGCAATAAAAGATCTCAGCACTCCAACTTCACATGAAATCAAGTAACTTTTATTAAACACTCAGGCACATGACAATAACAGCAGATGAAAGAACAAACGTGGCGTCCTCCTACTGATGTGTTTCTGGTACATAGGCCTATGAGTAAGGGCCTAGAATGAGGAGGAGGGCGCCAAGTTTGTTCTTGTATCTGTGGACTTTCTAATAAAATCTTATTCTTTTTTTTTTTTTTTTTTTTTTCATCTGAAGTTGGAGTGCTGGCAGCTTTTGTTGTCTTAAATCAAAAGTGCAGGTTAAAATAGTAAACCTTAAAAGTGCCTTTTTCTTCACTTATTTCCTTCTTTGTGCTCAAAATCCAAATGTAAAGCACCATGGAATTAATGGTGCTATATAAATAAACAATAATAATAATAATAAAAATCCATATACAGCCATCTTTTCAGCTTGAAGCTACAGACAATACAAGTCTATGGAGAGAGGAGGATGGAGTAGGAGGACAGCTCCTGGAGGTAGAGAGATAAGAAACCCTTCTGCACTGTGCAGTGACAGTTTTCTCTGACAACAGAGCTGAATTATCAGAATTGTCAGACTTCTCTATTGTGAGAGAAGTGACTAATGCTGTAGATGGTCTCATGTCTCTCACTGCACCATCTCCCTTTTCTTCTGCTTTCCAAATTTCATTGTAGGGGTAGTTCACACGGAGTAAACTGGCGTGTATTTTGGCGTGTAATTTTACAGGTGTAAAATAAAACTCCCATTGACTTCAATGACATTTTACACGTGTACTTTGACATGTATTTTGGCGTGGTTTTTTTTACACCTATAAAAAAAAAAATGTCCTTGAAGTCAATGGGAGTCTTATTTTACACCTGTAAAATTACACACCAGTTTACTCTGTGTGAACTAACCCTAAACTGATCTGTGAATAGTCTTCTGTGTGTGAATAGGATCGCTGAATGTTGAAAGCAATAAGAGCAGAGACAACAGGTAGGAAATAATTAAAGAAACAGGTGCTTTTCTGTAATAACTTATCTTGCAAAGTTTCTTACCTTCACCTGCACTGACTTTATGAAATAAAAAAAAAACAAAAAAAAAACGTATTAAAAATGTAAGTACATCTTAAAGGGGTTTGACAGGTCTTTAATATTGATGAGCTATCCAAAGATTGGTGGGGTCTTACTTAACTTTGTAGTAATCGGGAATGTCCACTATCTCCGCTACTGTGTACGTTCGCCTTAGCTGCCATAGCTACAGAGTTGTAAGTTAGTTGTGCAGCTAGACAAGCATAAGGCAAACCAACCATACAGTGAATTTGTATTGCAGAAGTGTGTGATTTAACCCATTATAAGTGGACAATCAAACAAGCATGGATCTTTCTCATAAAGTCCACTGTCTGTGGTATCTATATAGTACATCCAGCTCCTGTACTTGTCAGCTGTAGCCTTTACTCCATGTGCCTCCAGCGTCGGGATAGCTCTTGGGACATGCTGTGTTATTAGTAGAGATGAGCGAGTACTGTTTGGATCAGCCGATCCGAACAGCACGCACCATAGAAATGAATGGAAACACCTGGTATTTCCGCTTTGACAGCGGCCGGCCGCTTAACCCCCCGCATGCCGGCTACGTCCATTCATTTCTATGCAAGTGTGCTGTTCGGATCGGCTTATCCGAACAGTACTCGCTCATCTCTAGTTATTAGCCCTCTCTGGGGAAAATGGGGGTAGTAATGGGGGGGTAAGCCCCTTCCAAGGTACCTGCTGCAGTGGTGAGATTTATGCCTAAGATATGCGCCCCCCTGATCTTAACCTGATATCTTAAAGTGCTGTTTTGTATTGTCATTAAGCATGTTTTACAGTGTTGGCCAAAAGTATTGGCACCCCTGCAATTCTGTCAGATAATACTCAGTTTCTTCCAGAAAATGATTGCAAGCACAAACTCTTTGGTATTAATATCTTCATTTATTTTGCTTTCAATGAAAAAACACAAAAGAGAATGAAAAAAAAGCCAAATCATTGATCATTTTACACAAAACTCCAAAAATGGGCCGTTCAAAAGTATTGGCACCCTCAGCCTAATACTTGGTAGACAAAATAACTGCGAACAACCGCTTCCAGTAACCATCAATGAGTTTCTTACAATGCTCTGCTGGAATTTTAGACCATTCTTCTTTGGCAAACTGCTCCAGGTCCCTGAGATGTGAAGGCTGCCTTCTCCAAACTGCCATTTTGAGATCTCTCTACAGGTGTTCTATGGGATTCAGGTCTGGACTCATTGCTGGCCACTTTAGAAGTCTCCAGTGCTTTCTCTCAAACCATTTTCTAGTGCTTTTTGAGTGTGTTTTGGGTCATTGTCCTGCTGGAAGACCCATGACCTCTGAGGGAGACCCAGCTTTCTCACACTGGGCCCTACATTATGCTGCAAAATTTGTTGGTAGTCTTCAGACTTCATAATGCCATGCACATGGTCAAGCAGTCCAGTGCCAGAAGCAGCAAAACAACCCCAAAACATCAGGGAACCTCCGCCATGTTTGACTGTAGGGATCGTGTTCTTTTCTTTGAAGGCCTCTTTTTTTTTTTTCTTTTTTTTTTCCCCTGTAAACTCTATGTTGATGCCTTTTCCCAAAAAGCTCTACTTTTGTCTCATCTGACCAGAGAACATTCTTCCAAAATATTTTTGGCTTTCTCAGGTAAGTTTTGGCAAACTCCAGCCTGGCTTTTTTATGTCTCTGGGTAAGAAGTGGGGTCTTCCTGGGTATCCTACCATACAGTCCCTTTTCATTCAGACGCCGACGGATAGTACGGGTTGACACTGTTGTACCCTCGGACAGCAGGGCAGCTTGAACTTGTTTGGATATCAGTCGAGGTTCTTTATCCACCATCCGCACAATCTTGCGTTGAAATCTCTCGTCAATTTTTCTTTTCCGTCCACATCTAGGGAGGTTAGCTAAAGTGCCATGAGCTTTAAACTTCTTGATGACACTGCGCACGGTAGACACAGGAACATTTAGGTCTTTGGAGATGGACTTGTAGCCTTGAGATTGCTCATGCTTCCTCACAATTTTGCTTCTCAAGTCCTCAGACAGTTCTTTGGTCTTCTCTCTTTTCTCCATGCTCAATGTGGTACACACAAGGACACAGGACAGAGGTTGAGTCAACTTTAATCCATTTCAACTGGCTGCAAGTGTGATTGTTATTGCCACCACCTGTTAGGTGCCTTAGGTAAGTAACAGGTGCTGTTAATTACACAAATTAGAGAAGCATCACATGATTTTCAAACAGTGCCAATACTTTTGTCCACCCCTTTTTTATGTTTGCGGTAGAATTATATCCAATTTGGCTTTTTGACAATTCTTTTTGTGGTTCTTTCATTGAAGACAAATTAAATGAAGATAATAATACCAAAGAATTTGTGATAATTTTCTGGAAGAAAATGAGTATTATCTGACAGAATTGCAGGGGTGCCAATACTTTTGGACAACACTGTATGTGTTTTATATAATTCAAAAATAAATATTTGTAATGTGGCCTAATTTATGCAAAAATATGGTACTATAATGAGGATTTATGAGTATATTTGAGTTGCATTGTATGGATGTGGCTGTGTCACCATTAGGGTCATGATAAAGTGTAACCAGACACAAAATGGCTGCCTTATATCATGGAATCGTACATTATAACTGTTTTAGACTACTTAATAAAGTATCTATTTGCGGGCTGTGCCACAGTACTTCCTGTCTTTCTGGAACTTTTATCTTCTGCACCTTTTAAATAAATGCTGGATATGCTGATGCCTCAACTACACAAGTTCTGCTCTTGTCCTATAACACACTTGTTCTCGTAGGTGACTGAAGAAACCAGTAAAGTCCTTCAGAAGCTAGGATACACCTGTGAACGCAGAGGAGTCATCAAAGTTAAGGGCAAAGGACAACTGTGCACCTATTTTGTTTCCACTGATATGGCGCGTTCAAGTTCCCAAGGAAATGTTCTTAATTAGGTTTTTCAAAGGCAACTGAATTTGTACAGTGGATTTTTAGGGCAAAAACACTTAGAGGAATATCCAGAAAAGAGTGGAATTTGTTTTCTAGTCTTCAGCTAGCAGAAGATAACAAAATAGCTGAATTGAATATGCCTAGCTTGAACAAAAAGACAACCATGATATGATGGCCAACCATGACACGATGGTGCTATTAGAAGACCTGTTCAGTTGCAAGGTGTGGATCGGAAAAGCTGAATAATTTGTGCTTTATGCCAACTTCAGGATATGCCCACAAATGTAGCAGACACTGCCGTAGAGTGCAATCCAAGAACCACTAGGCTTATATCAAATTATTGGAATTACATGGGCATCAGATTTGCATTATGTCATGTAATTTGCAGTGCAATGTGACACAAACTTGTCTGAGGACAATGTCACCTCTCCTCCCTGTGGGGACTCCATGTACTACTCTACCATAGTCTGTGATAGAGTTAGAGAGAGTTGAATAACTGGAAATGTGAAAGAAAATGAATGAGCTGGGACTGGCCCACAACTGACTACTAGAGATGTTTCCTGTATTGTAATATCATTCAATACAGCGCTAAACATATTGCTATGTACATAGATATATTTATATACCACAGCATCACCCCATTGTATTTATTCATCGTAATAAACTCTTGTTAATAAACCCTTGTTTTGTATGTTTGCAAACAGCCAAAAGAACAAAAATGTATTAAAAACATATTAAAAATCTTATTAAAATTAACAAAAGTAGAAAACGGTATAACTTCAGGACAGCTAGGCTATGAAGCACCGTGTCAATGGAAGTAGTCACAACCAATACATAAGTATTTATCTATATGCCAATTTTTGAATTAAGTCCAATTTGGGATTGATAGATTAACCTAAAGAGTTAATTTGATTGCCACTTGTGCTATGGTTGATAAACTGGCTACGGCATGGTGAGCTTTTTATTCTAAATAAACATACCTGGCTGGACAGCCAAAAAGAAAATGTTCACATTAAGGATAGTTCACACGATGTAACTTGGAGATGATTTTGAGGCGGATTCCGGCTAGAATCTGCAACCCATTATTTTCAACTCAAGGCAGTGACGGACACTACTTTATTTTAGGACTCTAAAAAAAGAATCTTCCTGCAGAATCCAATTCGGGAGGTTCAGGCTGTGCTTTGACTTTCTGACATCCACAGAGCCAAAATTTGGAGAGGAATCTGAGGTGGATGGAGACCTCAAGTTCCTTTTTTGTAATTTACACTGTGTGAACCTAGCCTAAGGTTGACTTTACAGTCAGATTTATTGCTGAAATTTTTGGCTGTCCCATTCATATAGATTTAATGAGGGTTGTAAAAATCTGTGCACAGTTTGCAGAAAAAACTGTATTTAGTAAGGAATGATTTTTTTAGTTTCAGAAATGTATTCACCGAATCTGCCGCATATGAATGTGCACTAAATTTTAACAATGCCATGCAGAAAATCTGGCATAACAATGAAGGAGAATCATGTTCTATTTATGTAAAATGTACGTCCATGTACCCTGAATTAATGTACCAAAGCCCGTTCTCATGGCTTTAGTTGTTTAATACTAAATCTACCTTATTACGTAAGGACCATCCTTGTTTACAATTTTTTTTACATTCTTAAAAATGTGTTTACATTTCATTGCCAATATACTGTTCATCTATATTTCCAATAAAGAACTGTATTTTGCTACATGATATTATCTAACAAAGTCTTAATACTCGAATTAAAAATCTACAGTTTCAGAAGTGTTTTGAAAGACCTGTCTAGTTGGCCTTTTATTACTCTGTCAAAGAAGACAAAAACTGATCAGATGGAATTTCAATTTAATATCACTTTTTTTATCCAATATCATTCTTAGTTGGTTTCACAAAAAAAAAGTTAGTTTTTATTTTTTTTCTCCAGCCTTCAATGTTCCTGGACAATAATTGTTTCAGCTATGTACTGTCAGTTGGGTAATGTCAGACAGGAACAGCTAAGGGGAGTAATCCTGAGCTCTGACACTCTCCACCTCTGATTTAGAGGTCTGAATCACTTCCCTGTGCTTGCCCCTGCTCTGACATTGTCATTACAGAGCTTAAAGGAGTTGTCCAGGCAGGTTTTTTGTTTGTTTGTTTAAATGTGGGCAAAATAACAGGATGCATGAATACAAAATACCTGTTATGTATCCTGTTTAAATTCAGCACAGTGTATCTGATTTTATTTTCAGGTCATTGACCTCAGTTGTGACATTTCGTTTGTAAACTCACTACTAGAGATGAGCGAACACTATTTGAATCAGCCGGTCCGAACAGCACGCTCCCATAGAAATGAATGGAAGCACCTGGCATGCAGACTTTGCCGGCGGCCGGCTGCTTAACCCCCCCGTGTGCCGGCCGCTTCCATTCATTTCTATGGAAGTGTGCTGTGAGCGTGCTGTTCGGAACAGCTGTGTTCGCTCATCTCTACTCACTACCCCTTCCTGTGAGCAGTGCAGCCAGAATACAAAACATCACAGCACCATGTTATCTTGGATGTGGGAATGATCTATTACCTATGATTTCATTGAAGTGGAGAAGGGAGGGCAGGCAGATGAATCCTGAGAAATGTAGTTTGTCCACAGATTCACTGCATGTAAATCAGTGATTGAAGGAGCAGCAAGTAAAATAAAGCAAAACAAAGGGTGCACAAGGAAATAGTGAGTATTTAGCACTGCTGTAAATGTATTTGCAGATAAATTTTGGAAACTAGATAATGCCTTCCCACCGGTGACATTTTTTGATTTTCGTTTTTGACTCTCTGCCTCCCAAACCCCATAATTTTTACGGAGGAAGTTTGGAGAAATAGTGCATTTGTGTAACTTTCTTGCGGGCTTCGTTTTTACAGTGTTTACTCTTCAGTCAAAATGGCATGCCATCTGTATTCTGTTTTGTTTTCTTTTGTATTTTAACCTTTTTCCTGCGGAGGACGTAGCATGGGGCGTCCCCATGGCTTCTTCTGGCTTTAAATGCCATCGGGCAGTGCCATCGGGCACGAGCGTACTGTGTAAGCGGCCACAAGAAAATGGTCGCAGGCATGGCAGAGCCGATTGTGCATGCGTCCCATTTAAAGCCAGAGGAAGCCATCTGTAAGTAGAGTGTTAGCTGTAAGTAGATTAGATTCTCATCTTTAAAATGAACCTTAAACCATCATGATAGCCCCATCCAGTCCTGAGATATAGGGCTCTAAATTACCCCCCCCCCCCGTCTAAGGAAGTATCTTACGAACTGTAGTAGGAAGGGGAGGGGGGAAGAGGAGCCCTGCAGCCTGCACAGTGATGATGAATGATCATCATTATCTGTGCCTAACCTGTATGTGGCCCCAGGAGGGGGGTAGCAATGATTTCTGTCCCTGTTATCACTCTCCTATCAATCAGAGAGCATTTTATACTTTAGCTCTCTGTCACATAGAGGGATAATGTAATTCCCTCTGAGCCTTACTAGTTGGGTATTCTTATTTAATACCCTCTAATCATTACCAGGAAGTTTATTGCTGCTGTGACCCAGACGTTTACCATTGTCCAGGTCGCAGCGCCAAAATAAAGTCACACCAAACACTTACACAACACATACAAAGTCATGAATAAAGTTTACATTTCTGCTAGCAGAAAAAGGAACCCATTGAAGTCAATGGGAGGCGTTTTATTTTCAGTTTTTCTCCATGTGAATGGATCCTTAGTGTTTTTGGGAGTCCGAGCTCTTGTTGTAGTTGATGTTTGCAGTACATATAGTATATATACACATTGTCTACACCTTAAGCTATTATATTATTTTAAATGTATTTTGTATATGAATCTGAGATTGAACATGAGTTTTAGGTGCAAATATGTGTGTTAGTGCATTTTTTTCAAAAATTATTTGTGTTTGTCACAAAGTTGCATGAAGGTGGATGTGGCTATCAATGACCCATTGAGACATTTGTAATCTTCAGGTTATCTACTTTCAAAAAAAATTATAGGGTTTAGGGGTTCACTTGTTGTCAAATGAATGGGTTTGAAAACTGCCTGCTGGTTTCCGTCTCCTGTCCAGTTTCTCATGCAGGTTTCCGTTTCCTGCCTAACAGAGATCGGACGCTGGTGTGAACCCGCCCTACCCCAGCTAACTATAGACCTGTATTGCTTTTAAATCTAAAAATATTTTTCTCCATCCTCACTACTCGAATTGGCATACTTCCATCCCTTACACAGTCTGCTGATCAAGTGGGATTTATTCCAGGTAGACAAGCCTCAGATAATGTCAGAAAACTTTGTAATATTATTCATTGGACTAAAGCTCACCACAGGCCCTTAGGCTGAGTGTACACTGGGTTTTATGGTCCAGAAACTGAGGTGGATGGCAGTGCAGTGCACCAGCATCCAGTCGCGCACTCCGGTCCGGAGTAAGCCCAATGAATGAGTCTAGTCTGGAGGAGGGAGTGTCTTCAGGCAGATTCACGAGGCGAATCGGCCTGAAGAATGAGCATGTCTGTTCTTTTTTCCGGAAGCCAGAAGAAGCGTCTCACGGAAAAAAGAACAGAAACAGCTCCCATTGATTTTTTGGGGGCAGGATTTTGAGGCAGATTCGGCCTTAAAATCCTGACCAAAATACCCCGTGTGAACTCTGCCTTATAGCTTTAGATATCGAAGCTTTAATCATGGCACTACCTTGCCCAAGTTTTGAGTTTTATGGGCATAACTAACTGGTCACTTCCAATGGGCCTACAAGAACTATATTGTGACCCCATAGCCAATTTGAAACTTCTGACTGACTCTCTGCTGCCTATTAAGATTTGGGATCATGGCACTTGGCAAGCTTGTCTTTTATCTCCAGCATTATGCGCACTTGCCATAGAACCCCGAGCCATTGCTATCCGATCTCATCCTGATACTGCAGGTGTACCGATTGGGATTCCTGAATATAAGACTGCACAAAGACAGACCTGAACAAATGAGAACCCACTGTTAGTGTGCACCTAGTCTGAGGCAGGTGTGGGGAAAAAATACTGCCAAGTAAGAATACTTTCAAAAATAGAAGTGTTAAAAGTTTTTTTTTTTAAAGTTAAAATGCAAAGTGAATGATCAATTCTTCTAGGTACATTTGTATCCAATTTATGAAGGAATTCAACAGGTAGGTTGTTCCAAACACCTCACAGCATCTCTTCATGTAATACCAGACACACTCTACGATGGGACTGGGGTCCTAAGGGGTCAATGTCACTTCCTGCACTCTTTCTTTAGACTGAAGATATTCTATAATGACATTGGCTGTATATTTGGTGTCATTGTCCTGCTGCAGTATCTCTAGAATCAGTGGTTACAGAAGGCCATACTATAGCCACAAGATCTGGACTATAGAACTCAGCCCCACATATATATTGGGGTCATCTGACTCAAATGGTGTGTACCCCTTGTGAACCTGTGCCTCTGCCGAGAACACAATTTTTTGTTGTCAATATGCAAATGAGCTACTTAGAGCACTGATGGGTTCTGGTGGAAATGCACCATGACAGCGCTCCCGGTAGACCGACACAGTGAATGTAAGCTTGTAATTGTGAATGTAACAGTAATTCTTGTGGGGACATGTCAAGTCTGTTGTGTACGCAACGCCTGTGCCAACAAGCGAAGAGCTTGTGAACCGCATCAAGGGTGCGTTCGTTGCAGTGAGGGTCAAGCCAGGAGTCTCCTAGCGTTGCACTGCTTGCATCGACGCAGGCAGCCAGCACTTCGAGGAATTCTTGTAAATGAGTAACAGTGATTAAACTGATTAAAGCACTCATTAACCCCTTAAGGACCAGGCCATTTTTTGGTTTCGCATTTTCGTTTTTCCCTCCTCACATTTCAAGAGCCATAACTTTTTCATTTTTCAGTTCACAGAGTCACATGATGGCTTATTGTTTGCGGGACAAATTGTACTTTGTAATGGCATCATTCAATATGCTGTGCAATGTACTGGGAAGCTGGAAAAAAATTCAGAATGAGATGCAATTGGAGAAAAAATGCATTTGCGCCATTTTCTTATGGGTTTAATTTTTACAGCGTTCACTGTTTGGTACAAATGACATGTTACCTGTGTTCTACGTGTCTGTACGAACGCGGTGATACCAAATTTATATAGTATTTGAAATGTTTTGATACTTTTAAAAAAATGATAAACTTTGCAAAATAGAAAAAAAAAATTTGTGTCATCATGTTCTAACACCTGTAACTTTTTCATATTTCCATGTATGGAGCTGGTTGTGGTGTCTTTTTATGCGGGACAAGATGACGTTTCTATTGATACCATTTGGGGAAAGATCTGATGGTTTGATCACTTTTTATTCAATTTTTTATAGGAGGCAAAGTGTTGAAAAAAACGCTTTTTGGCTGTTTTTATTTTTTTTGCCGCTACGCCGTTCGCAGTACGGGATAAATGTTTTAATATTCTAATAGTTCGGGCATTTTGGAGCGCGGGGATACCTAATATGTTTATGTTTAATGTTCTTTAATTACTTTTATAGCTAATCTAGGGAAAGGGGGGTGATTTGAACTTTTATATTTTTTTTATTTTTTTAATACTTTTAAAAACTTTTTTTTTTCTTCTGTTACATTTATGATCAGACCCCTTAGGTACCTTGAAACCTAGGGGGTCTGATCGCTCATACTATTCACTGCAATACTACAGTACTGCAGTGAATAGCAGAATCCCAGCACTTCTATTAGACGATGCCTCTGGCATCGTCTAATAGATCTAGTGCAGAGACAAGCCTGGAAGCCTTCAATAGGCTTCCGGCTGTCATAGCAACCGATCACCGCCCTCATGTGACGTTCAGGAGGGCGGCGATCGGGGAAACATGGCGGCGCCCATGCCGCCTGCGCTGTTTACACGCTGCGGTCGCGTTTGACCGCAGTGTGTAAAGGGTTAACAGCAGCGATCGGCTCGGGCACCGACCGCTGCTGTTATTGGCAGGTCCTGGCTGTATTATACAGCCAGCATCTGCCGTGTATGGAGCGAGCTCAGCGTGTGAGCTCGCTCTATACATCCCCATGCGACCCATGACGTACAGTTACGTCAAGGGTCGCTAAGGGGTTAAAGCACTTTCTCTTCTTTGTTTCTCCTTTCACATGGTGCAGCGAGGGATAGGAAACCAACATCTTAGTCTACCGGCAGCACTGTCACAGTGCATTTCCGGTCACATGTTCATTAATAAAAAACACTTCATATACCGGCTAAGGTGCACCCTTTCATTTTGTGTACTTACTTTCTGGACACTCTGTATATGGGTAGTAATTTGTTCATATAAGGGTTACTCCTGGGGAATGTCAATTGATAATGTCATAGCATGTGATATTTTTCTGTGTTATTATTAGTGGACTAAGTTTCCAAATAGTTTTTTTAAATTTTGGTAGCTATAATGCCATGAGTAAGAAGCTGCGTGCTTTGAAATGCGTAGGCGTGATGTACTTCCACTGGTGTCCCGTTTTAACAGGAATGAAAAGATGAAGTTTTAACAGTCATCGATCTTTGTGCTAGACTAGATTTCTTAAGCTAGGTTCACACTAATGCTGTGGTCTCTGTCGTTCAAGTTAAACTGATAAATCAACAGTTTACATGGATTCTGCGCAGACCCCATTGACTGTAATGGGGTCCACGGGGTGTCTGCTGTTTTAAAACTGAAAGCAGTATAGTCCTGCAGGCTCCTCTGCTTTTCAGCGGTTTCTGCAATGAATTTTCCAGTGGAAGATGTGAACCCAGCCTTAAGCCCCTTGCGGATGACCGTGGGCGAGATGAGTGTGCTATCCATCTTTTTCCCAGTTAGCACACTGGCCCATTCATTTCTATGGGTCCATGCACACAACTGTGATTTCCACGGATCAGAGTGTGGGCTGTGAGTCTGCGCCACAAAATATAGAGCAGGTCCTATTCTGTTTAGTGTTTGTGGAATGAACTCGCCCATAGAAGCCGCTGAGAGGCTAAAAACCATGGCACACAGATGTACTCCATGTCTCATCATTGTGCTGTCCATATTTGCAGACAATCTAGGGATATCATTAGATGATGACACAAGGTCCTCAAAAAAGGAACACATTAGTTTGCGGACCGCGAAATATACAGTCGTCTGTAACTAGGCTAAACAAGAGAAGGTGCAGGTGACCAAGATAATTAGGAAATGGGGTGGGTTGGAGTACTAAGACAGATTAACAAACTTGAGGTTATGCTAGGCTCACACTAAAGTTTGGCTTTCCGTTCTTTGGGTCTGCTTGGAGATCCAAGAAACAGAAACCTAATCCGCTTAAAACGTGATTACCCACAGACCCCATAGACTATAATGAGTTCCGCCGGGTTTATACCCGAAAAATGTGGAGAGAAAAGTCCTTTTCTCTGTATTTTTCGAGCAGATTTGGGAACGGATGGGGAATCTAATCATGACGTACAAATACATGAAGAGTCAGTACAAGGACATTTCTAATGATCTTTTTACTCTTTGTCTTGTCATGAGGGAACATCTTGTAAGTCGATTTACTTTTTCTTAGAAAAACAAAAAAAAATAATGAAAAAAACACTGCTGTCCTTGGTATGGCATTAGCTAAAGAATTCCCTAGTGAAGATGAAAAGTATCAGGCCGGGACCTCACATTACGAAAATACAGTGTTTTACAATACTTACAAAGTGGATGGGATTCTAACTAATCCCATCCACTCGTTGCAAAAAAAAAAAAAATTGCAGAGGAAAAGCTGTATTTTCCGTATAGGTATAATAGGGGCAGAAAGTCCACAGAGGAAACTTGCAAAGAAAAAATGCTGTGGAGAAAAATGCAATGCGTTTCTGCCTTTTTTATTTATTTATTTTTTTAAAGTGGGGCCTTAACCGCAAGATGATTTTTAAAGGGGCTCTATCACTGGAAAAAGTCATTTTTAACTAATCACATCCTTGCATAGCCTTTAGAAAGGCTATTCCACACCTACTTTTAGTATGTAAATTGCCTCAGTAGTTTTTGAATGCTGCTGCTGATTCCTCCTCCTTGCGCTCATACACAGCACACAGCAGGGAGAGGAATGCTGGCTGACAACTTCCTGTGCACGGAGGAGGCTAATTAGCATATGAATAAAAATTTACTTATTCAAACACTACTGAGGCAATTTACATACTAAAGGTAGGTGTGGAATAACCTTTCTAAAGGCTATGCAAGGATGTGATTAGTTAAAAATGACTTTTGCCAATGATAGAGCCCCTTTAAAAAATGCAACCAAAAATGCATATAAAAAACTTCTTGAAAAGCTTAAATCACATTCCATTTTGATTGTACTATTATGTTAGCAACGGGAATGAAGACAAAGCAATACCACGTCATGACACAGCTGACATTCCCCTGTAACAGCTGCGTCAACAACTGCCAGTGAAAACATTTCTTGACTGTTTAACCCCTTTGATGCCACCATCAAGAAAGATAGCGTCATCTAAGGGGTCTTTTTGTGTTTGCGGCCCCCATCGGGTTTTGATAATGGGGTGCCGATGCATTGACATGGTGATAGTGGGAGGTCTTTTGAAGCCTCCCACTTCACTCTTTCAAGCTTGACTATAAAAGTTTTGCTTTGCAATACTGTAATACATGGCAATGCTAAAGCATTATTGTAGCAGTCATGCCACCTAGTGTTCAAGTCTCAGCATGGTATTAATTTTAAAAGAAAAGGAAAAAAATAGTAAAAAGAAACTAGGAAAAATGGCATTGTTTATCCTGCACGGTGAATGCCATACAAAATAATGGGAAAACAAAATGATCAAAAAGTCATCATAAAACTGCATGTGCCTAAGGACATGAAAGGTACTCTTTAAATTATGTGTCTGAGGTTACTATAGGTCAATGACCGCTATTACGCTTAGGGTTACTAATGGTAATCAGATTCCCAGCTGTGGGCAGGGCTGTTTCGATCTGTTGGATCTCATCAGCACAGCGTATTTCTGTTCCTTTTGGAATAGAAATGGAAGATTATGTAGATAATCTGTTTTCCCTTAGCCCAAACAGCAGCACAAGATGGGGTATTCCTGCCCCTGTGTACTGTTAGGACAGGTGGAACTTTTAATAAACTAACAAGTTGCCCTCCCATAAAGGCCCAGGAGACCTCCCCCTCCCTGTGTTAGTCTCCAAGTACTATACAGAATCTAACCGTATATAATTAAACAAGTCAGAAGGGAGGGAGCTTTGTGCTGCTGTTTGGGCTAAGGGAAAACAGATTATCTACATAATCTTCCATTCCCCCTACGCCCAAACAGCAGCACAAGATGGGGATTTAACGAGTAATACCCCTTCTAGGGAGGGCGATCCTGGCAAGCCGAGGACAGGATCGAGTAACCAAAGGATTTTGCTTTGGTGGTGTGCAAGTCCAGTCTGTAGTGCCTTGCAAAAGTTACGTGTGAAGACCAAGATGCAGCTGCATAGATTTGGTCCACCGAGAGGGATTGCCTCTCTGCTCAAGACGCGGCTACTGCCCTAGTAGCATGGGCACGCAAAAATTCCGGGACCGGCAGACCTTGTGCCTGCAGGGCCCCTGAAATAGCTTCTTTAATCCACCTCGATAGTGTGGCTTTAGATGCTTTCCTTCCCCTGTTGTGACCCAAGAAATTAATGAGCAAATTATCTGCTCTGCGGAATGGGTTCGTCCGATCTAAATATATCCGCAGTGTTCGCACAAGGTCCAGGCTGTGCATTCTCTCCTCCCACTCGGAGGAGGGAGAGGGGAAGAATGCTGGTAAGGTTATTGTTTGGTTAATATTTTCCATCGTGGGAACCTTCGGCAGAAATCCCTGGATAAATCTGAGCTGGACTCTGTCCGGAAAAAAGATTGTATATGGTTCCGAGGCCGCCAGGGCCTGAAGCTCCCCTACTCGCTTGGCCGATGTGATTGCCAGCAAAAAGGTTACCTTCCACGAGAGGTATTTGAACTCTACCTCTGTCAAGGTCTCAAATGGCGGGGCACATAGCCCTTGTAGGACCGCAGCTAGGTCCCATTGGGTAGCCGGGGGCCTAACCGGGGGTCGGAGCCTGGAGGCCCCTCTTTGGAATTGCCTTATGAGAGGATTCTGAGATAATCTGGTCCCTAATAGAGCGGATAGTGCCGAGACATGCACCCTTAGGGTGGCTGGGGACAATCCCTTGTCCAATCCCTCCTGTAAGAACTCCAGGACTGCCTCAATGGATGATCTATCACATTGTCTCCTGGCCCCCCAGTCCTTAAATACCTGAGCAATCCTCTGGTAACTGTGATTGGTTGAATCCGCTCTAGAGTGGGCCAATGTCCTTAAGACGGTCTGGGACAATCCTCTGTCTCCACGTACGGTGCGGTCAACCTCCAGGCAGGTTGAACCTGTCCAGATCCTGGCAGAGCTGACTGTTTAGAGTTACCAGGTTTTGGACACACGGAAGCCTCCAGTAGGTCCCTCGACTCATTAACATGAGGTGGGTAAACCATGCCCTTTTTGGCCAGAACGGCATGATGACAATGGCCGACGTCTGGTCCTGCCTGAGTTTTGCCAATACCCTGGGAATCATCGGAATCGGAGGGAAAACGTATGCTAGTTTGAAGCTCCAGGGTATTGACAGGGCATCGATCGCCAAGGGATTGCCGTCCCGATATAGGGAGCAAAAGACTCCCACCTTGGCGTTGTGTTGGGTGGCCATCAGATCCACCTCGGGGAGACCCCACATCCTGGTGAGTTGTTGGAAGATCTTCTGGCTCAGGGACCACTCGGCTGTTGTTACTAGGCCCCTGCTTAGCTGATCCGCCAGGACATTGAGATGGCCCTTGATATGCACCGCTGACAACCGGGATAAGTTCCTTTCTGCCCAGGAAAAGATCTGGTTGGTCACCCGCATCAGGGAGGGAGACCTGGTGCCTCTCTGTTTGTTGACATACTGCACGGCCGTTATGTTGTCTGTTCTCACTCTGACCGCCTTCCCCTGCACATGGGGAGTCAGATTCCGAAGTGCCAGATATATTGCGGTAAGCTCTCGCCAGTTGGAGGAGCGAGTTCTCTCCTCTTGGCTCCAGGTTCCTCGTATCAGGGTCTCCCCCAGATGTGCTCCCCAACCTGTGAGGGAGGCATCTGTGGTCAACAGGGTCCAGGAAGTCTGGACCGTGGACCTCCCGTCCTTGAGTTGGGACCACCATTCCAGTGATCGACGGGTACTGATGGATAACTGGATAGGCTTCTGAAGTCCAGAAGAACTGTGGTTCCATTCTCTCAGGATCTCGAGCTGTAAAGGGCGCATATGCCATAGTGCCCAGGGAACTGCCTCGATGGCCGCGGACATAAGTCCTAGGACCTTCATAGCTGTCCTGATTGTAACCTTCCTGGTTCGGAATAGGTGGTGGACCGCTCGACCAATCTTCTCCCTTCGAAGAGAGGGCAGGGAGATCATCATACTGAGAGAATCCAAATTGAAGCCCAGGAACTGAATCCGGGTTGATGGAACCACTACTGACTTCTGCCAGTTTACCAGCCAGCCCAGCTCGCTTATGAATGCCACTGTGGTACCCAACTGTGTGGCGAGAGCCTCCCTTGACTGGGCTTTTAATAGCCAGTCGTCTAAATACGGGACAATAAATATCCCCTGGAGGCGCAGGGCGGCTACGACCGGAGCCACTACCTTTGTAAAGGTGTGGGGGGCCGAAGATATACCGAACGGGAGAGCCGTAAACTGGAAGTGATGTAATCTTCCATTTAGATGTATGGCAATTCTTAGATACTTCCTGTGTGGAGCATAAATGGGAACATGGAGGTATGCGTCCCTCAGATCCAAGGTGACGAATAGATCTCCTGGCTGCAAAAACGGGAGAACCGACCTTATGGTCTCCATCCGGAACCGGACCTTGCGGATTAATTGATTTACGTACCTTAGGTCGATAATCATGCGCTACCCTCCGGTCGACTTTGGCACCAGAAATACGGGCGAATAGACGCCTTGACCCTGCTCGTCTAGAGGGACTGGTTCCAATGCAGCCTTGTCCACATACTCCAGCACGGATCTTTGAAGATGAAGCTGCTTGGTGCCCTGAAGAGGGCGGGTCCTCCTGTATCTGTCTGGAGGGGGGGAAAGAAAGCTTATTTTGCAGCCATCCTGTATAAGCTGGAGAACCCATGGATCTTGGATATATTGATGCCAGGCGGCTAGATGTAAAGAAAGGCGACCCCCCCACTGCGGCCCTGCAGGCGAGGGGATCGTGATAGTCAGAAGGTGGATCTTTTTTCACCACCACGGGAGGAACCTCGACCGCCTCTTGATTGGCCACCAGGGCGCCTCTGGAATTGGCCTCTTGACATGCCTCTGGAGGCCGCATAGCCCCGAAAGGACCGTTGCCTGGGCCCTGCAGACTGGGGGAGGCTTTTGCCCTTCGAGTCGGCCAGCCCCTCCATTATGCGGTCGAGTTCACTACCGAATAATCTGCCCAGCTCAAATGGTAAGGCGCACAAATTAAACTTTGAGGCATTGTCTGCCCTCCAGGGTTTGAGCCAGAGGGGACGCCTCGCGGCAGTAGACAAAGCCATAGCCCTTGCTACCAGCTTGACCTGGTAGAAAGCCGCCTCAGAGAGGTAGTCGGACATTAGACTGATACTCGTCATGGCTGTCAGCAGATCGTCTCTGTGGACACCTGAGTCGATGTCTCTCTCAAGATTAGAGACCTCCGCCCGCAGCCTGGTGACTACCTCACTAGCCGCAATGCCCACTGAGGCCTGCTCTGCAGAGGAGGCATAGATGCGCCTAAGGGACCCCTCCGCCCTGCGGTCCATCACATCCTGGAGGTTTGAACCATCCTCTGCTGGTACCACGGTGCGCTTAGATAGTTTAGAGACCGCTATATCTACTTTAGGCGGAGGGCCCCAAGAGCTGGACTGGGCTTCAGCTAGGGGAAACAGCGCCCTGAAACGCCTGGAAGCGTTGAATGGACGTTCCGGAAACCTCCATTCAGCTTCCATCCTCTTAACCATTTCAGAGTTGGCCTTGAAAGACTTAAGGGAGGTAGATGGAGCCTCCTCAGTAGCCTCTCCCACTTCTTTGGCCCGTACAACTTTTAGTAGTTTGGGCATTTTGTCTACAGAAAAGACCGGTTTAACGGGTTCCAAGATGTCCTCTTCAGAGGAAACCTCATCTAGGATCTGTAGAGCCTCCATAGGGGGGAGAGAAGGAGGGGATGACTCCAAGCGAGGCTTTTTAGATAATTGGGAGATTGAAACTTTCATCTCCCTCATTGACTCCTCCACAAACTCTTTCACCCAGCCAACAACATCTCGGACGGACGTGTCCTCTGACGGGGGCCCACGGCAGCACTGATATGCATAGCCGTCCGGAAGAGGCACCTCGCACTTGATGCAGGCTAGGTGGCGGCGTTTGGCGGGAGCTTTCCTCCTAGGATTTTCAGGTACAGAGGAGGAAGACGACATCTAAGGAGAGATATACAGTTAGGGCCAGAAATATTTGGACAGTGACACAAGTTTTGTTATTTTAGCTGTTTACTAAAACATGTTCAGAAATACAATTATATATATAATATGGGCTGAAAGTGCACACTCCCAGCTGCAATATGAGAGTTTCCACATCCAAATCGGAGAAAGGGTTTAGGAATCATAGCTCTGTAATGCATAGCCTCCTCTTTTTCAAGGGACCAAAAGTAATTGGACAATGGACTCTAAGGGCTGCAATTAACTCTGAAGGTGTCTCCCTCGTAAACCTGTAATCAATGAAGTAGTTAAAAGGTCTGGGGTTGATTCCAGGTGTGTGGTTTTGCATTTGGAAGCTGTTGCTGTGACTAGACAACATGCGGTCAAAGGAACTCTCAATTGAGGTGAAGCAGAACATCCTGAGACTGAAAAAAAAGAAAAAATCCATCAGAGAGATAGCAGACATGCTTGGAGTAGCAAAATCAACAGTCGGGTACATTCTAAGAAAAAAGGAATTGACTGGTGAGCTTGGGAACTCATAAAGGCCTGGGCGTTCACGGATGACAACAGTGGTGGATGATCGCCGCATACTTTCTTTGGTCAAGAAGAACCCGTTCACAACATCAACTGAAGTCCAGAACACTCTCAGTGAAGTAGGTGTATCTGTCTCTAAGTCAACAGTAAAGAGAAGACTCCATGAAAGTAAATACAAAGGGTTCACATCTAGATGCAAACCATTCATCAATTCCAAAAATAGACAGGCCAGAGTTAAATTTGCTGAAAAACACCTCAAGAAGCCAGCTCAGTTCTGGAAAAGTATTCTATGGACAGATGAGACAAAGATCAACCTGTACCAGAATGATGGGAAGAAAAAAGTTTGGAGAAGAAAGGGAACGGCACATGATCCAAGGCACACCACATCCTCTGTAAAACATGGTGGAGGCAACGTGATGGCATGGGCATGCATGGCTTTCAATGGCACTGGGTCACTTGTGTTTATTGATGACATAACAGCAGACAAGAGTAGCCGGATGAATTCTGAAGTGTACCGGGATATACTTTCAGCCCAGATTCAGCCAAATGCTGCCAAGTTGATCGGACGGCGCTTCATAGTACAGATGGACAATGACCCCAAGCATACAGCCAAAGCTACCCAGGAGTTCATGAGTGCAAAAAAGTGGAACATTCTGCAATGGCCAAGTCAATCACCAGATCTTAACCCAATTGAGCATGCATTTCACTTGCTCAAATCCAGACTTAAGGCGGAAAGACCCACAAACAAGCAAGACCTGAAGGCTGCGGCTGTAAAGGCCTGGCAAAGCATTAAGAAGGAGGAAACCCAGCGTTTGGTGATGTCCATGGGTTCCAGACTTAAGGCAGTGATTGCCTCCAAAGGATTCGCAACAAAATATTGAAAATAAAAATATTTTGTTTGGGTTATGTTTATTTGTCCAATTACTTTTGAGCTCCTAAAATGTGGAGTGTTTGTAAAGAAATGTGTACAATTCCTACATTTTCTATCAGATATTTTTGTTCAACTCTTCAAATTAAACGTTACAATCTGCACTTGAATTCTGTTGTAGAGGTTTCATTTCAAAACCAATGTGGTGGCATGCAGAGCCCAACTCGCGAAAATTGTGTCACTGTCCAAATATTTCTGGCCATAACTGTACCATCAATTAATCTCTTACCTTCTGCTTTACCCTGAGGCCCCACTAGGGGGAATACATCACCTTATTCCTTCAGGAATCTCTTTCACAAGGGTTTGACTAGCTGCCTTCTGGTTGCCCAAGAGCAGTAGCAACCTGTTAGCAAGAGCTGACAGGCAAACTACAATGGGCCAGCCAGCCAGCTTTAAATAGGGCGGAGGGGGGCTAGTCTTAACCACGCCCCCAGCCACCTCCGCCTAGCCATACAAACAAGGGGGCACACTGGGCTCCCCTACCTAATAAAGAGAGCCTTCCTGGCCTCCTTGGGTGGGGAACACATTCCCCTAACGAGCCCATACCTGTGGGCTTTTAAAATCCCCGTCCGGCGCTTAGGAACTCTGGTGCGCATGCGCCGGACGGAAAGCTGCGCATGCGCGATTCGGGCCGCGAAGCGGCTCCCGCGCATGCGCGGTAGGTGCCGGAAGGCCGCGGCGCACACACAGTGTCCGCGGCCGGAAGAAACAGAGGCACCGCAAGGTTCCCCCCTCCGCCAGAAGGAAACTATGTTCCTAGGCGGCTGGGAGCGGCGCCGGAGCACAGAATGGAGCCGACAACGCGGGACCGAAGCTGCACTCCGTCAGAAGGCGACCTCCACTACCCCTAGGTAAGTCCAAAAGGGGAGCAGAGGCCCACCTAATTCAGATGGGAGAGGAGACCTCTCCCTCCACCTGTTCTGGTAACAGGACAGAAAAAAAACACAGGGAGGGGGAGGTCTCCTGGGCCTTTATGGGAGGGCAACTTGTTAGTTTATGAAAAGTTCCACCTGTCCTAACAGTACACAGGGGCAGGAATACCCCATCTTGCGCTGCTCTTTGGGCGTAGGGGGAATACTAGTTTGGCAATAATCCCGCATCATGGTATTAGACTATCTAAAATGTCATGCCTGATGTTAAAGGGGGCTGTCCTAGAGGCAGTGAGCAGAGACATTGTTTTCCTAATTACATCCTGGAAAACAGATTTGCATATTCCCTAATGGTAATCAGTCAATCACCACGCGTAGCCCTTATACTATTGTGATGTCCATATAAAATGTAATACCCCCAAGTGTGGTTGAACAGTGTTTACTACTAACTGATGCAATATGTATCAGAAGGAGTCCCTGCACTAGAAAAGATTATTTGTAGTCATAACTTGACCACAACTAACCCCCAGTGCAGGGACACCATGATGTATCTCAGGGCTCCATGTGCAAAAAGCAGGTTACAAGAGTTCATTAGTCAAAGAACACTAGTAACCTGTACCTCTGAGTTGTCATTGTCTGGTTGAAAAATAACACACACAATGAAAAAAAGATTTTATTGAAATAACACCCCAGCAACAATTGCTTACCCTTTTATTGAAAACAAATAAATCTTGGATGCATCCAACATACTCCACAAATGGCATTTGTATAATAACACAAAGAAAATGATAAATAATCTGAAAAACAAAGAACACCATTAATATTATACTAATTAATAATATTCACGTCTCCTGGCTGTACTGAGGCCGCCTCTCATACAGTAAACCAACCAATGACAGCACATTAACTGATTTTTTAATTTTTTTTTTACATCAGGTGGTAGGGCTTACTAGAGTTAATTGGTTAATGAAGTCTAGTCACCCATTTTAAGCCCAACTTGGTGTCTGTGTGCTCCTGAATACAGGGTCTCCTACTACTGAAGGTGTCTCTGCGATGGGGGTTATTCATGGTCAAGTCATGACCGTTTGTAACCCTGCTACATACACCACATTACAAATGATTATGCAAATTATATTTTTCTCTGATTTTCCTAAATGGTCAAGGCAGTCAGTATAATGTTCACATCTTCTATCATTAGCGTATAAATCAAATTTTATTGGACAAACCTAATGATAATATTGTTTCACAAATTAAAAAATCCACTGTTCCGAATCATTATGCACAACAGAGTTTCTAAACATTTAATAGGTTTTAAAGCTCTGAAACAGGTCATTTGGTGAATTTGCAGCATTAAGAGGTCACATTTACTGACATGAAAAGCTATTTCTTTTTTTTATTCTCATTTTTATTGAAATTTTTAACATTTTACAACATATAATTCACAGTATGATGAATAAGAACAAGTTTTGTCCAAATCCTACTATTATAAATGTGAAAGTTTGGATGTTTGTTAGTCCATCAGGCAAAAACAACTGAACAGATTTGAATGAAATTTGGCACATAAATAGTTTGTAACCTCGATTAATTGGCTACTTTTTATCCCGGTAAATGACATGGCTTCATGACTGTTATGAATTTATGTTCACATGCTATATTGCAGCTTATCTCAGCTTCTGATAAAACCAGGTCTGTTATCTCTGTGTAAACACACAGCTAACCCTCAGTCCATTGTGTACATGCATTTACATATTATCTGATCTGCTCCAGGTAACATGCTGACACACTGGATGGGAAAACGCCTTTAATCCAAATTGGCAGTTTGCCAATTTTAAACATGCTAATTTGTTGCAAAATTCTAAAACAGCGCGAGCTATGAAGGTAGCTAGAAGTTCTCCTCAAATGGAGCTGATGGGGATCATCGACGCCAACAACACACTCATATGGCATCATAGCAAGCTGCTGAGATGCCGGAACAATCACAGGCACGGTACGAGGAACAAGTTCAGCACAGGCCAGCTTGAGAGTTGCTGAAAAGCCGGAGCATGTGGATCATCAACGCCAACAACACACTCATTATATGGCTTCCGAGCAAGCTGCTGAGACACTGGAACAATCACGGGCACAGCGCGAGGAACGAGTTCAGTGGCAGGCCAGCTTGACAACTGCCGAAACACCGGAGCAGGTGGATCATCAATGCCAACAACACGCTCATTATATGGCATCCCAGCGAGCTGTTGAGATGCTGAAACAATCACAGGCATGGCGGAGGAACAAGTTCAGCAGCAGGACAGTTTAAGAGCTGCCGAAAAGTCAGAGCAGGCAAACCATCAATGGCAGCAATTTGCTGAATATAGGCGGGTCATCGACACCAACAACACGCAGACGAAGTCGCGGGCAGAGGGTAGTAACAGGGATAAATGTTCGGTTCATACTTTCTCAACAGATATTAATAGGATAAACAATTGTGCATTCAGAAAAAGCACAATGTATACTGGGAGAGAAAAGGGGGGATAGGCAAGGGAAGGTGCACCACAGTAAACAGTTTGAGGGTTAGGGTGTCAGTGTAGGAGGAAAACAATTACTGTGTTTAAGTGAGTGAGACCTGGTTAAAGTCTTGCCAAATAGACCAGATTTTCTGGAAGGAATCATGAGTCCTGTTTGACCAGCTAATCTGTTCTTCAAAACGCATAATCTGGTTGGTTTTAGCAACCCATTCATGTGTGGACAAGGGATCTTGCTGTAGCCAGTGGCCAGGTACCAGTATTTTTACTACTTCAAGGAGACGCGTGGTCAAGCTCGACTTTGACATTTGCCAATTGAAAACATATTAAGGGGTAGTTCACACGGAATTAAATGGCGTGTATTTTGGAGTGTAATTTTACGCGTGTAAAAAAAATTTACGCGTGTATTTTGGAGCGTTTTTTGCGCGTGGCGATTTATGGAGGTGTTTGTTGACGCGTTTACGGAAGTGGTTTTTTTTTTACACGCGTAAAAACACTAAACGCATCAAAAAACGCTCTGTGAAACGCCACGCGCAAAAAACGCTCCGAAATACGCACGTAAATTTTTTTACACGCGTAAAATTACACTCCAAAATACACGCCATTTTACTCCGTGTGAACTGGCCCTAAGGCTTAGGCCGCACATTGCAGAAATGCAACTTATTTTTTTGCAGATTCTTGACCAAAGACAGGTATGGATTGAGCAGAAGGAAGTATAAGCAATTCCTAAATATTCGTATTCCCTCTGTAGCCATTCTTGGCTTTGGCTCAAAAGAAAAAAAAAAAAAACGCCGCAAGAACTGCAACAAAAGAAGCTGCATTTCCACAACGTGAGGGTTGAAATGATTTTTTTTTTTTAAATGTCTGTTAGCGCAATTAACGGGTTAATAAATGCACCCATATCCCTTTAGCAATGCTTTGAGTGATTTCTGGGTGTCTCTGAGAGCTCCTGGTATCTTCTGCATTTGGTTACAAGGTTCAGCTTACTGCTATGTAACTTCCAAACTAGCTCCCTCTCACTTCACTCCCTTCCTCCCATACACCCCCTCCCTGTCTCTCCCACCCACTACTAGCCCTTCTCTACTTACTCAGCCTAACTCCCAACCCATTCTACACTTCTCTTCCTTCCAAGCTTCTTCCTGCGGGACAGCCCCTCCTTCTTTACTGATTCTGAAGGCACACACACTTCTCCCAGCACTACTCTGTGTTACAATTTTTGGCAGCATTGCGCACAGCAGCGCTAGGAGAAGTGGCACAGTCAGAAAAGAAGCAGAAGCTGTCCCACAGGAAGAAGCCTGGAAGGTAAGTACCATGGATTGGATGGGGGGAATAGTAGTGACGATCCGTTTCCCAAAAATGGATTGTCACCGGATAATCAGAAAATGTCCCTGGGATATGGGTAAATATACATTTTTTGATTATGTTATTTAGGACGGCAGAATAATGTCCCAGAGCTGCTATTTTGATGTGATCTGTCTCCCACCCGAAGATCTTTTACTTGAGGACACTCCGAAGGTTCTCAATAGAGGTCAGGGGAGGACGACGGCCACACCATGAGTTTCTTTTATGCCAGTAGCAGCCAATTATTCTGAGGTATTCTTTGTTGCATTGTCAGGCATGAAAATGGTTTTGCTGGCAGGTATATAATACAACTCCACAGACACACACAGGGCAAATACATGACACTACTCCACAATCACACACAGGGCAGCAGTAACTAGGAATGGCGGGGCCCGTGGCGAACTTTTGACATGCCCCCCCCCCCCCCCCGACACCAATGTCAAAGACCTCAACCGACCCCCTCCTCTGCACTCTATTATGTCCCATAGTGGCCCCTGCACACAGTATTATGTCCCTTAGTGGCCCCTGCACACAGTATTATGTCCCTTAGTGGCCCCTGCACACAGTATTATGTCCCTTAGTGGCCCCTGCACACAGTATTATGTCCCTTAGTGGCCCCTGCACACAGTATTATGCCCCTTAGTGGCCCCTGCACACAGTATTATGCCCCTTACTGGCCCCTGCACACAGTATTATGCCCCTTACTGGCCCCCGCACACAGTATTATGCCCCATAGTGGCCCCCGCACACAGTATTATGCCCCATAGTGGCCCCTGCACACAGTATTCTGCCCCATAGTGGCCCCTGCACACAGTATTATGTCCGATAGTGGCCCCTGCACACAGTATTATGTCCCATAGTGGCCCCTGTACACAGTATTATGTCCCTTACTGGCCCCTGCACACAGTGTTATGTCCATTAGGGGCTCCTGCACACAGTATTATCCCCCATAGTGGCCCCTGCACACAGTATTATGTCCCATAGTGGCCCCTGCACACAGTATTATGTCCCATAGTGGCCCCTGTACACAGTATTATGTCCCATAGTGGCCCCTGTACACAGTATTATGTCCCTTACTGGCCCCTGTACCCAGAGTATAATAATCGGAGACCCAGAGGGAATAAAAACATAAAAAAATTACTATTTCTTACCTGTCCCCCGGCTCCTATGCTGTTTTCTCCGGTGCCGTCCTTCTGAAATGACGTCAGACGTCACATGACCCAGGACGCAGGCCGGGTTCATGTGACGTCAGAGATGTCAGAAAGGACGTCAGGAAGGAGGCCTGGCAGGATCGTGGAGAGGTAAGTAACAGTATTTTTTACGTTCCCTTACCTCTCCCGGTACCTCTTACCGCTCCCGGCCCAGCCAGAATCGGCAAGTAAATAGGGCCTGTAACAGCCTATTAAAAAAAACAAAAATGCAGCGGTAGCGGCTGTCACCGGGCCCCCTAATCGCCTGGGCCCTGTGGCAGCCGCCTCTATGGTAGTTACGCCCATGCAGGGCAGGTATATAACACAACTCCATACTCACACACATAGCACAGTGTACATGACACAACTCCACAGTCACACACAGGGCAGGTACATGATACAACTCCACAGTCACACACAGGGCAGGTACATGATACAACTCCACAGTCACACACAGGGCAGGTATATGATACAACTCCACAGTCACACACAGGGCAAGTATATGATACAACTCCACAGTCACACACAGGGCAGGTCTATCATACAACTCCACAGTCACACACAGGGCAGGTATATGATACAACTCCACAGTCACACACAGGGCAGGTATATGATACAACTCCACAGTCACACACAGGGCAGGTCTATCATACAACTCCACAGTCACACATAGCACAGGTACATGACACAACTCCACAGCCACACACAGAGGGCAGGTATATGACACAACTCCAGTCACACACAGCACAGGTATATGACACAACTCCAGTCACACACAGGCCATTTATACAATACAACTCCACAGTCACACACAGAGGGCAGGTACACGATACAACTCCACAGTCACATACAGGGTAGGTATATGACACAACTCCACAGTCACACACAGGGCAGGTATATGACACAACTCCACAGTCACACACAGGGCAGGTATATGACACAACTCCACAGTCACACACAGGGCAGGTATATGACACAACTCCACAGTCACACACAGGGCAGGTATATGATACAACTCCACAGTCACACACAAGGCAGGTATATAACACAACTCCACAGTCACACACAGGGCAGGTATATGACACAACTCCACAGTCACACACAGGGCAGGTATATGACACAACTCCACAGTCACACACAGGGCAGGTCTATCATACAACTCCACAGTCACACACAGGGCAGGTCTATCATACAACTCCACAGTCACACACAGGGCAGGTACATGCTACAACTCCCCTGCACAGCTCGGGGTATTCCACACTCCACAGCTCACACTTCTGCGTACTATTTGTCACTATTGGGACTTTCCCATCCCGCCCCTTCTGCTCTTCCATTGGTTCCCATAACTCCAGCTTATCCCTGATTGGCTGGCTGAGCTGCCACTTCCTTCTTTGCCACTTCCTCATTGTAAATTCCCAGATGTGATTAAAAGTTTGTGGTGTACAATGTAGAAAGGCAGAGCCCACCGGAGGGGAGCGGCGGACATTACTAGAAGGTGAGTGAGCAGTAAATGGTTGTCTTCACGATGGCAGCCTAGAGAGCAGTGGTGGTGTGCACTATGAGGCTCGCTACACCTAGTGCACTACTACTCCCAGCATGCCTTACCTCCGGCTTACAGAGCATGCGGAGAGTTGTAGCTAAACAAGAGTTTTCTGAGCCTTGAGAGAATGTGTATGAAGTAGCCTGTATTCTGCATGTAAGATCACCAGTCTGTGGAGAGGAAGAGCTCAACTATAAGTAGATGGCCATGTCTACTAAGCAGTGCTATAGCAGGTGTCATGGTGGACTAGTTTATATCCTCAGCTCCTCTCTTGTGTGGAGGTGTATGGCTGGAGTGGGTAATGTGTGGCACATACAGTAATATGCTTCATTTACCTCTCCTGTCATTTGCTTCCAGGTAGAAGTGATGGATTCTTTATGGTCAGACCATGATAGCCATTGTGTGCCAACTCAGCTGAGTGGTGCCAGTTTTGGTTTACCAGTCTTTGGGGGTTTCAGAAGTTGGAGCCCTGCTCATAGAGCTCTGACATATCTTGGCAGTACACCATCAACCTTAAAGGGTCGATCCAACTCTTTCAAGAACAATTAGCTACAGGCTGGAAATCGGAGAAAGAAAAATAAGAAGCATAATTCGCCTTATTTGCGTCTCACACTTCATCGGTGACATCCAGATTTCCCCTGTTACTAGCCTTGATGATGAATGTGGGGCAGCAGTGGCACTCCAAGTTATCAAGGTGCAGAGGAAGGATCCCAACCCTTAAAGGGGATGGCCACTTTCAGACCAATATGTTATTGTTTGTATAATAAAAAGTTAGACAGTTTTCCAATATATTTTCTGTATCAATTGCTCACGGTTTTCTACATCTCTGCTTGCTGTCATTCATTCTGTTACTTGTAGTGGCTGAAATTCTGAAAATGGTCATGTGATTTACGGTCCATGGTCATGTGATGAGCACATAGATGCACAGCTCGTTACCAGGCAGATGTCTAATTACTGTGCTGTAACTATAACGAGCTGTGCAGCTGTGTGCTCATCACATGACTATGGACCGTATATCACATGACCATTTTCAGAATTTTATACACTAGAAGTAACAGAATGAATGACAGCAAGCAGAGATCTAGAAAACTGAGCAATTGATACAGAAAGTATATTGGAAAACTGTAATTTTTTTATTATACAAACAATAACATTAGTTTCGCAATAATGTCTGAAAGTGGCCAACCCCTTTAAAATAATGCATTAAAGAGCTTCATACTCTTAAAAGGACTGAATGCTGCCTAATATCTTTTAATTAGGTCTGCAGCAGAAACACGTGGTATTTTGGTCACGGACCGTTGACATCGTGTTTCTGACAGGGTTTCAGGACGCAGAATGGAATGTGGTGATGCCTCTGCAGAAAAGGTGCTCCTCAACAGCAGCGCGTTGCACTCTGCATCCTGCATCCCTGACAGCACGTGTCCCATGAAAGCCAATGACCAAAATGTGACGCATTTCTGCTTTAGACCTGATTAAAAGATATTATTTGATCCCATGGAGAGTGCAATGATCTTTTATACCTTGCACTTTTATACTGTCACTTGCCCTTTTAATGCTCAGGTCACCACAGCAGTCAGTCACTGTTCTCAAAAGTCATGTGCCATTTGTGTTCAGAATTCAATTCCAATCCACTGGATAGGTCGGATCCCCATCGATGTGGAATTTACCACTTCTCCAGTAGATAGATGATAAATGCTAGATGTGTGGGGATCCAACCATAGACCCAGGCCCCCAGCCTCTATATTGTGCTTAGGAGCAGTTGAGTGGTCTTGTTTTTATTATGCATTTTGACTGCCAGTGGTCAAACTCCCATTGAATGAGCATTTATCAACTCCTCAGTGGATAGGTAGCAATTGCTTGTGCTGGGAATGCCCTTATAACATACAGTACAGACCAAAAGTTTGGACACACCTTCTCATTCAAAGATTTTTCTGTATTTTAATGAATATGAAAATTGTAGATTCACACTGAAGGCATCAAAACTATGAATTAACACATGTGGAATTATATACTTAACAAAAAAGCGTGAAACAACTGAAAATATCTCTTATATTCGAGGTTTATCAAAGTAGCCACCTTTTGCTTTGATTCCTGCTTTGCACACTCTTGGCATTCTCTTGATGAGCTTCAAGAGGTAGTCACCTGAAATGGTCTTCCAACAGTCTTGAAGGAGTTCCCAGAGATGCTTAGCACTTGTTGGCCCTTTTGCCTTCACTCTGCGGTCCAGCTCACCCCAAACCATCTCGATTGGGTTCAGGTCTGGTGACTGTGGAGGCCAGGTCATCTGGCTTAGCACCCCATCACTCTCCTTCTTTGTCAAATAGCCCTTACACAGCCTGGAGGTGTGTTTGGGGTCATTGTCCTGTTGAAAAATAAATGATGATCCAACTAAACGCAAACTGGATGGAATAGCATGCCGCTGCAAGATGCTGTGGTAGCCATGCTGGTTCAGTATGCCTTCAATTTTGAATAAATCCCCAACAGTGTCACCAGCAAAGCACCATCACACCACCTCCATGCTTCACGGTGGGATCCAGTCATGTAGAGTCCATCCGTTCACCTTTTCTGCGTCACACAAAGACACAGTGGTTGGAACCAAAGATCTCAAATTTGGACTCATCAGACCAAAGCAGAGATTTCCACTGGTCTAATGTCTATTCCTTGTGTTCTTTAGCCCAAACAAGTCTCTTCTGCTTGTTGCCTGTCCTTAGCAGTGGTTTTCTAGCAGCTATTTTACCATGAAGGCCTGCTGCTCAAAGTCTCCTCTTAACAGTTGTTGTAGAGATGTGTCTGCCGCTAGAACTCTGTGTGGCATTGACCTGGTCTCTAATCTGAGCTGCTGTTAACCTGCGATTTCTGAGGCTGGTGACTCGGATGAACTTATCCTCTGCAGCAGAGGTGACTCTTGGTCTTCCTTTCCTGGGGCAGTCCTCATGTGAGCCAGTTTCTTTGTAACGCTTGATGGTTTTTGCAACTGCACTTGGGGACACTTTCAAAGTTTTCCCAATTTTTCGGACTGACTCTCCTTCATTTCTTAAAGTAATGATGGCCACTCGTTTTTCTTTACTTAGCTGCTTTTTTCTTGCCATAATACAAATTCTAACAGTCTATTCAGTAGGACTATCAGTTGTGTATCCACCTGACTTCTGCACAACACAATTGATGGTCCCAACCCCATTTATAAGGCAAGAAATCCCACTTATTAAACCTGACAGGACACACCTGTGAAGTGAAAACCATTTCAGGTGACTACCTCGTGAAGCTCATCAAGAGAATGCCAAGAGTGTGCAAAGCAGTAATCAAAGCAAAAGGTGGCTTTTTTGAAGAACCGAGAATATAAGACAGATTTTCAGTTGTTTCATACTTTTTTGTGAAGTACCGTATTTTTCGGACTATAAGACGCACTTTTTTTCCCCAAAATTTTGGGGGAAAAGAAGGGTGTGTCTTATAGTCTGAAGGTGGCGCCTGGCATCCGCTGTAATAGAGAGGCGGAAGCCGGCAAGTGATAGACGCCATTACAGGTGCCGGGGCCTGAGACATTGCTGCGATCCTCTGCCCTGCATGAAGCCAGCAGCGGCAGGGGCGATGCTATTCCGCTCCTCCGTGCCCCTGCCGCTGGCTTCATCCAGGGCAGAGGATCGTAGCAATGTCTCAGGCCCCGGCGTCTATCCCTCCCCGGCATCCGCCTCTCTAGTACAGCGGATGCCGGGTCAGTATCCGTGGCCCCTTCTCCCCCGGGGCCGGTCCCCACCGGCCCCGTACCTGTAAAGTTGCAGGCCGGCTCCTGCGCGGCGATATCGCAGGAGCCGACCTGTTCGGGTGACAGCCGGGAGCCTAATGAGGCTCCCCGGCCTGTCACGGCTATATTAGTATTGCGGCTGGTCTCTATGACCAGCCGTAATACTAATAGACAGAATGTCCCATAGACGGCAATACAGTTCTATTGCCGTCTATGGGACTTGCGATCAAGTGACCGCAGGTTCAAGCCCCCGGGGGGGAATAAAATAGTAAAAAAAAAAAAAAAAGCTTTAAAAATATGAAATAAATAAAAGTTGTAAATCACCTCCTGTTTTTTTTTTCAATACAAGGTGATCTAAGCAATAGATATCCCCCAAAATCGTATAACTAAAAATTACAGCTGGCCCCGCAAAAAAAACGCTCTATGCATCCCCGTACAGCTGCAGGGTCACCTGTCAATGTGGTCTTGCAGCAAAACTACAACTCCCATATATTAAATATTTTACCAGTTTTTGCTTCAAAATTTTTTTTCCCTATTTTCCTCCTCTAAAACCTAGGTGCGTCTTATAGTCCGAAAAATACGGTATATAATTCCACATGTGTTACTTCATAGTTTTGATGCCTTCAGTGTGAATCTACAATATTCATAGTCATGAAAATACAGAAAACTCATTGAATGAGAAGGTGTGTCCAAACTTTTCTATACTGTATGTCAATCAGTTGCATATTGAAGCTTGCTGTGTTTTGTCTTTCAGGAAATGCTTCTGTACAATATCAATATAGGTCCATAGCAAACTAGAGACACCTTGTCCAGAGTCCCTGCATGACCAAATGGACACATCTACATAAGTGTATTCAGGATCTACCTGGGTTCTGTATGGAAACATAACCACTCCTCAACAAACATGCACATTAGTTTATTGAAGGGACAGCGATAAGCAGTATTTATTGATCATATATTTTCAGCTGTTTCTTTTCATCCCTGTTCCAGATTGCTGATTTTCCTTCTTGGATAAACCGTTGAAGAAACTGAAGTGAAATGTCATCTCCAAATTTATATATTGCTGTGAATAACTTCTCATCACTTCTCCAAAATTCAGATGGCAAATCTGACAGAGTGGAAAGAGGGAGCCTACTCACACTTACTGCTGCCCCACCGTCAATCCTCTCCAGGACAGATAATGCTTTATCCCATGCATCCATTTTATGGCTCAGAGTATATGAAACCGAGAAGGTGGTTGGTGTAAACCCAGAGTGTATAAAAGAAATTGCACCCAAAGTATGGAGAATATTACTGGCGGTCACCGATACAGAAGAGCGATATGCATTTTATATGGACCATAAAAGACTACGGGAAGTAATACAGTTAAAACCTGGCGACTATGTCCGCGTCCAAGTCAAATCCTCTAGTGGTCGCAAAGAGAGAGGTGTGCTGTGTTACAAGGGATCTGTCAATAAAGAGCAAGAGATCTTTTTTGGTGTGCAGCTTATGGTAAGTTATAAGGGATAGCTGAACAACAGATTAGGCCAGGCATGTGAAACTCAGGGTACCCCAAGGGCCACATGAGTAACAAGAGGTTGTTGCGAGGGCCGCACACAGCAGCTAATGGCTAGGGCCTAGGGGACTGATCACTAATACCATGCATCGCAAAAATCTGGCATTTCTATTGCAGGCTACATAGAGTAGCCTACAATAGAAAGTATAGAATGACAGGCTGGAGCCTCACAAGGCTCCCGGCTGCCATAAAAATGCACGCAGGCCCCGAATCTTGCTGCGGGTGCCTGCGATTGCCGGTAAAATGGCACCTCAGTTAAAGCTGGCAGACACCATTATTGTGTTGGAGTGCTGGGGAAGGGTTGGAGTGCTGGGGGGGGGGGGCAGCTGGGGAAGGGGGCTTCTGGATGTCTGGCCCTTCCTTGGGCCTGAGGACTGTTTTTTCCCACCCACTTGCAATTCTTGCACTTGGGGGTTAATAGGAGCACTACAGACGGTAATGCTCCAATTAACCCCCAAGTGAAAGAATTACAAGGTGGGTGGGAAAAAAAACAGTCCTCAAGCCCAAGGAAGGGCCCGACAGACATCAAAAAGCCCCCCTCCCCCAGCACCCCAACCCTTCCTCAGCACTCCGACCCCCCCATCATCATAAATCTAGTATTTATCCCCTATCCGTAGGATAGGGGTTAAATACTTGAAAAATCACAATTTCTTCTGCAGAAGCTTACCTGCTTCTGCAGTCTTGTGAGACCGCGTAGGACGTAGGCACACGTCGGGTGCGGGCCTCATTACGTGGCCACGTCACCTGGCGTGTGGGGAGGAGGGGGCGGAGAGGAGGGGGCAGAGCGGAGCAGGCAGAGAGCAGGCAGGGAGACCTGCTCTCTGCGAAGGGTGAGGGGCAGCCGCTGGAGCAGCTCTGCGTCCAGCAGGGCCGCCCCAATCCACCGCTCACTTTCCTTGTACATCTGCGGCCCGCACAAAAGTCTCAAACTTTGTCTCTAAAGTTTAGAGACAAAGTTTGAGACTTTTGTGCGGGCCGCAGATATGCCTGTAAAGGGCCGCATGCGAGCCGCATGTTTGACATGCCTGGATTAGGCTATGTTCGCATTTACAGTCCATTCAGACTTTGTTTCAAATTCCTTGATATTTAACCCCTTAACGCTCTGGTCAGTAACAGTACGTCCTGGCAAGTAGCACGTTCGCGCTCAGGTCAGTACTATTACTGACCAGTAATGGCGTGGGCACAGAAGCTGTGCCTGCGCCATTACACCCGGCACTCGGCTGCATTACACAGCCGAGGGCCTGGACGAGCTGCCCCAGTGAATTGCCGGTCGGAGCTCCGCTCCGATCGGCGATATTAACCCTCCCGATGCCGCGGATGCATGTCCGCGACATCGAGAGAGTTGCGGTACATGTGGACCCCCCTGGGCACCCCCCGCGGCAAGATCGGGGGGTGCCCTGATGAATTTTATGTAGCCCGGGGTCTGGTTAGTGACCCCGGGCTGCTAGGACCCCTGCTTACCTGCTGGATCCTTGCTGTCGTGCCGTGCTGCAGGAAGTGAATCTATGCGTCTGCATAGATTCACTTCCTCTATAGTCTGCAATACATGTGTATTGCAGGCTATAGTACTGGACCAGCAATCAGAGTATTGCTGGTTCAAGTACACTAATAGGAGAAGTAAAAAAAAAATTAATAAAGTGTGTGAAATAAATAAATAAATTAATAAAGCCCCAAATTTCCTTTTTCTATATCAAATGAGTTAAATAAAAAAAATACCTAAAAAATAATAAAAACAATGCATATTTGGCATCTCCGCGTCCATAACAACCTGTACCATAAAACTAAAACATTATTTCACCTATATGGTAAACGTGAAGAAAAAAAACGGAAAAAAAACGCCGAAAATAATGATTTTTTTTGTAATCTCATGTTAAAAAATATGCTATAAAAAGTGATCAAAAAGTCGTATGTACACCAAAATAGTACCAATGAAAAGTACAGGTTGTCCCGCAAAAAATAAGCCCCCAACCAACTCTGTCAATCGAAAAATAAAAATTTTACGCATCTCAGAAGATGGCGATGCAAAAATCATTGATTTATGTCCCCAAATGGTTTTTTGTTCGGCAAAATTACTAATGCATAAAAAAAAACCTATAAATTAGGTATCACCGTAACCGTACAGACCCGCAGAATAAAGGTCACATGATTCTTATGCTGTACGCCATGTGGAAAAACATTTAAAAAGTAAAATGCAATGCCAGAATTGATTTTTTATTTTTTTTTTTTTATCCAGCAAAAAAAAGAGTTAATAAAAAATAGTCAATAAGTTATAGGCACCCAAAAATGGAGTCATTACAACATGCATCATATCCTGGAAAAATACAAGCACTCATATGGCCACATCAACACAAAAATAAAAAAAATATAGCTTGAATAATGTGAAGACAAAAAAAAACCAAAATCGCCAAATGCGTCAGAAGGGGAATATATAAGTGGTGCGGGCGTATGTCAGGGTACAGACCAGTTTTGCAGCTTACAAGAGAAAAAAACAATAGAAGAGACCCCCAAAGCGACCCCCCCCCCCCGATCATAGGAGCTATTTTGACATAGTAGGGAATTTGGTGCTCCCAATGTCCTCCGCACCACTTATATATTACCTCTTCACCATCCGCTGTGCATTCACGTCTGGGATACTAATACTCACTACACCCCCTGATAAATTCTTTGAGGGGTGCAGTTTCCAAAATGGGGTCACTTTTGGAGGTTTCCCACTATTGTGGTACTTCTAGGGCTCTGTAAATGCAACATGGTATCTAAAATCCATCCTAATGAAATTGCTGCCCGAAATCCCTAAAGGTGCTCTTTGATTTCTGAGAACACGTATTGAGTCAAGTGGCACAGAAGTGCCACATATGGGATATTTCTACAAACAGAATCAGAGAAATAAATATTATGGTATGTTTTGCTGTTAACCCCTTCTTTGTTACAGAAAAATGTGGTTTGAAATGGAAAATGTACATAAAAAAGTGACATTTTGAAATTTCACCTTCATTGTGCATTAATTCCTGTGGAACACCTAAAGGGTTAATAAAGTTCCTATATACAATTTTGAATAGTTTGAAGACTACCGTTTCAAAAATGGGGTCATTTATGGGTGTTTTCTATTATATAGGCCCCTCAAAGTCACTTCACAACTAAATAGGTCCCTAGAATACAAAATCTTGAAATTTTCTTGAAAATCTGACAATTTGCTACTAAAGTTATAAGTCTTCTAACTTCCTAGAAAAGTAAAAGGACATTGAAGAAACAATGCCAATATAAAGTAGACATATGGGAAATGTTAATTAGGAAGAATTGTGTGTGTTATGACTGTCTGTGTTTTCATGAGAATAACAGAAAATTTCAAAATTGATAATTTTATGTAATTTTCAGTATATTGTCCTTTTTTTAACAAACGCAAAGTATAATGACCAAAATTTACCAACAACATAAAGTACAATGTGTCACGAAAAAACAATCTTGGAATCACCTGGATAGGTAAATGCATTATGAAGCTATCCTCACATAAAGTAAAAGAAGTCATATTTGATAAACAGGGTCTGAGCCTTAAGGCCCAAAGTACCCTGCGTCCTTAAGGGGTTAAAAGGAAAAATAATGCTATATGCAGTGCTATTTTTTTTTATTTACATCTAAACAACAAGCTCCTTGGCACAACCTAATGGACTCCAATATAAATTGGTGGAATCCATTTGGCACTTAATTACCAGAAACCAAAATGCAAATTTGAGGAGAAGCTAAATGCATTCTTTATTTTTATGTTAACTGATCTTGCTTTTCAGGGATCTGCAGTAGGAAAAGGTTTCACAGATGGATCATTTGGTGGCCAAAGATTCTTTCATTGTGATGAAAATTGTGGAGTTTTCGTATCAGGAAGCAAATTGGAGAGAGACTGGACTGAATACCCGCTAAGAAAATCAGGGAAAATAGATGAGAAGATTACTGGAGTCCATGTTGAGACCCAAAAAGAAGAGTCTGTGCTGAGGCCCAAAAACTATCAAGACCATCGCAGTAAACCGATAAAATTTATGCCACGTGGAGTGAGGCAGGAAAGTCCACAGAGAACTGGAGAGAAAGATCAGGAAAATGGTAAGCAATAAGTCAGTTGTTATATTTCTCATGAGATCTACTTACACTATAGTAGTTTTATACTATAAAGGGGAAAAACTTCATGCCATGAAGATGCTTCAGAAGGTGAACAGTGTTTCTGTTCTATGTCCAAGGGAAAAGGTTTTTGCTGTGGTTCACTTTTTGATGCTAGTGTGTCTGTTTTGCTTTATGTAGTTGACAGTACTATGGTATATCACACATTTACAGTAAATTTATGAAGATCCCTCTGTATACAACTACAGTATAATGTAACAGAACTTGAGAACAGAGCTGTCAGTTACACAACAATCCTTCCAACATCCATATATGAACATTGTCAATAGTGGACAACACAGCAGTGGCCAGTACAGAATGAGGGTCAGTCAAGAGGATTTTCCAGCATGGCCTTTGCTGTGTTTGATGGTATGGGGGTCTGGAGATAGGATTTTGCTCACAGACTCTTTCTGGCATATTTAGAGATGGGTATAAAAGTTGTGGAGTATTTGAGGGATTACCTTAGCTTACCAGTGTCTAATTTAAGATTATCAATACGGGCTGGACCCATCTGTGGTCTAAGAATTGTAGTAAGTAAATGGCCTGCTGGCTCGCCCTCCTCAAAGTATCGTTTTATGAAAAAAGCATTTCTAGCCAATTTTATATAGCAAATGTACCTTAAGTGCCTTCTGGCCTTCCTTCTAGGTAAGCTAAGCCCTGTCCAACAGACTTGGTATATAAGCCTGCTGTGTATTTTTCACCTTAGTTTGTAGTGACTAAATGTGTTCTTGCAGCTTAGTTTTACGCAGAGAAATATCCCTGATAAGGATCACTTTAGTAAATGCTTTGATGGTATCCTGCGGAGGCCAGTGAGGCAGAGCTTTCATTGTAGCTGCCCATCGAAAGCCCTTTGTGGGCTTAACAGTGATTGAACTTGAACAGGGAAGTAGTCAGACAAACTCCTAACCAAGTATGCCAGAGCATAGGTTCAGAACCAATGGCAAGATCTATTCTGGAGGGGGAATCGTAGGAGACAGAGTAACAAGAATACGGCTGGATGCCTGGCTGATAAATGTACCGTAAATTCACCAGATCCAGCCAGAGCAGTAGGTTGTGCAGGTTGGGGAATAGTACCATTATGTAATGTCAGGGTCTGGGGTTGCTAGGTGGGGTAGCATAGACACACAAGTCCAGTTTCTTTTGTCCAAAAGAATAGTAGTTTTATTTTCACACAAAAAAGATAGTGTAGCAACAAAGGAAACAATACAAAAATATATACCTGCCCATCTAGGCTCTAACTGAACATAGAATAGGTTATCTCACCTAGAATAACAGAAATCCAAAAAAGCCAGTAGAATCATTCAGGACACAGCTCCAAAAATATGACCTCTCTGTTTGCTCTCCAGCCAAGCTCTGCCAAAGTGTTGCTGCTGGAGCAACTTCTTAAGCCTCTTTGACGAGGAGAACTCTCTGCAGCTGAGTCGCTGCCGGATCATCCCCAAAGTGTGGACTGGAGGGGGGGTGGAATGACAGGTCCCACTACCAACCTACCTGCCATTCCTAAAACTCCAGCCCAGTACTGAGCATTTGCCAAAATGCTCAGCAGACGAAAGTTGTCTGCTGAGAACAAACATTCCTGGAGTTTTCTCATCTCACCCACCTTAGTAGTCTGGGTGAGATGTACACCCCCTCCATTACCCGACCAGCCATCGGCTTACAGTAACAGTAACTAATAAAGGTGCAATTAATTATTGTAGTCTCCCACAAGTTATCCTGGGACCATAGGGAATGCCAGTATTACTTGTGTGCAGATAGACAAATGCTTCATAAGTGGGTGGAATACGTAGAGGGTATTGATGGCCAACCCAGGCATGGTACAAGAGTTAAACATTATCCTTAACCAAGTGAGTCTCGACTAGACAAATTATGGTTGGCTGGAACAGGCACAGCAATTGAAAAACAGCATACCTCTTATTGGCATCCCCCAGTTCCCTTACATTCCGTGCAAATTACAAACATTTTAGTCTTTCCCTCTCCCACATAGGGATAGGGTCAAGGTCACCTCCTGAATCGCCTCCATGCAAGAGAAATTCATTCAAATTGGTCATATGTGCCAGTAGACCAGGTAAGGGTGAGTCTACTGTTTTAGTAGGACCACAAATAATTCCTGAAGAAAGTAACGTCTCACATAGCTGTGTCAAGTCTCCTCTGGCTGATCCAGACAGTGTTTTTTCCTACAGCTACTGCTCATTGGTATCTAGCCAGCCAGAGCATCCTTTAGTCAGTCTCGTCTGGGCAGTCACCTGGAGCCATCCAGGGTACAGCATGGAATAAGGCATCTAGAAAGCTCTGAGCCTTTTCTTTTTATGCACCTGGGCTAGTTTACACAGAGTTTTTTGCAGGCGGAGTTTGACGTGGATTCTGCCTCAAAATCCGCCTGCAAAAAAGGTTTCTATTAACTTCAATGGGAGCCGCTAGCTTTTTTTGTCTGATAGCGGAAAAAAGAAGCAAGATGCCCCTTCTTACCGCGGCTGAGACAGCTGCGGCATCCACAGCACGAGAGTCCCTCCTGATTAGGTCCATTCATTTGGGCCTAATCAGGTCGGAATACCACGACAGGATGCTGGTTCACTGCATCGGCATCCTGTCGTGGCTATATTATACCTGAAGAAGGGATCAGAGTTATCCCGAAAGCTTGTAATCTGTCATCTTTATAAGTTAGCCAATAAAAAAGGTATCAACTACTGAAGACTCAAGTTTTTTGTTTTTTATATTTCATACCCACTGGCTAACACGGTGCAAAAATGTGCATTGCTATGTCAGATAGCATGTACTTGTCAGGTGTTACCAGCACCATGTTGTCCCCTTTTTGCCAGGTCTGTCCTTGCAGCTGCCGTGTCTGGTCATGACTAGGTTTCATGGCACAGAACAAATATCTCGGGTTGCCAGAGGTACAAGGTTGCTAAGTCTGGGCTAGGGGGACTATCACTTGTACGCTAAGGCCCAGCACCAGAAACAAGATTGTAAATGGTCTCTGGATAAGGGGGTGTTCACACTACCGTCGGTGCCCGACAGGTAGTGTCCGCTCCTAGTGTCCGCTCAAAATCTCTCACGGACATTAGGAGCGGACACTAGCTGTGTCCGTGTCACCTGTCATTTATTTAAATGGGCAACGGGTGCGTTCTTTTGCACTCCGTGCCCTTCCTTCCCTGTCCGCATGTAAAGATGTCCGACTTCTCAAGCGGACAGAAAAACCCTACATGTCGGCTTCTTCTGTCCGCTTGAGAAGTCGGACATCTTTACATGCGGACAGGGAAGGAAGGGCACGGAGTGCAAAAGAACGCACCCGATGCCCATTTAAATAAATGAAAGGTGTCACGGACACAGCTAGTGTCCGCTCCTAATGTCCGTGCCAGATTTTGAGCGGACACTACCTGTCGGACACAGACGATAGTGTGAACGTCCCCTAATCCCTTTAGGCTGGGACCCCACTGTGTTTTTTTGTTTGTTTGTTTTTGGTTTTTTGCAGCTTTTTCTGTAGTATTTTGAGCCAATCTGCAACAAAAATTGCTGTGCTTCCACAATGTGGGGCCTCAGTCTTAAAGGGAGTGTCCAGGACTAAAAGCACATGGCTGATTTTTTTACAGTAACAGGGTCATACCTGTCCATGAGTATTTTGTAGCTCATTAAAATGAAAGGGTTTGAGCTGTTTTAGAGGAAAGCTTTCTTGCTTTTCTATTTCTGTACAATCCCATTAAATGACTTGCTAAAGAAGTCAAACAAAAAGACATCCTTTTCTAAAAGAATAGACATTTAGGTAATGTTCCTTTGTTTTGGCACATAACATACTGTACCGTGGACTGGCTTCCTCCATTATTAACCCCTTTATTTCTTGGGTTCTCTGTATTCAGATCATTCATCTAACCTATTAGCTGAAAGTTTTCCAGTACCATCAGGATTACATCTCTGAAGCATGTGTGCTTGCGTAGCTGAGAAAGCGCTTGCCTCTGGTAATCAGTCACTTATTCTCTATGCTATGAATTATGTGATGATAAGAGTCTGCGGCTCTCTGTCTAGATTGGAATTAGAATTGTAAAATACCTTCATTATGCACCTTTGTGTTCCCAATATTTAGAAGAGCAGATAAATAATGCTACAAAAATAGGCAAATTTATGCAAACACAGCAAGACAGAAATATTTTGCATCATCTAACGTGTGCACAGTCCACAAAAGAGAATGGCATGCCATGTGAATACATGTGGCAAACATAAAATGGCATCCGCAAGCTATACCTGAAGGAGATAATGTGACATTCATTGATTCGTAGATCTAAACATCTTGTATAACTCTACCAATGTTATCCTAGAGGTGTTCTACATGGCTGATGTGTGGCCTTCCTTTAGCAGATGTGCTGCAGTCAGAAGAACAGAATGTGAAGCATTGTGCTTTAGAAGAACAAACTTTACAAGGTAGGTAAGATATACAGTTGCAGACATACCCCATGCAGAATGTGTAAGATGTACCTTTTTTAAAGGGAGTCTGTCATGCAAAACTGCTGATAGCGCTAGGCAGGAAAGGGGACAGCAAATAAATCCCATTGATCATGCTTTTTAATAGAATAGTTTTTTAATAGTCTTTAACATCAGACTTTCACTACATTGCTCATTCCTGCAAGTGTCACTGAAATGCAATGGTCACTGTGCATTGAACTGCTTAGCATCAGGACCTGCCTCTGGGACACTTGCTAGAGTAACTTTGCACACATCCAAGTCTGTTTTATTAAAGGCATGGCACAGTCTTATTGGCGAAAACCTAGAAAGAATGAAAATTCTCCTCCAATATCTCTAATAACAACTGCAAGGTCCTGCAGCTCTGCTGTTCGGGAACAGCGTGGCTCTCCATAATATTAACATGCTGGAAGCCACTCTGCTCATTCATTTAAAGTGGCTCTATCATTGGGAAAAGTCATTTTTAAATAATCACATCCTTGCATAGCCTTTAGAAAGTCTATTCCACGCCTACCTTTAGTATGTAAATTGCCTCAGTGGTTTTTGAATAAGTCCATTTTTATTTTTTTTATTCATTTAAGTCTAAAGGGCTGCACTACAGTACCAGAACTGGCCTCTGCAAATCCTACATTGAGTGACAGCCCAGACTCCCACAGATCTGTTGTTTAGGGACAACGTGACTCCCAGTAATGTTTACAAGTAACTTGCAGATCTACGGTAGTTTTGAAACTGGATAATCCCTTTAATTCAGTAGGAGCTTTATTTATTCTGCCAACTTTACCACACATATAAACTGGCTCACCATTTTTCAGAGAAGCCTGGATTTCAGGAGAAGTTTTTGAGGGTCTTTCTTTACATCCTAAGAAATTGTCCCATTTGGAATCTATCTTGGCCTATGTGATAGCTTGGTATTAGTACTTAGAATACTATTTTCACATTTCTGAATATATTTTACATCCATTTCCTGATTTGCTTATATGGCTGCAACAATAATGAGTTTGCATGTGTACGTCACCTCACAGGTATATGGACATCTTGCCGCTGTAACCATGTAAACAAATCCCAGTAAGAGATAACACAGTGCATTTGGGCAGCTGGTTAAGTATAGGTCTTTTTGTTATTGTTTTAGCTCATAATCTGCATTTGGGAACATTTTTGTTAATAATTTAGACAGTCCCTTTAGCAACAAACTTTCTTTTAATGTAGTTGCAGTGAGATGATGGGTCCCTGGGTCACCCCAAAACACCATCATTTGGGGACAAGATGGTGTTTTGAGGTGCCCTTGATGTGAGGTGCAAATAAAAGAAAAAGGAGACATTATGGCAGTTAGAGCAAACACAGCTCGCTACTCATTTTACTATGGGAAGAATATGCAAATCTGTCTTCCATGATGTAATTAGGAAGTCAGCTGCTGCTGCCTCAGTGTTGCAAACCAATAGAGGGCGCTCACTGGAATGTGCAAGCCTGTCTTCCCTGATGTAGTTAGGAAGACAGAACTCCAGTGAAATAACCCAATAAAGGCTGCTCCCTTTCACATCATGCTCGATCTTCCAAGAGGCCTTTGTTTTGCAATGACGCTGGGATTATTACCAGGTATAGTCTCTCAATCGAGATCGGCCATTTCGATGTACTTGCATCTCATCAGCTCGATGTAGAGAGGACTATAACCTGGTGGAGGTGAGAGGCTTAGACAGGTTAAGGGGATATTGTCACTCCTTAGGGAGAGACCACCATATAGGTGTGTGGAGACTTATTAAGCCTTTAGCACTCCACTTCACAAAGGACCATGGGAAGAATATGCAAATCTGTCTTCCATGATGTAATTAGGAAGTCAGCTGCTGCTGCCTCAGTGTTGCAAACCAATAGAGGGCGCTCACTGGAATGTGCAAGCCTGTCTTCCCTGATGTAGTTAGGAAGACAGAACTCCAGTGAAATAACCCAATAAAGGCTGCTCCCTTTTTCATCATGCTCGACCTTCCAAGAGGCCTTTGTTTTGCAATGACGCTGGGATTATTACCAGGTATAGTCTCTCAATCGAGGACAGCCGTTTCGACGTACTTGCATCTCATCAGCTCGATGTAGAGAGGACTATAACCTGGTAGAGGTGAGAGGCTTAGACAGGGTTAAGGGGATATTGTCACTCCTTAGGGACTGACTTCCTAATTACATAATTGGAGACGGATTTGCATATTCTTCCCATGGTCCTTTGCGAAGTGGAGTGCTAAAGGCTTAATAAGTCTCCACACACCTATATGGTGGTCTCTCCCTAAGGAGTGACAATATCCCCTTAACCCTGTCTAAGCCTCTCACCTCTACCAGGTTATAGTCCTCTACATCGAGCTGATGAGATGCAAGTACATCGAAATGGCCGTCCTTGATTGAGAGACTATACCTGGTAATAATCCCAGCATCATTGCAAAACAAAGGCCTCTTGGAAGGTCGAGCATGATGCAAAAGGGAGCAGCCTTTATTGGGTTATTTCACTGGAGTTCTGTCTTCCTAACTACATCAGGGAAGACAGGCTTGCACATTCCAGTGAGCGCCCTCTATTGGTTTGCAACACTGAGGCAGCAGCAGCTGACTTCCTAATTACATCATGGAAGACAGATTTGCATATTCTTCCCATGGTCCTTTGCGAAGTGGAGTGCTAAAGGCTTAATAAGTCTCCACACACCTATATGGTGGTCTCTCCCTAAGGACTGACAATATCCCCTTTACTCATTTTACTTACATTAGTTACCTAGTACAGTTGAAAAATAACCATTTTTTTTGTCTGGCAAATTCAACCATGGGTGACTGAATGGACCAGTGAAGGAAATGAGTATTGTATACATTTCCATACTTGGCTAGAATTATCCAATTGCGAAGAAACATGGAGGCAAAATTCACTCAGCCATGGCTAAATTACCAAACAAGTCGGTAGTAAATATATATAATTTCTAAATAATACACAGAAAAAAGTTACAAAGTCTTGCTTCTGCAAGCTGGTTCTGGCAATATGGGACTGCCTGTTAACTATCGCTACCTAACCTACAGAGCTGAAGGTGCTCTGTGAGAAACTAAACAGCCTTCTCTTAACATTGGGGGCTCTTAGAACCACTAAACTCCTTGCACCTACTAGTATACCCAGAACATAAGCTGTTCCTGCTGACACAGCAACTCTGACATGAAGCTGGGAAGTGGAAACAGCAATTTATAAACATTGTGTAACATGTTTTATAATGTTTGATACTATTTTGCACAAAGAAAACCGTTTATTGCTAGAGATGGCCCTTTTGGAGGGGACACTGCATTGGATTTTACTATTTGTAATAATGGGAGCCCAACCCAATGGGAGAGCTGCTGAACATGGTAAAAAGCCAGCAGTCTGTTAGGGTTGGTTCACACTAGCACTTGTATTCCGTCCGGAAGGAGGCCGCATGGACACTCTTTGGATGGATTAAAATCGCAATTGGAAGCGATGTGCTGTCAAGGCACACGAAACCCATAGACTATAATGGGCTCCGTGTACATGCTGCGCACTGCCCACATGAATGGTTCCTGCGGGCAGTGCGCGGCAAGCACACGGAGCCCATTATAGTGTATGGGGTCCGTGTGCTTTGAAAGCACATCGCTACCAATTGCGATTTTAATCCGTCCGGGGGGTGTCCATGCGGACTCCTTCCGGATGGAATACAAGCGCTAGTGTGAACCAACTCTTATAAAGGGCCATAGGATTGGAAACCTTTATTGATAGTTTGCACGATAATTCACACTAAAGTTCCTTTAATCTTTTTTTGGTAACATATCCTATAAGTTTGTGAGAAAGTTTTGTATGCATATCCATCATGAAAACATGCTCTTGGCCAAAAATGCTAACCCACATTAGTAAGTAACAGCCCTTGAGATCTATCCACGGGTAGTGCCTTTCAAAGGAAACAAAAATGTTCATTCAGATTCTGCTGCGATTAACCTACAATAAATGTGCCATAAAATCTATGAGGTTGCCCTTTGCCGCGCTTTCTTCCATGTTGTACATTGAGTAAAGGTAAAATATAATTTGTGTTATAATTTGTCAATCACTAAACTGAATTTATATTTTCAGCTGAAGATAATCCACAACCCTTGACCAACCCTCTTGAAGAGGAGGAGGCACAAAACTTAAATCAGCCTTTAGAAGATCATCCACCATCCAGCCTCTACCACCCTCCCAGGAATTGTAGCCCCTCTAGTCCATCTGCTGAAGGCAAGGCTCTAAGTAAAGGTCTTGAACTCAATTCCATGGTTGAAGTAAATGATCCTCCAATATATGGGGTTATCCGCTGGATTGGGCATATACCAGACTGTTCAGAACCTATTGCAGGGCTTGAAATGGTAAAGTATTTAATATAATTTTGTTTTCTCTTGTCAAAAAACTGTGTGTTGATACGGAAAGGTTAGAAGGGTTGTGTAATATGTTTATATTATTATGATGAAATGTAAAAATAGTGAATAGAAGTCGCAAAATTAGTATTTGCTGAAACGTAGATATCAGAAACTACTAAAGCGATCAAATCACAAAAACAGAATAGGAATACATAGCCATAGAGGCACATTTATTATTGTTTCTATGCCACTTTGTGGTGTATAAAAGTTGTAAATCTTGTGATTAAATGCTACTTGTGTGAAAATTGTAGCAAGTAGCATTTTTTCCTCTGCCCTCTCCACTTTACTGAATGGGGATGGTGGCAAGGGGCATGGTGTGGGCGAGGACCCAGGCCCTGTCAGATTTATGATCATTTATGCTAGTTTACTGATGTAAATGATGCCTAAAGTCTACCCCAGCTACAAGTAGGCGTAGATTTCAGTGCAGACACATGGCCCCGGTGGTGGATGGGACTGATTTTATGGGAAGGCACATGCTCTACTGGAGTAGAGGTTATCAAGACTGGCATGGACACCAACCATATTGATAAATCTCCCCCATAGTGTTCATGTTTCTTTAACCACTTCTGGACCGCCCATAGACTATGTATGTCCAGACAGTGGTTGCCTTGTTCTGACAGGACGTGCCGGTACGTCCTGTCAGAACACAGCAGCTGCACAAGATCGTGCAGCTACTGAAGCTGGGAGTCGGCTGTAACTTCAGCCGGAGCTCCTAGAGAGAAGACAGGGCAGGTTTATTCCCTTCCCTGCCTTCTCGATCGCTGTGTATACAGCGCTCAATGAGCGCTGTATACACAGCTATGTGCGCCGCCATGATGGGGCCGCCCTCTGACCCGGCGTTCTTGTGATTCGCCGGGCTCAGTGTCTTGCAGGAGCTGCTGAGTCCTATAGGACCCAAATCAGCTCTGTAAGCTGCGTATACAGCGTGCAGGAGAATGTATTCCTTCTGCAACTGGGGGGTAAATGTACTAGCCCCAGCTGCAGGGGAAATCAGCCTCCAATACAAAAAAAAAAAGTGATCAGATGTCCCCAAAGGTCTCTTATGACCTTATGGGGACACCATTTGAAAACAATATATAAAAAAATTAACAAAAAAGTTTTAAAAAAATTTAAATAAATTTAAAAAAATAAGTAAAATAATACGCCAATAAAATGCCATTATTAAAGCTCCACCCCCGACAACACCATACAAAATAAAAATTACCATAACGGAGAGGAAAAACTTTTTTTTTTATTTAATAACACAAAGTGCTACTGAAAAACTGTATAAAATACAGTTTTTCAGTAGCACTTTGTGTTATTAAATAAAAAAGAAAACTGAAAACCAGACACAATTTCCCTCCTATTTTGTTTATATTTTCCCGGATATAAAAAAAATTAAAACTCATTCAAAAATAAAAACATTAAAATAAAACCCTATGTGTCGCCGAAAAAAGACGCAAAAATTAGTTGAATGAGATGCTTGAGAAAAATGTTACAGCCCTCTAAACTGCACATACAAAATAAGCCTAAAATGTGTCTGGTCCTGGACCACAAATTGGCCCGGTACTGAAGTGGTTAAGTGATCTTACTTAAGTTATTTTGTGTGACTAGTAAAAAAAAAAAGTATATGCATAAAGTTCTGTTGCTTACAGATCATTAAAATTCAGTTGACTTGTGCAAGAATGCTGTTCACATTATAGTTACATAGTTAGTATGTTTGCAAAAAGACATATGTCCATCAAGTTCAACCAGGGGATTGGAAACAACACGACATTCTATACATTTTCATAAGCTTTGATGCGGTTTATTTGCTAAAAAGTCATCTAATCCTTTTTTTGACGCTGTCAGCTGTGACTGCTGTGCCGAGATCCTGGGGTAGGCTATTCCACAGATTCATAGTCCTTACAATGAAGAAGTCCTGTTGGCTCTTGAGATTAAACCGTTTTTTCTGTAGACAGAGGACGCGCCCCTTTGCTTTTTGAGGAACAGCTTTACCCATATTTCTTGTATGGGCCATTTATATAGGCTTATCATACCTACCATTAAACGCCTCTTCTTTAGACTAAACAGATTAGTCTCTCTTCATATTTGAGGTTGTGTGTCCCTTCGCTGAACCAGTTTTTTTATTTTTTTTTGCCTGCCTTTCTTTATTTTCCTCTGAGATATAATTATGCACTAGAAGCCGACTAATTCACCAAAGGAATGAAGGTTTTCTTACTGTGTATGTCTGACCACTTTAACCTGATTCCTTTATTACATTACCTTCACCCTTAAAAAAGGCTTTCCCCATAATATGAACCCTGTCCTAAAGATGAATTGGTTGGGTTCAACAAAAACTGTGTTTTCCCCTTGTGCCTCTGTTGTTGAGATAATGCTGTTTTTATTAATATGCAAATAAAGTATTTGGAGAAACGAGGGTGTTGCTGTTGCACCACAGATGTCAGCACCCCACCGCTCTGTGCTGTCCTCCTTCCTCTGATCAATGGGACCAGGCAGTGTACAGTATACTTAGTCTCACCTGGATCTAAGTTCTGTCGCACTACTCATATTCTCAGCACATGCACATTACTGCTGTGATGCTTGCTTAGTCCAGGTCACATGTACTATACATGCACTCAGCGTATGAGAGGATGGAGGGAGTGATAAATGGTGGCACAGTGTGGTGGGAGGATGACCACTTTGGAGCAACAAGAGTTAATTTGCATATTAATAAAGCCTCTGTTTCAATAACAAAGGCACTGGTTCACAAGGGGTGATCCCTGCCTATCTATCTGTGGGGCTGGGTTGATATGTTCTGGGGACAGCCTCCCTTTAATTCCAGGTAGCTGAATCTGGAGAATAGTAAGAGTGCCCAAAGTGAGACCTATAAGTCCTAAGTGGAGATTAGTGCCCTTAATCCTTGCAGTCAATAGGGAGCTCCAATGATATTATCTTCTGATAGTTCATACATGACAGATGATTGGAATTTGTGCACCTTTACCTGATGATGTGTTCACTCGTTGCATGTTTATGACAAACTATGATTGGATATGTAGTAATGTTTCAAAAACATCATATGCAACCTACTGAATCTACATACATTCTTGTTCTTTAACCCTCAGGAGGAGGAACGCCCATCGGCATACACAGATGGGACATATAGAGGTATCCGCTATTTTAAATGTGGACCCAATAAGGCGTTGTTTGTAAAACTGCGAAACTGCCGTCCAGACTCCCGCTTCTACTCACTGCATGGACCAACCAATCAGATTCAGAGGTGCAATTCTATAGGTAAGAAATCCAGGTTATTGTACTGAGTTATACATTTACACCCATGATGTATGAACTGGCTAGCAGATTCATTGCATCTGTCTATCGTAGCTTTCCGAGACTACACCAGTAAATGTGTGGAAGAAAACACTCCTCCAGCCACAGGCAGTGAAGCAGAAGAACGTCTGACAGGGTGGAAGAAAGGAATACAAGGACACTGCAATTCCTGCTATTTGGATGCTACACTTTTTTGGTAAGGAATAATGCTCCCTTAAGTGTTGATCTTGTAGCCATTGCATGAAGCTGCTGTAAATTCTAATCATGACCATATAAATGTCTGATGAAGTGTGCGACCACTGCTGCGATCACTTCAATAGGTCCGATGGAGCGTGTACTCGGCTACATCTGTCAGTTAAAAGGAAGTAAATAGAGCGGGCTTGACACGCTTCCACTCCATTCACACAGATTGGAAAGCCCTGTTCTCATAATTGCTGGTGGGTCCCTGGGGTTAGACCTATGAATAGTGGGATAAGTATTTTTAGTAGAAAAACCTCTTTAAATTGATTACTTTTAGTTTTAAAGCTAAGAGCAATTTTGCTGTAATAGGAGTTGAAAGCAGAAGTCTTAAAGAGGACCGGTCAGCAAGAGTGAAAAGCCCAATGGCTTGCATCATCTGATGGGCGCTGTCATCTTGAACCTTTTGGAGATTTATTTATCTCAATCCGTTCAGCTATTCCAAAGATATAAGTCTATTGTTTATGCAAATTAGAGTAGAGTACTAGCCACTAGGGGTGGTAACACTGTCAAGCCACTGTAGATTATAAAGGGTACAATTACTAGTTAAAAAATAAGTTTTATAATGTCCGAGATATAACTTTTTGAAGTGACCCTCCCCTACCCTCACTTTCTCTACATCTTACACAGACCCTCATTACAAAAGCAAGGGAAAGAGCGAAAAAAATGCATTATTTCACAGAAATGACCCAAAATTTATTAAGAAAGTACGTATATTACAAAATGTATTAATGACACAGATACTGCCAGAATCAAAAGTTGTCCGAAAGTTTAGTTATGCTTCTGTGCCCCCACTGAAGAGCTGTTGGTGCCGTTACCGTAGCTCTTCAGTGTCAGAAGAGCGTTTCTAACAGTCAGGAATGCCCTTTCTCACGGTAGAATCTATTGCGCTGTAGTGCGAGAGGGGGAGTTCCTTACCGCCCAGCCATGACGCTGAGCAGTGAGGAACACCGCCTTCCCTCCTGATAGTGCTCGTCCATAGAAGAGTACTGGATGGGGGGCGTTCCTTACTGCTCAGCACCCCCTCTCACAGTACAGCACAATAGATACTACTGTGAGGAAGTATCCTGACTGTTAGAAACAGTCCTTCTGACAAGGAAGAGCCACGGTAACAGCACCGATAACTCTTCAACGGGGGCACAGAACAGGAAAGCTGATAGTGTGCTGAATTCAGCGCACCGTTAGCTTTCTAGCGGCGTATTACACCGCATGTGCCCTGAGGACGTGAAAGGTCTCTTTGAGGCAAAGAATTTGAGATCACAACAGTACTGCCTTTATCACTTAGACTTTTATAGTTTTGATTCTTAGGCTAGGGTACATTCACACATTAGAGTTTTTTTTTCAAAAAATCTCTGTGAAAACCTGGTTCAGTATTCTGCAACAATGCTTTATTGATGTGATTTTATACTATTGTATGACCTGATAATTTGGATGTCATTGTTTTGCTGTGTTTCAGTATGTTTGCCTGTTCTTCTGCACTCGATACCATACTTCTTCGCCCTCCAGACAAGAACGACAGTGATTCATATGCTGACACACGGGATTTACTGCGCACTGAGATAGTCAACCCTTTACGCAAGTAAGTACTCTATGAAAAATGTCAGATTTCAGGTAAGCGGGTTATCCAGGATTTTCTGGAAACTTCCGATGAAACATATAAAATTCCCATCTAGCACCATTATTTTGGTGGTCTCTGCTACTCCTGCTCTGAGGACACCACATACTACACTCACCGGCCACTTTATTAGGTACACCTGTCCAACTACTCGTTAACACTTAATTTCTAATCAGCCAATCACATGGCGGCAACTCAGTGCATTTAGGCATGTAGACATGGTCAAGACAATCTCCTGCAGTTCAAACCGAGCATCAGTATGGGGAAGAAAGGTGATTTGAGTGCCTTTGAACGTGGCATGGTTGTTGGTGCCAGAAGAGCTGGTCTGAGTATTTCAGAAACTGCTGATCTACTGGGATTTTCACGCACAACCATCTCTAGGGTTTACAGAGAATGGTCCGAAAAAGAAAAAACATCCAGTGAGCGGCAGTTCTGTGGGCGGAAATGCGTTGTTGATGCCAGAGGTCAGAGGAGAATGGCCAGACTGGTTCGAGCTGATAGAAAGGCAACAGTGACTTAAATAGCCACCCGTTACAACCAAGGTAGCCAGAAGAGCATCTCTGAACGCACAGTACGTCGAACTTTGAGGCAGATGGGCTACAGCAGCAGAAGACCACACCGGGTGCCACTCCTTTCAGCTAAGAACAGGAAACTGAGGCTACAATTTGCACAAGCTCATCGAAATTGGACAATTGAAGATTGGAAAAACGTTGCCTGGTCTGATGAGTCTCGATTTCTGCTGCGACATTCGGATGGTAGGGTCAGAATTTGGCGTCAACAACATGAAAGCATGGATCCATCCTGCCTTGTATCAACGGTTCAGGCTGGTGGTGGTGGTGTCATGGTGTGGGGAATATTTTCTTGGCACTCTTTGGGCCCCTTGGTACCAATTGAGCATCGTTGCAACGCCAAAGCCTACCTGAGTATTGTTGCTGACCATGTCCATCCCTTTATGACCACAATGTACCCAACATCTGATGGCTACTTTCAGCAGGATAATGCGCCATGTCATAAAGCTGGAATCATCTCAGACTGGTTTCTTGAACATGACAATGAGTTCACTGTACTCCAATGGCCTCCACAGTCACCAGATCTCAATCCAATAGAGCATCTTTGGGATGTGGTGGAACGGGAGATTCGCATCATGGATGTGCAGCCGACAAATCTGCGGCAACTGTGTGATGCCATCATGTCAATATGGACCAAAATCTCTGAGGAATGCTTCCAGCACCTTGTTGTATCTATGCCACGAAGAATTGAGGCAGTTCTGAAGGCAAAAGGGGGTCCAACCCGTTACTAGCATGGTGTACCTAATAAAGTGGCCGGTGAGTGTATATTCTTATGATTGCCGTAGCCAGTCACTGTGGTGATACTTGCATGTATGAAATGCCACTGAAGGCTGCAAAGGTCATGTGAATTATACTGTATATGTGATATCATTGCTATAGGGATTTAATGAGTAAGTATAGGATATTTATTTAGTCTATACTATTTCCTGATGTTAAGGATGTTTCTAAAAATTCTTGGGAACCCCTTGAAAGGAGCACAACTCTCATGCAATGTACAGTTATGCCAATAATGATATTGTAAAAATCTATTTGCTGTCATTAAGTGGAAATACTCATGGACAAGCTATCCACACAGTGGTGTAGGGTACTATATGTTGATAACTGAGCACTTATCCCAGTAGGACGTGATCAGGACTGGTATTTGGTATCTGGAGGTTTAAAAAAAAAAAAAAAAAAAAGTCATGTAATGTCAGCAAACAGAGATCTTGCTATGTTAAATGGTTTAGAAGAAAACAAAAAAAGTTGGAGAACTTCATTATACAAATAATATGCTTCCTTATTATGTTATTTATATTATAATATTTTTTTACATTTACCAGCTCAGCTCTACTAGTAAAGCAATGTAGATCTGTTATAACATTAGGGGATTTCTATAAAAGCAATAATAAAATTACATATTAAAATTAAACTTTGTAATTAAGCGAATTGCTAGGATCCAAAAATACCTGCTTCCAGTATGCCATGTTAATGTGTTTCCACTTGTTACCACCCATGTAGACATACAGTACAGTAGCTAATGTATTGCTTTTAGTCATGTGGATATTCACCAGCAGTAATTTTCACTGTATATGAAGTATAAAGAGGCACTGTTTAAGCATACTTAATGTAATTCTATTGGTACCACTCCCTTTATCAGATACAATAATACCATGGAGAGCTGACTGAATCTGACAATTTGTGGTGTGCATACACTTAGTGGATAACCTTCTGTAAAGGGAAGTGTGCAAATACATTTAGACAATTTAATATCGTACATAAGAGTATAAGATATTCCAGACATGGTGGGCAGTTGAGATGTATAACAGTGAATATAAAGTTTATATTAAGGTGGTGTTCGGGGGATTCAGAAGCTCTGGTTTCCTTTTCAAATCAGGCTTTATTACAGCAGACAAGTTAAAATGTACAGTTTGTGCTGCTCAGTTATTCAGCATATACAGAACAAACAAAGGAAAATAAAATCCTACGCCTCTCCGGCAGCTAACTACACAAGTTATTCCCTCACTAACCAGGGGGTCAGCCTACCGCTGGCCTCCTAATAAAAGGGTTTCCAAAGTAAAGGGGTACACAGACCCGGCCCTTTAGCAAGTGTCATTTTTTTGGCAGAGCTTTCTCACAGACTGGTTGACTGTGTCCGTGTTTCAGTCTCTCTCCTCTCTCCCCCCTCCACAGCACACCTGTGCTACTTACAAAGCCCTGCTGGTCTGTTTCCAAGCCTGGAGTGGACTGCCCTGCAGGACTGGCCTGAGCTCCTACTCCAGTCCGGGACCTAACAGCTGAATGCCTGAGCATACTGCAGCAATCTGAGAGAAATATAGCGGTTCTCCCACACTATACCTCTCTGCACTCCACAGTGGATATATGAACTCGCCCCACCTGGATAAAACTGGTACACCTCACATTCTTCTGAGATTCCTGTGCTCGTCCAGGAGGGATGAATACGGGTGTGGACAGGGGTCACACTTCCCACAGTAACAACATGGCTTTGTTTAAGATCACTGTGTATTCCATCCCACCTCCTGGCATACAATAGCTGTGAACTGAACACTATCATCCACAGGACAAATTCTTTTGTGTATGAAAACAACAAAGACTTGGAAGGTGTTTGGGGCCAAACCATAAATGTCAGAATGAAAGGCTAGCTTTCTTTATCTAGAAATGTACAAAGACATTTCCTCAGAAAAGTACAGTTATCTGATGGTCCAATCAGTCAGGATGGGCTACATTATAGTAATGGTTATAATGTGGATAAAAGGTTTCAGTGGTTATAGATTAGAAGCTCCTCACCACCAGAAGTCCTACAAGTTTTCTTGTTTTTTATATTTCCAACCCACTGGCTAACACGGTACAACAACGAACATACATCCAGATCATCAGAATACTGATCTGAGCCCAAGCAGGCTTAGTATATCCCTCTGTCCCTTTGCTCTCTCCCTTTCTATCTCTGTATCTCATCTTTCTCTTTCCTATTACTGCTGCCCCTCTCCCAACTGTCATATCTAACCCCCTCCTCTTATGTCTACTTAACCTTAGTGTTAGTTAATTGTTAGGTGGGTCAAGGAATTGTGTGTGTATATATATATATATATATATATATATATATATATATATATATATATATATATATGATCCATATTGTTGTGAGTAGGTTTCATGTATCCTTTAAGTTTACTGAGTTTGTATTTGTGGTACTGTATTGTGAGGTTGTATTACTGTTTTCTGCTTCTTACATAGAAATATGCATAGTCTGGACATTGTAATGTAAATTTATAATCACTTTGTACTGTCTTATACTTAACCTTTAGTATATTAGTGTTAGTTAATAAACATATTTTATCATCCTACACTGAGCATACATTGCCATATTGTGGAAGGTAATTGAGATAATCATTAATACAAGGGAAAAGGTGAAGGAAAGAGAATAAATTACTATTGGTTATTGATATCATAATCAAAGATGAATTACCAATTTTGTTCACCAACATATTATTAAAAAATTCCCTGATGTGGCTCATCATATTGACAGAATCAGTCAGCAACATATGGGTACCCCTTACAGTAGTCCATAATCCGTAAATATATTGTCTATACGGGCTGTCACTATGTAGACATATTATAATAACCTGTAGCAAAAACAGAGGTGAAGACTCATGTGTAGGGCTGTATAACAAATCTCTGTAGATAGAGAGCTTTACTGAACCTGTGCAGGCAGGCTGGTAGCAGGCAGATAACTGTGCACTATGGAGCCATACAGCTGTGTGCCCTGCCGGCCAGGCACTATATTGTGCAGGGTTTCAGCCGACTGTGGCAGCTGCTTACCCTAATGTGTCTGAACATGGATGCGGCTAAAGTGGGAGTTCTGTTGTAACTACCCCGGCAGAAGTGTCATAGATTAGAGCTGTTTTCCTCTTGGTCACCTATAACAGAGCAGATCATAAAGAAAAGGCCTTAAATTGCAAAGTCCAGGCTACATGTAAACCAAAAATTAGCATGCGATGATGGATCATAAGAAGCTTATTCTTGAAAAGGAAAGAGTCCTTTAATTGTGGCTTGTATGCATAAATAATCGGAGACTACTGCCAACGTCTGTTCTAAGGAGTGAGTCACTTGGCAAGAGGAGTGTAAAAATCCACGGCAGACTAGAGAGATTGGCAGTATTCTCCTAGAAACAAAAATGTGTGTTTAAACACTTTCAGCCTTGTTTTTATACAGGCAGCATACATTTCACATCTTCTACTTGCAAAAGCTGCTTGCACGTTAAACGCCTTTTATTAAGGAAATTAAAGCGTAACTAAACTTTTGGACAATTTTCGCTATTTTTGCAGTATTTGTGTCATTAATACATTTTGTAATATACTTTATTGACCTCTACCTGACATACCGGGTGTTTAAACATGGCGGCCGCAATAGCCGCCAGGTGTCTGTTGTTTTATACAGAAAACACCCAGCACTAATGCCGGCAATCAATGCCCGTAACTATTGCGGTCATTAACCCCTCTGGCGCCTTGGTCAAAGCTGACCAAGGTTTACAAGTTTTGGCTTATTTCTGTGAAATACTGCATTTCGTTATTCTTTTCCTTGAAAACGAGGGGAGGGGAGGGTCACTTCAAATAGTTATATCTCGAGTGTTATAAAATGTAGAAATTTACCTTTGGTGTCATATGAAATAGGAGATCTGTGTGTGTCTGTTCAAAAAAAGGGAAAAAAGAACGGGGTTCAGGATTACCTCTGCCAACTGGCACACTGAATTTCTGAAATGTCCATTTTTGTTTTTATTTTTTATATTTTTTTTTCCTTGCACAGGACAAATGAATGTCAGCTGAACATCAGCTTGAGTATGCATTAGATGTAATGTGGGTTTGGTCAGCCTTAGTTTAATGTGTTTGATAACCTTACGCATTGGCAGAAATTATTCTTTCGCCCCAGATCGGTATGAAGGGGCCACAACACTTGTGTGAATGGCAAGACCTTTTCACTGTTAACACTAATACATGGTGGCTTTGTTATGTAATTACAGCTTTGACTAGTTTCATATCTGTGTTCGAGGGCTTGGGGACCCCCTGAACGGAAACCTAATCCGCGTAAGAAAGTGGACCCATAGACGATAATGAAGTTTGTGTGGTTTCCACTTGAACAGGGCAAAAAATGCAGAGAGGGGAACAGAATTCCCATACGGAGAGCCAACACTGGTGTGAACCCAGCCTTTGTTCTGTTTTGTTACATTTGATGTTTACTAACAAAAATAGCTGTGTGTGCTAAATGGCCAGCATTTAATTTTAACGTCTGTGTGTGTATGAACCCAGATGTTGCTTCTATAGCACCAACATATTTCTCCGCACTGTAGACACTCACATTGTGACCAACAGGAGAACCTGGAGGAATCTGACACAAACTCTATTCTGTGCAGATGTTACCAAAGGGCAGAACCCAGTATTCTGTTGTGGAAGACAAAAGTGCTAACCACTGAGCCCCCATGGAGCCTACATATATTAAATCAATTATATACTGGATTACAGTAACTTTATTCAGTATCAGAAACCAGAGGGGCTTTAAGTATTTTCTTCCCTATTATATCTTGAATATCTTGCTCTTGTTTCCATTTCAAGTATTTCTCATTTCCAGTCTCCAGTAGAGACATGTGAATTCTTTGATTAAATTCATGCGGTGAGAGAGATGGAACTTGGAAGTACACTGTTCAAATTGTGGAGTCTGTATTATTTTCAGCAACAGTGGAAAGAAGCCTCATGTTTCTGGGAGACTAGGATATTGTGTCAGAAAAAAGCCAGCTATACACTTTAGATATCTGTTGACTGAATTCAAAGTGGTCAGTTGAGTATGTGTATTGAACTAGAAAAGGCTAGAAAGCCACTTCCAGACAGCAGCTTTTCTTCCTGAGAACAGGACGGTTTTAACTGGCTGATTTTTAGGTCTCTCCAATCATCTGCTACCAAAAGAGTTGGGAGGCCCTTTATACACATAAGATGGTTAGCTCGAAATGCCTGAACAGGATGCCTCCTGTGCCAAAACCTATAGAAGGGATTGAACCGGAAGCAGAAAGCTCTTTCTAGTGTGTAGTAGCAGTGCCAGAGTACTGCAGCTCTGCTCCTATTCATTTGAATGGGAGCAGAACTACAGTACTCTGGCATGGTCGCTGTACAGTGAACAAAGCCTACAACCATAGGTCTAGCGGTGCACCATTATAGCGCCCTTGGGATAGTCCTGTATATACTGTCCCTCTGTCCAGGGCAGTGGGATGTCCCAACTCATTGGCGTCCAGAAGATGCCAATGAGTTGAATGCAAAAATGTAGAGGATCAGGGCACTCACCAAACAACGGGTGTTAAAATTGATAAATTTTTATTTCATCTTCTTAAAAATACAGCATTAGTGCACGGGAATAGAATGCAATGGAACAATGTATAAATGAAGCGATGATCGTTTCATGCAGGTTGCATTTCATCAGGCTTAAATGCCAATGAGTTGAAGACCATGGGGAGCCATCTGCTCCCTGCTTCAGCACCTGGCTGCTGTCTTTGCTCCAGGTGTCCTGGAAACAGTAGATGCGGTGTAGTGTTTAGTGGGGGACATATAACTTTGGGAGCAACTTGGGAGTTGAAGGGACATGATACTATGGGGGACATGACACTGTAGGTGGGCATGATACTGTGGGGGGCAACATGAGAGGGATATTGCAGTGTGGGGGCAACATGGGGGGGGGGGGGGGTAGGTGACTACACATGACACTGTTGGAGCATCCTGGAAGGGGATGACCTGCAGGGCATTATCCTGTTCGAGAGCCACTAAGAGACTTTATACCATGTTGGGGCCATTGAGCGGGGCATTATAACTTGTGATTTGTCAGGTGGTGGTAATTTGGGGGGGGGGGGGGGGCACTTTTACAACATTGGTCGGCCCTATGCAAAGGTTTCATATTGTTTTTGCCCACAAAAGCCGATCTACGTGGGATCTCTGCCAATCTGATACATATCCTGAAATCCGCAATTGATATAAAAAATGCCTCCAAGCCTAGAAAACCCCTTTAAGGCTAAGGCCCCACGATGCATCCCACAGCAAAAAAAAAAAAAAAAAGTGCCGGTAATGCATCAACATTACAACAGTTTTTGAAATCGCAGCGAGTCCACCAAGCGTATTTTTCTGCAAAGTAGGCATAGAATTCACTAGAATCCCATCAACTTCACTGTGACTGTAAAACACTGCATTTTTTTCTGTACTGTTTACGCCATGAGGGGTCCTGGCTTAATATTGCCACATTATGTGTTGAACAAAACCATAATTGAGCGCTCATGAAGGTGCATAGGCGCCTACTCTACATCTTTATGCTTACATACAGTGCCTTGTAAACATACTCATAACCTTTGAACTTTTTCATATTTTGTCACCTTACAACCGCAAACTTAAATGTATTTTATTGAAATTTTAAGTGTGAGACCAACATAAAGTATCAGATAATAATGAAGTGGAAGGAAAATGACACAGGGTTTTCAAAATTTTAAGAGAATAAAAATCTGAACAATGTGCAAAAGTATTCATCCCCCTATACCAATACTTTGTTAAGCCATCTTTCGCTGCAATTACAGCTGCTAGTCTTTTGGGGTACGTTTCCACCAGTATTGTGCATCTACAGACTGAGATTTTTGCCCATTCTTCTTTATAAAATATCTCATGCTCAGCCAGATTGGATGGAGAACATCTGTGAACAGCAATTTTCTTGTCTTGTCACAGATGCTCAATTGGATTTAGGTCTGGACTTTGACTGGGCCATTCTCAGACCTGAATATTCATTGATGTAAACCATTCCACTGTAGCTCTGGCTGTATGTTTGGCTGTATGTTTAGGGTCATTGTCTTGCTGGAAGGTGAATCTCCTTCCTAGTCTCAAGTGTTTTGCAGCCTTCAACAGCTTTTCTTCCAGGATTGCCCTGTAGCTCCATCCATCTTCCCATCAACTCTGACCAGCTTCCCGGTCTCTGCTGAAGTACAGCCTCCCCACAGTATGATGCTGCCACCACCATGTGTCACAGTGGGGATGGTGTGTTCAGGAGGATGAGCAATGTTACTTTTCCCCCACACACATCACATTGCAAAAAAGTTCAACTGTGATCTCATCTTACCACAACACCTTCTTCCACATGTTTGCTGTGTCCCCTGTATGGCTTGTGGTAAACTGTTAATGGCACTTCTTATGTCTTTCATTCAACAATGGTTTTCTTCTTGCCTCTCTTCCATAAAGGCCAGATTTGTGGAGTGCACGACTTATAGTAGTTCTGTGTGCAGAGTCTCCTATCTGAGCTGTGGATTTCTGCATCTCCTCCAGAATGACCATGGACCTCTTGGCTGCTTCTCTGACCAGAGCTTTCTTTGTTCAATCTGTCAGTTTAGGTGGACGGCCATGACGCCATGGTAGATTTGCAGTTGTAGAATCCTTTTTCCATTTTTGGATGATGGATTGAACAGTGCTCCTTGAGATGCTCAAAGCTTGGGATTTGATTTTATAACCTAACCCTGCTTTAAACTTCTCCACAAGTTTATCTCTGACCTGTTTGGTGAGTTCCTTGGTCTTCATGACGCTGTTTGTTCACTAGTGTTGATTAACAAATCACTGAGGCCTTCACAAAGCAGGTGTATTTATACTGAGACTAAATTACTTACAATTTGAGACTAAATTATTAACTATTTGATTTGATTGAGATTTTGAAAACCATGTATCATTTTCCTTCCACTTCACAATTATCTGCTACTTTGTGTTGGTTATCACAATCTCAATAAATACATTTAATTTTGTTGTTGTAAGGTGACAAAATGTGAAAATGTTCAAGGGGTATGAATACTTTTGCAAACCACTGTATTCACAAGTAGACAGTCTTTTTTCTGATTTGGTTCCATATAAATGTGGTATCTCCGTCATACAGTACGGGACCCAGTGAAGCCGTACACAGTGTCCCTGTGGCTCTATAATATGGAGTTTGTGTAGTGTGGTGCTGTACAGCCTCTTGTATTACCTACATCCATTGATAAGGTTCACTGATAATAGCCTCTGCTTCCACATGGTGATGAGACTTATTTCTGTTCACAATATCTGAATTTAGCCCAGTTTATTGACAATATCTTGAATAGAATTTAGGATGCATTTGGGTCTTATCAGCAGAATTGATAATTGGAAATGAGCCAACTTTTCTCTGCTCATCCTGTTTGACATAATCTGCCTGTTTATGTTCTTTTAGAAATGGCTACGTGTGTGCCACCAAAGTGATGGCATTGAGGAAGATTTTGGAAGCTGCAGGAAAGAGCGCTGGCTTCACCAATGAGGAAAAAGGCAAGTAGATAACCATCTGTTCATTGGCTTACAGCTAGACTTGCTGTCCATTACATATATATATTGGAAGAGCTCCACTCCTCATGTGACTTGAATTATGGGGGGGGGGGGATGGTAAACTGAGCCTATTGGAGATGAAAATAGCATGCAACCCACTTATGGTCTAGAGTTTACACATCATTGAATACTCTATGGCTCTTAAAGGAACAGCTGAAGCAAAAATAGAAGGGATTATGCATTAAAGGGTTATCAAGGCAAAATTCTTCACCACACATGACTGCTGAGGCTGCTGATTGGCTACATGTGATGTCCCGGGTCCCTTCCCTGGCCTCAGGAAGTGGAAAAAAATGTAGGACGTCGCAGCCTGCAAAAACGTCTGCAAAAGACAACAGCCAAGCAGCAGGACCGGACCATGCTGGGAGGATTCTGGAACACTGGGGACAGGTGAGTATGTGTTTTTGTTTTTATGTTTGTTTGTTTTTTCACCTTCCTCCGGCCTAATTAAAAAAAAATAAATAAATAAAATAATTTAGCCTGGATAACCCATTTAAGGTGAGGGCATAGAAGTCTCTATATAATACACTAAAAAAATTTATATGATTTCTTATAATGATTTAACCTCTGCTTTTTTTCTTTTCAGATCCTGAAGAATTTCTAAATCGCTTGTTCCAAGTTCTTAGGGTAGAACCCCTATTTTATATTAGGTACTTTAATTATTTTTTAATCAGTACCTATTTGGGCTGGTTTTTAGGCATATTTATTAGTGGTAATAAAGAAGAAATTTTCTGGTCCGCACTCCTGAGGTATCTTTTAAAATTTAACTTTTAATTTTCCATGTAAAACACATAAAAACACTCTAAACGTGACAGTGAAGACACACAAGTGTTTAAAAACCCATGGATTTGGGCTGGCTGACGCGTTTCTGGGTATGCTCACCCCTTAATCATAGCCCTATAGCTTCCTAAAACATGCAGTCTTATATACGTATACAAAACCTCCCTACTACACCAGAAACAGATTAATCAATTAGTCATTTTACATTTCGAACTTAGTATCCCTCAATACAAAATAGACCTTTCTCTTTTTTGGTATTTTGATATTTATTAGTGGCTTTGTGCTAGAACTCTGGTGTAAAAGTGGCGCAATTTTTGTCTCTGAAAAATTACACCACTTTTGGATGTTTTCAACCGCTCACACCACTTATAATAAAGGAAACAAAGTGAGTAAGGGGAAAATAGCATAACTTATAGCTGAAATCTAAGAAAGGCATAGTCCTCTTGTGGCTCATCTGGTAGGATATCATTAACACTGGTGTATCACACAATTTGTCCCATTGAATCTGCCTGCTTGTTTTTTATATTTTCGCTCTATTACTTCTAGTTTTGGTCCTAATTCTTTATCTCTCCTACTGACAACCTTTTCTCCTCTTTTGTTTTCTCTTACTGACTTTTGGCCTATTCCCCCCCAAGTTATTGTACATGTCCAATATAGTGCCATAGCAGGCATACCTGATTGACAACCTACCAACATAGTTTTATGAGTGAAAAATAAGCACTATAATGTATTCCTTGGGATTCTTTCAATCAGGTATAATACTTTTTAAAATGTCTTAAAGTGTTTCTTGGATCTAATGAGTCTCCTTGCTTTCAGAATAGCTACATGGTGAAAGTTGTTGACTTGTACAGAGACTTGTAGATGAGAAAAAGCAAAGGCGAGATGAGGCAAAAGCTCTTCTAAGAGAGTTGCACATGACTGGAAACCCAAATGAGCATACATGAGCAGCAAGGGCTGGGCAATTATGGCATAAACAATAAATTGCAATTAATTTGGCATTTTACCTCAATTACGATTAATGACAAGTATTTTAAGTCACACCCCCTTTAAAAAAAAAACAAAAAAAAACCCACACCCTTTTAAAATCCAAATTCCCAGAAGCAGACTATAACCAGGGCAAAATGGATTGTAGCCCAGGGCTCAATGGCAAGTAATTGCCCATTTGACCCTATTACAATCTGACTGCATAATCAAATATATTGGCATCTACCGATATATTGCTGATTTCTATTGTGGAGCATGGGGTTCTACAGGAGGTGAATTGCTACACCTGGTGGTTTTATTTGGACTGAACACATCCAAACTGGAACTGCTATTAGGTGAGCAAAGATAAAAAAAAAACAGTATTACTCACCTCTCCTGTGCTCCAGCACTGGCTCTCATCAGTGACCACCGAGGCCTGCATTTCTGTGATGCTCATATTTTCACATCCCAACACCACATGACTGCTGAAGCCAAATCACAGGCCTCTGTCGTCCCTGACGCCATTCAGGAGGCCTAAAGAGGACAAAGACCAGCACCAGAGACCAGGGAAAGACACTAATTTTGTTTCTATGTATGTTCATCTCCCATCTCGCCTCTGCTAATTATACTCTGGAATCTCAAGTGACCCTCAGGTATAATTGCAATTGCTGTTGCAGTTTGGACATTTTCGGTCCGATTAAAATTGCAGGAAAGGCCTCTTGCAGATGGCTAGCACACTACCCCATTCATTTCTATGTGCTTGTACATGACTATGAATTACACAGTCACTTGTGCGGGCCAACCCAGCCTGGTTGCCTAATTAGATCAGGTCTTATTCCTGTCCTATTTTGTGGCCCTTGCTTCTGTAGCTCCTATTCATTTAATGAAAGTGGGCGGTGGAAGCACAGCTAGTACACGGGTGACATCCGTGTGTGTCCCGTGCGCTGCCCGTGCCTATAATTCACGGCCTGCTGGAAGCACATTGTCATGTGCAACTGGTCTAAAAGCTTCCAAATACTGTAATAACCGAACCAAAATAATTGGTGTGCACAAAGTCACATTGGTTATACAGATTAAAGGTCGGTTTTGTTTTGTTTTTTCGATTAATACCAAGCTTATCATCAGTCATTTTTTAAAATTAGAAGGATCCCAATGTAATTAATCTAAAGAACCCTCAAACCAGAATATATTTAATTTTATAATTTAATATTTGTACAAAAACAGCCTTTGGTAACTATGGGTTTTATATTTGTCTTATGGCTCCATAGAACACCAAAGAAGAAGCCTGAAGGTTGTATATTCTATCAAATTTTTATGGAGAAAAAACAGTCAGTAGACGTACCCTCTGTCCAGCAGCTGCTAGAATGGTCCATGGTTACTGGTGATCTGAAGTTTACCGAGGTAAGATATCAGATAGACGTTATTGAAATATGAATACATAAAGATAGATCGATAGATAGATAGATAATGATATCCTACGTGTTTCCTAAGACTCTAGGGCCTAAGTATGACTGCATCCCCTAAAGTTATGCCCCTGATGATATCAAGAGTTTTTGAATAGTGTGTGCATTTTGTTTTTATTTGTTCATTCATATTCTGTGGGTGGGTGAAGACTCTTTAAAGGGATTATCCAGGCAATAATGGGCAACCCTTTTAACGTTTAAATCAGCAGGGGGTTGTGAAAAAAAAAGCCTCCTCCACTGTCCCTAATGTTCCAGTGTCATCCCCTGCATTTCGGGTCTTTTGCTCTAGTGAGTCTCTTCTGGAGTTGTGCTGAACCCGCAGATTGGCCTCAGCAGTCACGTGACCGCTGAGGCCAATGAATGAAAGTGACTGGTGACATCACCAGTCTTTTTCCTGAGGCCTGCTGGAAAATGTGTCAAATGTGTCCTGGTATGCTGAAGTATTACGATTTCCCTGTAGTGGAACTATGGGGCTTAAATCAACCAGTGAAAAAACAAACAAAAACAAAAAAACATGGGATTGTCCCTCCTCCGCCACATTTTATTTTTGTTACCGCATTGTGCCAACTGTAATGTTCTCCTGGCATTTACCAAATATAGACGCCATACATCAGACTGCTAGATAGATGTTACTCCACGGCTCAAGCGTCCAGTGCTTTATACCACTTTATCTGATGCTTGGCCATGAAAACACATGGTACAATTTTGTGCTTATGGTACTGCCAGAGGAGGTTTATAGGAGGTCTGCAGTTAAGTCAGCAGAGTGTTAGCTACTTTTATGCAATATATGCCACAGGGTCATGCTCTGTAACTTTCCATGGTTTGCCACTTTGTGGCTGACTTGCTCTGGTTCCTAAATGCTTCCACTCTCCAATAATACCGCTCACAGTTATGGTGGAATATCTAGGAGGCATTCTCTCACTAATATTTGTAAAGACAGACTGCATGGCTTGGGGTTGTGGCTATGGCAATGAGTGACACTTCTGAATTCAATGATTAGGAGCTGTGACCCAATACATTTCCTCATGTAGTGTATGTTACATTGCTGCACTACACGGTCTATGTCCCTACAGACTGGTGCAGCAGTTAAGCTTCTTACCTATATGATCTGTAACTCCACTGAATACAGCACTGAAGTTGTTAAATCACAAGAGCCAACACTATCTACTAGTAGAAAATAATCCATTTCATTTAGCTATTAGTTTTAGAATACTGAGACATTTGAATATTTTTCATTATGTTATTTGCCCTTTCTTATAGTATTGTGTAATAAATGTCTCCATGCACCTCTAGGTTCCCTCATGCCTTATCGTTCAGATGCCAAGGAATGGAAAGAACTACAAGATGTTTAACACCATTATTCCAACCCAACAGTTGGATATAACTGATCTGCTAGAGGACAGTAAGTTCTAAGAAAGAATACAAGAAAATCTGAGCCATTGTGTATGAGGCACAGCGTTGTCATTGCAGAAGTGAGACATAATCAGGTGACTGTAGGTGATAACATAACATTACGTTACATAATACAAGTATAACCTGTTCTTTGCTAAGATATATTGTAGCGCAGGTCCAGGAAGTTACTCCCTAAATCTATATTATTTGGTTGTTTATCGGTAAATTTTTATTAACTACCGAGTCAGAAGTGTTATGCTAGGTTCACACTAGCGTTCGATCTCCATTCTGTGGTTTCCGTCTTCTGCATGCAGAAGACGGAAACCTGTCAAACTGGGTCCGGCCGTGAGCGTTTTATGCTCTCCGCCGCGAAACCGTTTTTTTAAAACCGGACACAGAGTACTGCATGTCCGACTCTGTGTCCGATTTAAAAAAAAAAACAAAAAACGGTTTTGCGGCGGAGAGCATAAATCGCTCACTGCCGCTCACGGCCAGACATCTTTCATACCCATTCAAATGAATGGGTATGAAAGAGTCAGCTTTCCGTATCCTGCCTCTGTTTTGTGCAGGAAACAGAAACCTGCAGAACGGAGACCGGGCGCAGATGTGAATGAGCCCTTAGTGTTGTTAATGTACATTAAAGGCTTTGTCAAGTCTGAAGCCTGCACCGGGCATGCCCACCTGATCAGCAGTGCCATCATCTACCCCAAATACCTTAAAGGAAGATCTTCCTCTGCCTTACTATACTATATGCTGACAATAACCAGGTTCCCAATTGACAGATGAGTTATAATATTGTTTTTCCTCTGTGATATTACACTGTATACGTTGAAAAGCTACTATTTGTTTTTCACTTACATACAGTATTTTGGCATTCAGTATTTTGAAACAAAGCTATGAAAGCTGAAGGATTGTACAATATCCCCTATTCTGCCTGTCATACGTAATGATTGTAACTAGCAGGACAAGAGTATTTACTTTGCAGAGCCGATACTTTTTTGCTACATTTGGAGGATCATAGTGCAAATCCATCCTTAGTTCAAGAATTGCGCAATGTTAAAACTTTGTAAAAAAAAAAATACATGCTATAAATATACAGTATGTCACATTGTTAAAGGGAAATGAAGGTGTGAAATGCCACTGGAAAGAGACAGGAAGTGATGTGAGCTAAAAGCTTAGAAAATACCGCAGAGGGAAACTTCATAGTTGAAGATTTCACCTCTTATTAGGTAGCATTGCTAAAGGTAAAAGACGTATTTCAGTCTGCCTATTCTGTTTACAATGAAGAAAAACTCATTATTGTGTGGGAATCCAGTGAGCAGAAAGGACAGCAGGAAATAGATTGCTCCCTAATATTAGCATATTCTTAGATATTATATCCTATTCCTTTTTCTTCCTGCAGCTCCACGACAGTGTTCAGTCTGTCAGTCTTTAGCAGTAGTGGAGTGTCTTGACTGCTATGAGGATTTGGGGATCACTCCAGGACACATAAAACAGTATTGTGCCATCTGCAACAAGCAGGTACTACCTTCCTGTGTAGTAAATCAGACTAATATGATTTGTCTTGTAAAATAGTGATTTGCATATATTATATCCTGAATTAACTTCTTCTTATGGGCAGGTTCACCTTCATAAACAAAGAAGCGGCCACCAACCAAGAGAACTCAGTGTGCCCGAAAATCTAAACGGCCAAGCTGTACTACAGAGGCAGCATTTACAGCTTTATGCTGTTTTATGTATAGAAACAAGTCATTATGTGGCTTTCATTAGAATGACCTCCCACAATCGTCCTCTGTGGGTCTTCTTCGATAGCATGGCTGACCGGGAAGGTGAGTTCCTGCTTTTTGGTATGACTTATAGGTGGTAAGTTCCCACTGTACTGTGCGCCATTCTTCCAGCTATGTACCCTATAAGTAAATTCCTATAACCCTTAGTCAACGAATCTTTTTTTCTTCTGAAAATGTCGGCAGTCCATTTGCTCTCATTTTTACGTCTGAGTTATTTTTTTTCTCAATTTAGGGGGACAGAATGGATTCAATATCCCTTGTGTTACACCATGCCCAGAAGTGACAAAATACTTGGAAATGACAGCTAAAGAACTGCAGCAGGAAGACCCAAAGTGCATGCCAACTTTTGTCCGACGGCTACTTTCTGATGCCTATATGTGTCTGTATTACAGCCCTGACCTGAGTCTGTACAAATAAGTCATCAGTTGCTTTACTGACTGCAACATGGAGCATACCCTATTTAGGGGTAGAATATTGTTTTTATGGAGAGAATAGAGCATTTCCTTTAACTATGTGACTCCTACAATAATTTTGGGCTGGCTCCCACTTTTTTTTTTACATTTTATTATATGAATAAAATGCTATCCTGTTTTAATCTTGACAAAGTATGTCTTGTATTAAATATATTTGTAACATTTATGGAGAGTGCTTCCACTTTAAAGCAATCCTCTAGATTACCCTTAGTAATGCTCTCTTGTCTCAGTATGTGTATGTCAGTAAGTAATAATCTCCTGTTTTTTGGTGTGAGTAACTTGTTTTTATATACAACATCCAATCTGAGGCGGCAGAGCTGTAGGGAGGAAGGAGAGAGCAGCCTGAGCAAGTGAGGACACAGGAGTGTGGGGTGTTTATGGGACTTTGTGTATGTACTGTAGCTAAACTGTGTTCACAGATCATAACTCTTCCCTGATGGACAGGAGGAAAAGCAAACTATACATCATGATCTGAGGACAACAAATAGCCAGGTACTGTAGGTATCGACTTAAAGGGGCTCTATCAGTACGCTCACGTAGTTCTAAGGGGAACTTAGAACTACTACAAAAATGGCCCTGGAGCGTGTGCAGTAGCACTCTGGAGGGAGTACTACTGCACACGCGTGGGATTTGAACCAAACCCGCCAGAAGAACAGAATATCAAGGCGAGGGAGAGCCAGGATAGGAGGATGTCACTGGAAGAAGAAAGAAGAGGAAGGTGTGACAGCAGATGACGTCGGACAGTGCACGACCGCCCAGGGTATTATTTTAAAATGGGAGGGTTAAAATAAGATTAGCGGTGCCAGAATAGCTCCTGACTGTAAATTGTGTCTGACTGCTATGATATACGGCACTCAGGCAGGTGATAACTGACATGGACAATGTACCCCTATGCTTCTAGTGATTGAAAAACTTTCATGAAGATTTCTACTGCCCACTTTCTCATGAGATTTCTTCAAAAACATAGACGATTGTTCCGTTTATAGTGTTTCCTTTTCATCTTGGGATAGACATGAGCTTATCCCAGGCATGTTATTCACTTTCTTTAAACTTTCCAACCACATCTGTTGGGATTGTATGACAAGCTTCAACTTCTCCTTCAGTAAAATAATATTTCCTCACATTGCTTATAATCTTCTCTGAACTAACTTCAGATTGTGCTGCTTGTTCTTGTGTGTAGTTCATAAAAAAACCCAACCCCTTAAACATTTTTTTTTTTAAACGGTAGTCCCATAAACAACACTTATTCACAACCCACAGTATACGCAGGCTCATAGATGTCAATACAGTGCAACACTCATTTGTCAATATGAATGATTTAGGTCCCATCTTCTCAGCAATGATGGGAGTTGGAGCAGTCAGACCCCACTAATCTGACACTTACAAGTGTCTTTTGTGGGACAACCTCTTTAAAGGGAATCTGTTACCTCCACCGGGCATATTTAAATGTCACCACCACGTTACTGAGCACACTACAATAATAAACAACATACCTTTGTTATATATATCGCTTTTGTAGATTTACCGATAAACAACTTTGACGTGATATGCAAATGAGACAGTTGGTGCACTTGGCTCATGCCCTTAGTTCCTCAAGTGCTGCTCTTGCCACTTGGACCCCAACCATCTTCTGCCTGGTGCCTTCTCATCCAGTGATAGTTGATACTCCCCATCACTTATTATACTTGAGCAGCACAAGCAGTGCTCCCAGGACTGAAAGCCCACCCTCAGGCCACCGTCTCACTTGTACAGTGTTGGCCAAAAGTATTGGCACCCCTGCAATTCTGTCAGATAATCATTTTCTTCCAGAAAATGATTGCAGTCACAAATTCTTTGGTATTATTAACTTGATTTAATTTGTCTTCAATGAAAAACCACAAAAATAATTGTCAAAAAGCCAAATTGGATATAATTCCACATCAAACAAAAAAGGGGGTGGACAAAAGTGTTGGCACTGTTTGAAAAATCATGTGATGCTTCTCTAATTTGTGTAATTAACAGCACCTGTTACTTACTTGAGGCGCCTAACAGGTGGTGGTAATAACTAAATCACACTTGCAACCAGTTGAAATGGATTAAAGTTGACTCAGCCTCTGTCCTGTGTCCTTGTGTGTACCACATTGAGCATGGAAAAAAGAAAGAAGACCAAAGAACTGTCTGAGGACTTGAGAAGCAAAATTGTGAGGAAGCATGAGCAATCTCAAGGCTACAAGTCCACCTCCAAAGACCTGAATGTTCCTGTGTCTACCGTGCGCAGTGTCATCAAGAAGTTTAAAGCCCATGGCACTGTGGCTAACCTCCCTAGATGTGGACGGAAAAGAAAAATTGACGAGAGATTTCAATGCAAGATTGTGCGGATGGTGGATAAAGAACCTCGACTGATATCCAAACAAGTTCAAGCTGCCCTGCAGTCCGAGGGTACAACAGTGTCAACCCGTACTATCCATCGGTGTCTGAATGAAAAGGGACTGTATGGTAGGATACCCAGGAAGACCCCACTTCTTACCCAGAGACATAAAAAACCCAGGCTGGAGTTTGCCAAAAATTACCTGAGAAAGCCAAAAACATTTTGGAAGAATGTTCTCTGGTCAGATGAGACAAAAGTAAAGCTTTTTGGGAAAAAGGCATCAACATAGAGTTTACAGGAGAAAAAAAGAGGCCTTCAAAGAAAAGTATTTGTTGTATTTCTCCAAGTCTACGAAAGTGACATATATACTGTAACAGAGGTATGATGTTTATCACTGTAATATGGTTGTAGCAGTTGAATATGCTTAGGGTAGGTGGTAGACTCCCTTTAAGTATTTCCTGACATATTTTGTGCTTATGACTCCCCACTATTTTTGGAGCATGTCTTCGGACCTGTTCTAGTTTATCTATGTCTTTTTGTAGGTGGGATCTTCAGTACTGGACACAGTATTTCACATGTGGTCTCGCCAGGGTTCTATACATTGCGATCACAATCTCCCTTTCTAATAGTTTTACTTCTAGCTATACAACCAAGCCTTCACCTTGCTTTCCTTGCTGCATGCCTGCATTGCTGACTTGTCTATTCTCAGACTGATATCGATTCGTCAACCAACTACGAAACCATTGAACTATTCAGGGTGTATCTCCAATCAATAACACCGCACAACAATGATTTTGCTACTGAGAGAAAAACATGTGATTTCTAGTAAAATGAGCGCGCCAATTCCAAATATGAACTTGGAATTTGCCTCACACGTCTAGATTTTAAGTTATACATGTAAAGCCTATTCAGTTTTAATATTAATGCATTATACATTGGAACTATTCTATTGGACATGCCCAGACCTGTCCGGACACACTCAGATTTCGATAAGGTGATCTGTTATAGTGCTATCAGTTTTAAAATTTAAGATGGATAAACGCGAATGTGATAATGATCTGGACAATTTCTGCTACATATGTGGCAAATACACTACTTATGATCAGCGCAAGAATCTGGCATAGCGTGTGCATCTTGCTTCCAAGTATTACTTTGTCAAATTGGAGATCAAGATAAAAGCTGGGCACCTCATGTTTGTTGCACTGTGTGTTACTCTGGGCTAATGCAGTGGTTGAATGGTAAAAGGAAATGCATGGCTTTTGCAGTGCCGATAGTTTGGCATGAGCAGACAAATCACCCCTCAGACAGTTGATTTTACATCACTAAAATCGTCAAATATTCAAAGAGAAACAAGTCACAAATTGTGTATCCCGACTGTGAGTCTGCTCTTAAACCTGTACTACATGATGTAGAGAATCCAGTGCCTGCCCCGCACACAGCAGGAACGGTAATTGGAACAGACAGTTCTGATCCTGATGAAGAAGAAGATATTGATTGTCACTATGTCTTTCCTGGTCCAGAACAACTGGAGGGTCAGCTGTACTTGCTGAGCCAATCAGATTTAGATGATCTGGTAAGAGATCTGTCATTATCTAAAGAAAAGTCAGAACTGCTAGCTTCTAGACTTCAGGAATGGAATTTGCTACAACGAGGTACCACAACTTTACACTTTCGTTATTGACACACCAAGTTAGCTGCATACTATGCAATGGAAAGTGATGCCTGTTTCTGTACTGTTTCTGTTCTGTACAAGTTTGAGAGCTCTCTTGTTGCACAATGGTAATGAAAAACAATCTGTTCTATTGTCTCATGTGGTTGGAATCAAAGAGACCCATGCTTCTATGGAGTTAATTTTGGAAATTATCAAATACTCAGAATATAAATGGAAAATTTGTGCTGACCTGAAAGTGGGAGCACTGCTGCTTGGCCTACAGTTAGGGTACACAAAGCATATGTGTTTCTTGTGCCTATGGAACAGTGGTGATGACAATAATCATTACAAAATGAGACAGTGACCTCTCAGAGTCGAGCACACAGTTGGTCAGCAGAATGTACAACACAAATCACTGGTCGATCCACTCAAGTTCCTCCACTTCACATTAAACTTAGTTTAAGGAAAAATTTTATAATTGCACTCGATGTTGATGGAAATGGTTTCCAGTATTTGAAGAAGTTGAGCACATTGAAAACAGGCTAAAATAAAGGCCGGAATTTTTATTGGCCTCGAAATCAACAAACTAATACGATGACACATTCAGAACAAACTCAACCCTCTGGATCTTGCAGCATGGGATGCGTTTGTGCTAGTAGTGCAGAACATCCTTGGGAACAGACGAGCTGAAAACTGCTGAATTAGTAGACAACATGTTTACAGCATATGAACAACTCGGCTACCGAATGTCATTGAAAATGCATTTCTTACATTCCCATCTTGACTTTTTCCCACCCAATCTGGGACATGTAAGTGGTGAACATAGAGAACAGATCCATAAAGATATTTCTACAATAGAGAACAGATATCAAGGCTGCTGAAATCCCATCAATATGGGAGACTACTGGTTTATGCAACGGGAAACTATGACCGTTCATAAAGACAAAAGCAGATGCCTGATGCACTTTTAACAGTCCTGGGCCTTGCTCAAGTAAGACTTTTATACTGAAAAACTAAACTTTTTGAAATTTTGTTATTCCGTTACATTTTCTTACGCTGTTTACTATGAAAACTTTGATGTAGATCAGGAAATTGTTGGAGTAAAAATTCTGTTCAAAATTACTCAATGCTTTCCAAGCGCTTAATTCATTTAGGCATACTTATGCATATGGTAGCAACATTTCCTGATGTGTTACAACAATTCTGACTTCTGATTTGGAAGCCATAGACTCGATTCAGTATAGGACAAATGGTTTTTGCCCAGTAGTAGACGAAAATTTTTATATTTTTTTTTTGTGTGGTGTAATTTATCTATCAGCACTTTATGTAGCACTATATCAAAGGCTTTGCTGAAAGAGATTCTACCATTAAAATTCTTATTTTTTTCTTACTAACACGTCGGAAGAGCCTTAAGAAAGGCTATTCCTCTCCTACCCATAGATGTCTTCTCCGCGCCGCCGTTCGGTTGAAATCCTGGTTTTCTTCGGTATGCAAATGAGTTCTCTCTCAGCACTGGGGGCGTCCCCAATGCTGCGAGAGAACTCTCCTGCGACGCTTCCATCTTCTTCAGGAACCCGCCTCTCTGCGCGTTTTCTTTCGGAGCTGGGTTTCAACCTTCTAGGCCTCGGGCAGAGCAGACTGCGCATGCCCGCGGGCCGCGGCCACAAGAAAAATGTCCGCTTACACTAAGTTGCCAGCATGCTATTAAACAGCTGAGATTTATGGTCCAAAACGTATGTAAGGCTAAAGTCCCAAGTTGTGCCCCCACAGCAAAAAACGTGGCCATAAGGCATTGCGGTTTTCCCTGCAGCACTTTCGACAGAAAACAGTGCAATTATTCCTAGAGGAAAACTGCGGCGTTTCTGTAGGTATGACATTCTGTGATTTCCTAAACCGCTAGAGTCCTATCCAGTTTGCAGGTGCTGTAATACACTACATCTTTTTCTAACTTATTAAACCTTTTCAGTACGAAAAATGGAAACTATGGCTATATGGAGCAGGCGCAATGAGGTAGGATTAGAGTTGGGGAATAATTGCAGAATAAGTGAAAGCCACAATGATTATTATAGTCATTTTGTATCCATGCCATCCTGTATCAGGAATTATTACTACCGGTACTATGACGGATCGCAGATATGGGAATAGCTGAAACCACAACTCAGTCGCATGGCGAGGCGAATAAATAGGAGAATGTGAAAAAGGCCGTGTCCTAAAATAACCATTCATTAATTGAAATTGAGGAAAAATGTTCAAATAATCTGATAAATAGTCATGCGTTGGTAGGGAAAGAACTATGGCTTGTCCTGTTGCTATAACGTGCACGTCTGAACAGCCTATAGCTAGTACACTACAGCTGCCAGTAGATGGGGCTCCAAGATTCCAGTTGCTGGAAAGGTTTCTGTTTTGTTTTCCTGCCAAGGAAATGACGAGCACAAATTCAGACTCTGCAAGCTTGGTTCTCTTCTTGCAGACAGAGGTACAGAACAGGTCTGAAGCTCTTGTGACTAAACATAGAAACCACATTCCATTTACTCCTCCCCCTATGTGAGCTCAAAGTGGAATTCCCCAGTCTGACACACATAGGAACTTCCCATCAGTCATCATGATGGGGAGGCGGAGAATTGGGTAAGGAAGTTTTTACACAGCAAGCAAAAATATCCTAATGGTAGGTACAGAGGGCAGAAATGCTAGTTGTTGTAAGTGCTGGACCTGGGCATAGTACGGTTATAGGGCTATTGTGATTCGGTGCACAATAATCTGGTTAGGGTTGTATGGAGGGCATAAAGGGGATCACAATACAAACAGTAAGAGCATAGCAACAGGTAAAGCATTGAGAAAATACTGAGTACATGGGCGGAGGTAAAGGGAGGGGCTGTTAAACACCATCCAGAATGAGGAAGGAGATGAAAGAGCAAAACACTGAAGTGCAGAAAATAGAAGATACAGTTCAAATATAGTTGTAACAGGAAGTCCCCCATGTCTGTGTAATGTACCTGCTGCAGACGGAGCTACACATAGGTACAGCAAAGGGCTTACAGCACAACCGCATTGCTGACAGCACCAAGAATCCAGAGCTGGAAAAAGAGGGTGTCTCATGTATAGGGCAAGATTTCTGCCCTTTAACTCTTCTATCCTTCACATTAGGCATAAGCTGTGCTACCTAAAATGCTGATGGCTTTCGGGGAGTATGAGGCAGCGCAAGACGGCAACAACATGGACGAATTTGCTGTGCCTCGAGGATCAGAGAGAGAGCTTCGAGACCAACATCCGCATGTCGAGAGAATATTCGGAATTACAATGAACATTTTAGGAGTCCTTACTGAAGACCCGGTATCCCTGCAGTCACCTGGACAGCAACAGATGTGGATTCAGCTTCACGGTGACAAAAGGAACATAGTAAAAGCCAAGGTAAGAAGCAACATAACGTTATTATTGGTTTGGGAGACACTGCGCAACCTGACGTACTCCTTTTAAACTTCATTATGAAACCCACAAAGAATAATTCCATCTAGTCTTTAATAGGACCGAGACATCCCTACAAACTGATAATGCAATGCAGAGATTATCACCTTTTTATGGATATTCAGATCAGCCTGGAAGTGCACTGGAGGCGGGCCTAACATGCCAGGCTTGCTGACAAAAGTTTCTGAATCGTTGCAGTGACTGATAATGTACAACTAAGGAGACTGCATTGGGAGATGATTCTAGTGGAGAGCTGGTGCACTTTTGGAAGTTTTAGGAAATCTAGCAAATAAGTCCCAACCCCCAGTGCACTTAGATACGTATCTTTGCCTTTCTTCATCAGATTGTGGCCTTAAACAGGTTTCTGCTCCCATGAAATGCCTTGACACTATTATTGTTTTAGGAAGTGAGACTCCCTGTAAAGAGTGTTTCCCTGTGTTCAGAGCCCAGCTGACCCTTTTGAGTTACAGTACTCCCTGTCAGCTTCTGTCATGGTGTCTGTCATTATGACAGATAAAGAATCTGTGCACGCAGCGTTATAGGGCTCTGACCAAGCCTCTCATGGCAGTAGAAACACAACTTAAAGAGGTGTTCTGAGTTCTAAAAAATGTACCTGGAAGCAGGTAAAATAACATAAAATCCTAAACTTATCTATTGCAACCCTACCTGCTCCAGGGTCGCAAGGATTTGTTTACATGGCTTCTGCAGTGAGCTATCTGTCAAGCCTCATCCCCTCTGCAGTCTATTACTGGCTCTCATATACTGCTGAGTCCAGCGATTGGCTGTGACAGTAACGTGTATATATGTCCGTACCCCAGACATGTAAAAAAGCGACCGGGGACCAGAATGTGGTGCTGGAAGCACAGGAAGGGGGCTCATATAATAGAGTTTGTAATTTTAGCCCAGTCTCTACTTCTGGATACGTTTTTATAACTTACTAATGGGTGACTTGTGCAAGCAGCACTTTTTTCTCTGCATGTTTCGTGCGGAAACCGAGCGGAAACCACACAGACCCCATTATAGTCTATAGGGTCCGGTCTGCTTTCTTAGCTAACCGCTTTTTAATGCATATAGTTTTCCGTTCAGGGGGTCCCCAAGCGGACTCCCCGAACAGAATGCCAATGTGAACTGGGCCTTAGACAATCCCTTTAATTAATATAATAATAATACTTTATTTCTTGTATATCAGGAAATGCTTTGTCAATCAGTTTTCCCAGATTCTTAAATGATAGGGCAATCCTTGATAAAATGAGCTATCTCAACATATGTAGAGATGAGCGAACACTGTTCGGATCAGCCGATCCGAACAGCACGCTCCCATAGAAATGAATGGAAGCACCTGTGACGCTGACTTTGCCGCCGGCCGGCATCACAGGTGCTTCCATTCATTTCTATGGGAGCGTGCTGTTCGGATCGGCTGATCCGAACAGTGTTCGCTCATCTCTAAACATGGTTTCTGTGCATGTACTGTTTATTGAATTCCATTGATAAGATTAGATCTGGGTGTCCTGGGAGGGAAGATTTAACATATCAGAGCGCACTAGTCATATTCCTCCAGCATTTGGGAGGAAACTGGGTTCCCTTATTGTAGAGATAGGTGATAAATGTTAGTTGTTGGAATACCCCTCTAACTGGGCCGATTTATTGCTTAGAAGTCCGGGATGGGTGAGTGATGTTAAAGGTTGCCACCCAACTTTCGCATCAGTGTCCGGTAGAATTATTGCCAAATCACTATTTACAGTCAGTATATAATTTCAGTCAATGATATACATACATTGATAGTATGTGAAAACTAACAAATGTTTGCTTTCCACCTTCAGGATTATATTAAAGGACTATGCACCCCAGAGCTAATAGAAGATTTCAGCTACCCCCGGGAGATGCACTGTATCTTTGTAGGGGCAAGAGGTCTTTTTCTTGACTGCTTAATTCGAGCTACTTCAGCATGTGTGAAACCACAAACTCCTGGTCGTATCAGAATCTCTGGTCTAGCTGCAGAAGTGGTAATGGCCCAAAGTAGGATTCATACTTTTATAGATGAAAGTATATCCAAAGCGGATGATCAAGACGCTTCCATCAAAAGAAATTTTAAGGATTTGGTGGAAAAGTATAATGATCAGCATTCCTTGGACCTTCTAATACTCCCAACTTCTATAAAGGAACAGTTACTATTCTTAGTAGAGGAGGACAAAGTACTGAGGGTAAAACAGCCAAAAAGCCCTGAGAGGACACCTATACAAACCTCAGACACTGCAATGAGGCCTTTCTTTACTGCACCTGTCAAATTCCAAAATCCAAACTCTAAGAATAGTTCAACATCTCAGCCAAATGATATATTTAAACAAATGTCTCCAAAAAGAGTTCTGCACCAAAGAGCTTCCGAGCCACGGGAACTCATTACTGACAGTGCATGGGTAGCGAGCGGACCGCCAGTGCAGATAAGTAACAAGATGTCTCCGATAGAGGGAAACAAGTACTGCACCTCTAGTCACCACGAAAAAAAGCCTCTAGCGAGTGATACGGTGGAATCATTAAGTGATGATGATGAAGACGAGTTCAAGCAAATATCTGGATTGCTTGATACCATAATGGGAAAGGATGAGAGAGAACCAGGCTCTCAAGCTCAATTTTCTTTGGGAACTCAAAAAGAGTTTAACATGCTTTTAGACTTTTTTAAAACTATGGGTTACCAGGAATCTGTTGTTCTTAAAGTACTGCATGAGAATGGCATCCAGGAGCCGTCGGAGATACTTGACAAAGTTAATATGGAGCAGTCTAGTCATGATCCGATCATAAGTCATAAAAAACGGCCTTCAACATTACAAGAAATAACACATACACCTTCCAGCAAAGACGATGATGATGACGATTACCTCCTAGAAGTGATGAAGTCTGCGGCCAAGAATTGTGGCTATTCACCTAGTGAAATTGTAGACATTGGGGATGGATCTGTGGCAGGGCTGCTAAGGAAACTGAATGAAAAAAGTAATTCTGAGGATTTTATGATGAATGCTACATCTCAAGGAAAAGGGCAACAACCGGTGGACATTCAGTTTCAGCAGAGCACTGCTGCTCAATCCCAACAGGAACCAAACATTTCAGACCCCAGGGTGGTCCAGTTCATTGCTGAAAAGCCCCCAACATTGAACAGTAACTTTCCAGAGGAGGATATATTTAATGGTGGCGCCCAACAGGAACCTGTGGCTATGGAAGAAATGATAAAGAGAGATGCTAAAGAAAAACACAATATCCCTGTTGTAACAGGAGCGCAGAGATTCAATGAGGCAATGCAAACGCCTTTCAAGCTAAATTTAAGAAATGAGAAAGGAAATGATCAACTGAGGCATATTATTATAGATGGCAGTAATGTGGCTAAGATGTAAGTAATAATGCTTATTGCTGATGGTTTGGCAGTAAAATGTACTCTTTAAGGTGTCCATACATATTACAATATCAGCCATACACCTTGGCCCATGTTGAGGTGTTCTGATGCTCCCTCACAGAAGATGTCGTAAGTCAGAGGTGTCTTCAGTAGCTTACCCCCACCCTCCCTCTATTCCTTCATGACATACATGTGTATGTGGAAGTCAGAGGTGTTCGGCCACCTTTTAGCGGGGTTGTCTGGAATAATAGGTGAATAAATGGAGATCCATTGTTCAGAATCCTTATCTATTCACCACAGTTTAAAGCAGCTGCAAAAAGTGTCTCTTGCTCTGGTGGACTCCGCATGTTTATGTATGTTACCGACAGCCCATTGATTTGTATGCAAACTGTGAAATATATTATTGTATTGTCACTGTGATCGGTTATAGTAGGGGAATGAAACACTTACTGCCAGGATCCCCAAAAAATTGCAGCTGAATGTAGGTCCTGATAGTACCAGTGACCAGTTCAGGGGACCCGTCTTTATCCTAATCTTAGATACTGTTGACCTGTTCTTAAGATAATGCAATAAGGATGGAAGTCACTCTGTCAAGTGCTCGAGTAGGGTTCCACCCCATCCTCTAAATAAGAATAGAAACTCTGCACTCCAAGGGATTTTTGAATATAAGAATTTTATTAAGAGACTAGCTTTTACCCGCGACTTCGTCTGCGGTGATTTGAGAATTGGGCGGACACAGACGTGTGAAACTGTAAAAGTGCTGTAAAAAGTTTGGTGGCCTAGCAAATGTGATGTGATGTGTTGTATTGTGTATGTCGTGATACAGACAATGTGATGTGTTGTATTGTGTATGTCGTGATACAGACAATGTGATGTGTTATATAGTGGAAAGCTATATGTAAAATGTGAGTGAGTAGAGTGAGGGCTACTCCTGAGGTGACAGTAAGGAGTGTGCAGGCAGGTTGAGGCAGGAAATGGCAGGCAGTGTGTGTGAGTGTGTATGTAGTGATACAGACAATGTGATGTGTTGTGTATGTAGTGATACAGACAATGTGATGTGTTATGTGAGTGAGTAGAGTGAGGGCTACTCCTGAGGTGACAGTAAGGAGTGTGCAGGCAGGTTGAGGCAGGAAATGCCAGGCAGTGTGTGTGAGTCTATAGCTGGGGCTAGGAGTCCTGCTTTTGTGAGTCTCCTGCTAGGAAGCCATGTTGTTTAGTGGCACCAAAAGTAGCCTGTGACTCAATCCTAAGGGAAAACTATGTTTGTGGAAAATTGCACGCAAATCCGTCCAGGCGTTTTAGCGTGATTGAGGAACAAACATCCAAACTCACAAACATCCAAACACACAAACTTTCACATTTATAATATTAGTAGGATAGCAATCCAACAGCTGTCGGGAGGACTTTAAACTTAGCAAATGTTGTCGGCCCCTTGTCCAAACATACAATATTCATGACACCCCTGGAAATTACATGTAAGAAAACAATAGGTACAACTCAGGACAGCAAAGGTCTGTAATACATTATTGTTTCCTGTTTCTATAAATAATGCGGATTGTGTATTGGACATAGTAATACTGGAAAACATATTCTCATATGATAATGTTTCAGTCAACACTGTATATGCACATAGACTGCTGTTCACACATTGCAGGCTTATTCTGTGAGGGATTGTATAAGACAGAACCCAACCTATCAGCAGTAGTCCGCTTTGAGAAACATTCTCCAGGGCTACAAACTCAGTTTTTTCAACATATTTAATGTATATGTGGCTGTAGGAAATTCACACCTGCACATAGTTGACATTTTCACATTGGATGGTAAGCAAGCCTTAGTTTTTGCCCAATCACTTTTATGTGATATACACATTGGCGTATTACCGCTGTGTACAACCTCCCAGTAGTAAGGATCTGTAATAGGGCACCCATAGTAGTCAATGAAACTGTGCTGTGATTTCATATATATCGTTGTTATTCTTCAAATCCTACGTCAAGTAAGAATCTCCACGATACTTAGTGTATGCACAGCGGGCATCTCCCAGCTCATCCTACAGCAGCAGGAACAGTGGATACAACGTATCGCAGCGTCGTCAGCAGCCGGCATACCTGTGCACACGGAACATCACGCACAGTGTTCTGCTGCAATGTTTATCTTCATAAAATCTTTGCGCAGAAACATTATTATTATTGGGGGATGTCTTACTTTCAGGTGATGCTCTATATTAGGCTATTCAACAAAACCTCTGCTATGTCTTACTTTCGGGGGATGACTTATTTTCAGGGAAACCGGGTGGTGCAGTATGGAGGCACAACACAGTGGCACATGAATCTCCTACCCTGTTTCCCCGAAAATAAGACATGTTCTTATAATTAATTAGCTAACGAAATATATGACCTTTCTTATTTTCGGGGGATGTTTTATGCAGCGACTGGAGCGGGGAACAATCGGCAAACAAAGCGGGGAACAATTAGCGGAGTGCCGACATGACTGCCGGTTGTATGTGATCCAGAAGGTGAAGGGGGGGGTGTCTTATTTTCGGGGAAACAGGGTATGACTCCCTACATTGATGTACAGGCTCTATAGAGTCACCCATATACTGTATGATCCAGTCCATGTCAGACACAATTCTTATGTTAAAGCTCATCTGAAATCATTGGAGCAGATGAGGGAGAAATAAGTCAGAAATTTCCAGTCGCCTAAATACCTGTCTATGCCTGAAGAGTTTTAGGTAGACCCATCCAGTGCTGCAGGAATCGGTAGGGTGATGACATCTGACATTGTCTTGAATTAGCTTGGATTTCCCCTAAATCTTCACCATGGTAATTATCATTGAGTATTTGTGAGACATACACTGACAATCGATTCTCTAAAGTCCGTTGTTGGACCTTATGAGCTCCCTATGAGGGTTCTTGTCCAAATAGTATGTGCAGTGTTCACATTGCATAACTTGCCAGGATGCTTTATTGCTGTCACTATTTCTGGAGAGTTTTGGTCAGCTGCTTATCATACACTCATATGTCTCTGTAAGGGAAAATAACATCTATTTATGTACTCTTGAGTATTCAGATAACTGGTGATTTCTGCTTTTGCTCCTCTCACTTTCTTGTATTTGCTTTGAAATGTGAATCTGATACTTTCCATGACTCATTCAAAAACTCATAGCAAAGTGCGTCCAGCCCTCATACGTATCGAACATCAAGATAAATGTAGTTTAGTATAGAAATTACTAAGCCAATAGTCAGAGACTCTCTTAATTTGTTACAAAGGAAAGGTTTTGCCAGGTCATTAGTATAAAATTGGTGGGGGTCCATCTCCTAGCACCTCCACCGACCAGCTTCAATGACCTATACAGTCTCATTATTATTAACCAGGCACCGCACATTCTTCCAGGAACTGTGCTTGGAACTTCAGCTTTCTGACATTTAGTTAAATAGGACTGGTAGGGGTTAGCAGTGCCCACATGTGTGCCACATAAACAGGTCACAGCTCTAATCAGACTATTATACCTTCTATACTCAGCTGATCCTGAGGGTGCAGGAGGTCAGTCCCTACTGATCTGGTATTGATGACTGATCCTAAGCTTAGGTCAGAATCTGTTATAAAGGGTTTGGTGATGAATCTTTATAAGGGTAAGTTCACGCAGAGTTTTTTGGTCAGGATTTTGAGGCCGTATTCGCCCCAAATTCCTGATCAAAAAGACAGCTCCCATTGAAATCAATGGGAGCTGCTCAGGAGTTTTTTCCAGGAGCTGGCTTGTGCTGGCTTCTGGAAAAAGAAGTGAGGTGCTCATTCTTCAGGCCGTTTCACCTCGCGATTCGGCATGAAGACAGGCCATCCTCCGGACTAGGCCCATTCATTGGGCCTAATCTCGAACGGAGTGCGCGGCTGGATGCCGATGCAGTGCACCGGCTTTCAGTCGCAGCTACACAGTTTTTCGATCATAACTAGAGGTAGCCTCCGCCTCAGGTTCCGATCCAAAAAACTCATGTGAACTTATCCTAAAGGGGTAACAACAAGATGTTATTGACAAATGTAAAACTGGTGGGAAAATACCTAAGGATTTACCCCAAATTCAGGACTTCAGTCATCTGATACCAACATACTGTGCATGCAAATATATGAACGTTCCAATACAGAGATTTTCTTATTAACAAAATACTTTGCTCACATAAAGCCTTGTTCACACTTGTAGCTATTCTACTTAGTAATAAAATGCAGCAAAAAATAAATGCATCAGAAACAGAGGTTAACATTTACTTTAGAAATTAATGGCTGAAAAATTGCAGCAGATCAGCAAAAATATCCCAACATACAATTCTCCCAACCCCAACACTGCATTAGTGCATAATCCAAACCATAAGAAACAAGTCTGACCAGGCCTTATGAAGAAGTCACATAACATGACATTTGCTGCTGCCATGTTCAGCTCTCCTGTCTCTGCTCTTCTGGCTGATGGAAGGTGTTCAGCACATAATGGCTGCCATAACTGGTGTTAAAGGGATATTGTCACTCCTTGGGGAGAGACCACCATATAGGTGTGTGGAGACTTATTAAGCCTTTAGCACTCCACTTCGCAAGGGACCATGGGAAGAATATGCAAATCTGTCTTCCATGATGTAATTAGGAAGATTCCTAATATTCCTAATTACATCATGAAAGACAGATTTGCATATTCTTCCCATGATAACTGGTGTTGTTTACTTCTCTTCTATCTACTATTTTTGCCATCCTTCAGAAATACTGAATCAGTATTTCAGTTTCATTTCTTTGCATCAGCTGCTTCTGTAAGTTTCCGATTCCCTGTATATCTCTGTTATCGATCCTTAGAAGGAATCATGTGTCACTTAGTAAACAGAAGTGTAGGGCATGGCAGGAGCTGATAATGGTTAAAGTCCTATATTCATTACTCACAGGACAATATGTCACAGGTTTAACAGCCATAAGCCATACTTTCTGTCCTCCACAGACATGGTCTCCACCGGTTTTTCTCCTGTCGTGGCATTGCACTGGCAGTACAGTACTTCTGGGACAGAGGGCATCGTAACATCACTGTTTTTGTACCCCAATGGAGGATGAAGAAGGATAGTAAAGCTAAAGGTAAGCACCTAAACATTTTACAGAGTGAAGCTAAGTTCACACTGCTGTCATTGAAGTCTGTTGTTCTGATCCATCATAGAATTAGATCAGCAGACTGAAAAGCTGAAAGAATGACTGATGAAGACGGAGCAACCTCCATCTACATCTGCTCCACTCACTCTAATGTAAAAAAACAAAACAAGGGTGATTCATCTGCATCAGTCATTCTGTTGACTTTTCAGTCTATTGCTCTGATCCTTTGACAGATCAGAACAGTGGACAGTGTGAAAGTATCCTCAGTCTTTGATGCCACTTCCATCTAAAATATTTCCTCATTATTTATTATACTCATAAATTGTGGTCTAGAAGTAAAAGGATATCATTATAAATCATATCACGCCTATGACGTATTTTGGTCAAAATATGCAAGCTTGCAACCTGTATCAGGGTCCCCATGTAGTGTGAGTGCCTATGCTAAATTCAAAACCAACTCATTAAAGGGGCATCCACCCCCCTCAAGGATTGTAGGCATTTGAGTGGTTGCTTTATCAGTATTATCCACAATCTCCATGTACCCATTTGGCCTGTCTGCGCCCTGCAGTGAACCATTGCTTCTCCTGATATCAGGTAAATGTGGCCTCTCTTGATCTGTAATGATGTCTCTTGCAGTGTATTGTTTTTTTATTTTAGCATTTTTTTATTCCACGTGGGGACCCCAGACACGGGTTGCGAGTTTGTCTCTTTTGGCCAAATAATGATCTAATACTTCTTGCTTATTAACTCATATTTTCAGGATGCAGTCAGGCCCTGTTATGTTGGTTTAGGTAAGGTGTGAAGCTGGTAATAATGGTGGATATATACATAGGTGCAGGACAGCCTACGTGATGTAAATGTATAGGCATCATTAATAGGCTGTAAAGCCAGCATAGTACTCCTCACACTGTCATGTGACTGGCTTCTTATATAAGCCTTATCTATGTGCGATTGGAATGCAAGACATCCACAACCCTCATGTAAGAAGTCCTATATACTTAATAATGTAAGTATTATACCTTTCCTCCTTATACCACTTGGGCAGACAATGTGGTATATAGTCCCTGAAATCTGATGGACATAAGTGATCTATTGTAGAACTGATCTCTTCTGCCAGGGCACATAGATAGTAACTGCTACCATGAATTCTGGATTGGACCTGGACTGACCAATATTACTGCTGAGCTAGAAGACACTTTATATGTAGATAGGTTTTTCTGAACATGTCCTTGATGAATATTAGTCCTCTCATTATACTATTATTATTATTATTTTAAGTTTCGATTTTATTTACCAAGTGAATCAATATTCAATGGATTGGTATATGACTTTTTTTTAAACATACACAAAACTTATGTGTGTATGACCTTTTTATGTCTCCTCATAGAACAGCACTTTCTAACAGAGCTCAATGATCTTGGACTTCTCTCCTTTACCCCTTCAAGGACCATTGAAGGCAAAAGAATTACATCTTATGATGACAGGTAAAGCTGAATAAACCTATAAGGGTATAATAAATATAAAGCACATGCTAGGCAGGTCACACAACATGAACGGCAGTATCAACTTATAGTCTTTGTGTTGAATTCCAATTAAAGTATAAGGGAAACATGTAACGTACAGGAGTAATCTTCCATTTTTGGAAAGAGGGTAAGAATGAGCAGTACTTCCTTAATACCAGTGTCATGTATAGCTAGCATCGCCATACAGTGTCTGTGCACTGTATAGGAGATATGTAAATCGTAGACATCTCTGGTATTAGCACTTTCCTGCTTCTATAATTCGACTTTCTCCATATTGCATAAAAGTTGCAGTGAAATGGCTGCTTGGATGAGCTAGTCATGCTATTGCATTGAATCGCACATATGGAAGTTAAGAGTGCATTCACACAGAGGAAAATGGTGCTGAATTTGGTGTGGAATCCGCATCAGATTCAGAGCTGAAAAAAAAGCCTCCCATTTACGTCAATGGGTTTTGCTAGCAGAAAAAGGAACCCATTTACATCAATGGGAGGCTTTTTTTTTCAGCACTGAAATTCCACACCAAATATCTCACCATTTTCCTCCGTGTGAATGGACCCTTAGTACAATTCTGACAAGACATCCAACACTCAGAGTCCCCTACAGCACCAAATCTTGTAAGGAATGTAGTCTGTGGAGGTCAGAATGATTCTTAGAAAGTCTAAAGACTCCAGGGAAATGCCTACTAAAGAAACATGACATTAGTGCTACCTTGTGCAGAGTCTCACAATAGATAGAAATCAGTATACCAAACTCCCCCTCATAAGGTAGATCCATAACTTGCATTGTTGTGTAAGCTACAACAACCACAAATATTTTGGTTGCCAGGGTGCTGCGTTCCTTAGATACCACCATTAACCAAACCAGGCTTGATTTAATGGTTGCAATGCAATCATCCAACCATCCATCCCCCCCCATCCCCCCCCAAAAAAAATGCAAAGGCGTTTGTATTCCCTCAATTGATTCTCAGAATTTGGACTGTAGACAATGGCAGTCTTGGAATGGATTTTCGAGCCTTTATTTTTCGGGAGATGGTAAAGCGTCTCAGAGTAAAAACTTCTTTATCACAACTTACTGACATCAATATAGTCTGAGAGAGTTTTTACTCTGAAACGCGTCACCATTTCCTGACAAACAAAGGCTTTAATTCCAAGACTTCCCTGGTCTACATGTCTGAGGATTTATTGAGGGAGTGCGGAGACCTTTGCTTTTTGTTGGGGATTTCATTGCAACCACTGATGTCATCAGCAAAATGTCAAAGCAATAGATACATATCATAAAAGAAGTGACATTTAGGTCACTGCCGAGCAGTCTTTTTATGATGCATTTCTATGTCACAATTTCAGACTGTTTATATTTAGTCTCCAGTCATGGTTCATGGTCTACATTAAGTAAAGCAAATGGAAACTTTTCCATAGGTTTTTATGAAGTATTGTTTGACAAAAATCTGTGCCCTTGATCTATACTCAACAGGGTTACACAGCAACTCTTTAGGGCTCGTTCACACGGCGCAAGAAGGGGCGGATTCTGACTCCGAATCCACCTCAGAATCCGACCGCTCACAATAGAGGTCTATGTAGACCGCTAGCTTCCTTTTTTCCATAAGCGGCATGTTTCGGCTCACAGAAAAAAAAGCGAGCTGCCCTTTCTTCAGGCGGATTCCGCGGCTGAGTCAGCCCCGGCGTCCACCTGGCGGCAGCACCCTCCGGGCTAGGCCCATTCATTTGGGCCTACTCCGGAGCGGGAAGCCGCGACAATCGTGGCAGGCACATTTTGGTCCTATTTTGACGCGGATTCCCACATCAGAATCAGACCCAAAATACGCTATTCCGTGCCCAGTGTGAACTAGCCCTTAAGGTATTGAACAGCTAACTCAAGCCCTTTAAAAATAAGCCAATAAAAAGTTCATGGGCAGATATATTCAGTGGCTTACATCTCTACATATACCTTTTTATGAATGTAATACAAAAAGAACATAATCTTGGATCTCTGGGATCCAATACAGCATTTTGTGAGATCTAGAAGTGTATGGCCTTATTTGAAGACTTCTGTAAAGACCATATGAACAGAGCATTAATTGCATAATAATAATAAAATATTATTTATTATTATTCTCTATACCTTGACCTAATGTTTTTGAATTAAAAAACATGTGCTTTCTGATCCAACCCAGGTTTATGCTACAGCTGGCAGAGAAGACAGATGGTGTAATAGTCACAAATGATTATCTAAGGGACATTTTTGCTGAATCTCATGCTTGGCAGAATATCATAAAGGATAGGTACATCCTATTAATATTATAAATGTGAAATGTTTGTGAGTTTGTGACTTTGGATGTTCGGATGTTTGGCGGTCAATCACGCAAAAACCGCTCCACCGATTTGGCTGAAATTTTCCACAAACATAGTCACTACACTCAATTGCGCAATAGGCTACTTTTCGTCACAATAGCGCACATACATTTTTCCCAGGAACCCCACAAAACCCAAGCTCACATCACTATCTCTGCAATCTCACACACTTTGGACCATAGCAAGCCACAAAATTCATATTACCCTCTACAGCAGAGGTCAGCAACCCCTGGCACACGTGCCAAGAGTGGCACTCCTGCCATATTTCACTGGCACACCAGAAGCACAGGACCTGCAAGAGTTACATGAAGTCCGTGCTCTGCTAGAGCTGAGGCATAAGGACACTCCCCTTTGAGAGGGGTGCAGGAAACCCAGGGGGTGGAGCTTAATCTCTCAGGTCTCTGCCTGCTATAGTGATAGCTCCTGCCATCTGCACCCTGCAAACATTCCCCGAGGAGGAGAGGAAGCTGCCAGCAAACTGAAAGTAAGAAACACACAGCTACCTTCCTTTAGTTCCTATTCTCATTAATGTCAGGCATTTGGGGTTATTAGTTTAGTGTTAGTAACTCCATGTGCCTCACATTAATAGGAATAAACCCCATCATGTCCCTCATATTAACCCCTGTGTGCCTCACATTAATAGGAATAAACCCCATCATGTCCCTCATATTAACCCCTGTGTGCCTCACATTAATAGGAATAAACCCCATCATGTCCCTCATATTAACCCCTGTGTGCCCCATATAAAGGTTACTAATATGTGAGACATATGGAGGGACTAATAAAAGACCTCAATAATGAAGATACTTAATTATTACCTCCAAGTCTCTCACATATCAGTAACTAGAGATGAGCGAGTACTGTTCGGATCAGCCGATCCGAACAGCACGCTCCATAGAAATGAATGGATGCAGCTGGTACTTCCACTTGGACGTAGCCGGCGCGCTTAACCCCCCGCGTGCCGGCTACGTCCATTCATTTCTATGCGAGCGTGCTGTTCGGATCGGCTGATCCGAACAGTACTCGCTCATCTCTATCAGTAACTCTTACACAGGGGTTAATGTGAGGGACATGATGGAGTTAATTGCTATTAATAAGAGGCACATGGAGTTTCTAAACTGTCATGCACAGGGCCAGACTTTATGTTGCTTGCTCAAGAGTATCCTGTGCCCAAAACTTACATGTACTGGCGCAAAATAACAAATCATACAATGTCGTATATCGAAGTATATTAACCTGAAATACCTCTGTCCCAAAGACACTATGTACAGTTTATAACACCCTATAGCAGCTGAAATACAAATTACATTCAACACAAAAGTCTCATGTATTCTCAGAATTACAGCAAAAACAAGATACAAAGTTACATTTCATATCCCATACCTTATACACAGTACGAAAACCTTACCCGCACCTGTATTTACCCACTTCTACAATCACTGCAGACGAAGTCGCGGGTACCAGCTAGTATAAAGATAATTTACAGTTCTCTCCCAAGAAATATAATTCATTGTATTAATTACATAATTTTCAACTTTTTATACCATGGGGATATCCAGATTGCTGCAGTTCACCTTCGTTGGAGATATCTTTATGGTTCCAGATGATCCTTTGGGGAGAAATGGACCACCTTTGGATAAGTTCCTTACCAGAAATTCTTTACCGAAGTAAGTTTTATCTAAAACAGGTAATACAGTAATACCTTAAGACTATTTCATTCTTACTAACAATTTATTATTTATTTAGGACCAAATCTAAAGGTCATTCATTTGCTGGCCGAAGGGCTGCCCACGCTCAACCAAGACCATCTTCTCAAACAGAGGTACTCAACCTTCGAGACAGAAATCCAGTTGGATATAAGGAGAGAGAAGAAGAAAGTGTTCGCTCTCCAATAGACACAGAGAGGCTAAGATCTGAGCTTTTAACTATATTTCCTTCACAGTACAGTAAAGTGGATTTTATACTCCAAAGGGAGCCATGCCTGAATGACCTCAACAAGCTCTCAGAACTTATTATAAATCTCAAGTTTTGAACTACTGTACAAAGGAAAGTCACTGTAACCTTTTCTAGACACCAACATTGCCGAGTCTTAATGGCAGCCACTAAGGAAGTCAGCTTTGGATTATTTATTGGTCTTTAAAAGATCTCACCTTCTGAGGATAAATACATAGAATTTATTGGTCTTTCAGGGGATCTTCCAAAAACTTTTTTAAGGCCAGCAATTTTTATGAATTTATTTCCTATTTTGTTTGGATGTCAAAATAGAAAAAAAATGAACTAAAAAATGATCTCAAAGATAATGTTTCCAAAAGTCTTACAAATAATGAACTATGTAATGTGGGTACAGTGGACATCAGACTGGTGATGATCTTTTTCTTAATATATGTGAGGAATAATATAAAAATGTACAGTTTTCATGTTCATAGCGCTGCATTGTGATTTGTACTTTTGGTGTACTCGTCTGAATAAAAAATATATTTTTAATTTGTGTTGCCAGTCATACTGCCAAATAGGTTTTACTCATTTAGGCTAAGTTCACACGGGATGCAGTACGGCGGATTTTGGCACAGACAGTGACGCGGGGACCTGCATCACTCTCGGGTCAAAAAACCCGTCTGCCACGACTGTCGCGGCTTCACCCTCCGGAGCAGGCTCAAATGAATGGGACGACTCCGGATGATAATACCCCTTTAAAGGGCAGGAAGGTTCTAAACGCCTAAAGTCTAATCCACAAACATTATTGTATATTCTTTGCATCTGTGGAGCAAAATTGTAATGTGGCCACTACTAATATTAGGACATGATGACGCTCAAAATTTGACACAAGAAATATAATCTCTTTAGGGCGCTGGTCTTTAGGAGAGGTTTCCACAAAGACTGTATGGTGTTTGGGGCATCTTGAACAATACTCAGGTGTCAATTTAAGTTTCGATTTATCCTATTGGTGGACTGGATGGAGATTCTCCATATGTTCTGCTGAGGGACTAAAGGAATAACCAGATTTACATTTAATCTGAAATTGATATCACATATAATAGAAGAATTTATGGTTAAGTGTACACCCCAGGATAAATTGGCTTGCTTTGGCAAATCCATGCCTGCAATCTATGCTTATGTCCGATTGACTCCATTATAAAGAGAATCTGTACAGTTTTTGTTTTTTTTCATAAAACCAATGCTGTAAAGACTTGCATTTATGTGCCAAAATAACAATTTAAATTGTTTTTCCAATAACAAATCAAAGTACTAAAAGTGTGCCGCTCTGGATGGGTGATATCACAGGAGTGGCATTACCAACAGTGAAGCATGGAGAAGATTGTAGGGCTGAGTGGCTAAAGTAGTGCTCTAGTTCGCTGAAGGTCTTTGCCCTGTGTCTCTTTCCATGAACGTCAAGGTTGTTTTTCTTCAACACTAAAGAAAAAGTGACATACATAAGAGTTTATCACTGTAATGTGCTCTGTAACATGGTAGTGACAAATATGCCTGGGATAAGTGGTAGACTCCCTTTAAGTAGATATTTCAATAAACTTTCCATGAATGGGAATTTTTTCTTTCTGCTTTTATAAGGCTGTTTCCCTGCTCCCTTCCCTCTGCTAGAATGACTTTTACTGTGAAAGTCCCCATTGTATCCGTCTGAAGAAAAACTGTAGGTCACATGACTCAGATGACATGTCTATAGAAGCGTATGCGGAAAATGCACGAGACAACCAAAGAAAGGCTGCCTTCACACGGAGTAACGTCAGGCTGAATTTGTGCTTATTTTTACAGGCGTAGGAAAAAAAAAAAAAAAAAAAGTGGAGCGTTTACACGAGCAAAAAAATGCTGCGTATACGCTCATAGTAAAAAAAAAAAAAGCCACGTAAACGCAACATTTTTTTCCTACGCCTGTAAAAATAAGCACAAATTCAACCCGACGTTACGCCGTGTGAAGGCAGCCAAAGATATGCTTAGACTGATGCTGAAGCTCTCTATAACAACCAAAGGGCTTTATTCACATTCACAGTACAGTTCACTACTTGTCTATATTATGTCCTGTATTATCCCAGGCTTGTTTCTAAGAGAGAGTGGATTCTTCTGTACCCCTGTGAGCAGCGTATTTGAGCTAAAGTCTACACAACTACAAATTCCATATGTAGCATGCAGAAGGGGAACCTGATGAAAACTGCAGAATATAAGCAAAATAATGACCAAAAATAGTGTTACTCCTCTAGACACACATAGCAACTTATTCTGAAAAGTCAAATGAAATATAAGGTAGTCTTTAAAGGGTAAGTTATTGTAGGTTTGTGTTCTGAATGGGGCAACGTCCAAAACTGCATAGGGGGCAGCCTGGGGGTCACCACAATTTCTATCTTCTGTCCAGCTCAGAACAGTGGCAACAGGGTGAGAGCTGGATGGACTTTCTTCAAGACAGGGATGGAGGTCTGTGTGGGGAGGTAAAGCATGAAGGAGCCAGATAGGGGTGTAGAACTAACCTTATTGACCCCCCTTCAGATCATGATGCTGACTTGTGAGTGGGCATGATGCGTTTTAGAATCCGGTGAGGAAAAAACTAAAAATTTTTGTGGCCCAGGAAAATAAAGTCACCTAGTTTCATACAAGGATTTTTGGTTGTCACATCCAATAGTTCTAGCATTGAGTGAAAGAAAGTTTCTCCATTCTTCCATTGTCAGTAATGTTGAATGGGGGTTGGCTGTTTGGTTTAGATTGCTAAACCAGTCCTGTACTCTGTGTATCAGCCATGATGGAGAAGTGGGCTTGGCAAATCGAACTGAGCCAAAAAGACAGCCCCTATTCATTACAACACTGACCCATTTTCAAAACCAGACTGGAAACTTTAGCCCCTACAAGTGCCCCTTGTATTATTGCAACACTGATGTAAATATTCTCCAGTCAACATTCCAGTGCCTCATATAGGCCTCTGATAACTTACAATATGCTATTCTAGGTCTTTTACTGTTAAGATCGGATGGGTTATAATCCGGCTTGTCTCTTGTTGTGTATTGGACAGACAAAGGATCTGATCACACAGTATTAAATGCTCCTTGGGCTGGAGAAAAAATAAAAAAAAATTCTATAAAAATGTGGCTCTAACCCCAATTTTTGCATTTCCACAAGGGAATAAAAGAAAATGCACCCCCTAATTTGTTAAGCAATTTCTCCAAACTACAGAAATACCCCACATGTGGATGTAAACCAATGTATGGGCACACTGCAGTGTCCAGAAGCTATTGGGATTTTGGAGGAAAGATTTTACTGGAGAGTTTCAGGCACCATGTTGTATTTGCAGGGCCTCTGGAGTCCCAGAATAGTGGAACCCACCCCTACCAAAAAAATTACCCCATTTTGAAAAAAAGACCCCTGAAAGAAGTCAAGCAGTATAGTGAGCATCCTGCAAGTGTTTCATATTTTTCCCCCACACCAGCAAGACATGAAAAATTACTGTGCCATTCGTTTGTAGGGTTTAAGTAACCTTTTCCTTGTTTCCTCTCTATTTGTATTTAGTTTCATTTTTTAATAGCTAACAGATTTATAACTAGAGGGAAATGCTAACACATTTATGACCTCATGTGCGCAAGGGAATGCACTTTATCAGTTTAGGTTTCCTATCACAGGCAACATTCTGCTGGAGCATGTAAATGTCCTGTTTCTATTTCTCAGGGACAGATGGTGTTCGTAGGTGGGTTAAAGTACCCGATCCTCAATTGGGGATCATGGCAGTTAATGAGTTAATTGATTTTTGGTAAAAAGGACTGAGCACTAAGCACATCTGTGGATTATACTCTTATTGTTTGTGGACTCTACCATGTAAAATTTGACAAGTCTCTATAAGGGCAAGTTCACACGGAGATTTTTGGTCAGGATTTTGAGGCCGTACTTGCCTCAAAACCCTGACCAAAAAGACAGCTCCCATTGAAATCAATGGGAGCTGGTCAGGTGTTTTTTTTCTGGGAGCCAGCTTGTTCCAGCTCCTGAAAAAAGCAGCAAGATGCTTCTTCACGCTGTTCCGCCTTGCGATTCGGCCTGAAGACACTTCCTCCCGACTAGGCCGATTCATTGGGCCTAACCTGGAGTGGAGTGGCTGCCCGTTTTGTTTTGTTTTTTTTTTTTTTTAACCGGAACCTGAGGCAGCCTCCACCTCAGGTTCCGGTCCAAAAAACCCCATCTGAACTTCACTTTAGACCTGGTTTCCTTTTGGATTGTTTTGTTTTTAACTATTAATTCACCTGTGAAAAACAAAAAAAAAAACACAACCTAAGGTCCTTAACCATTCTGATATTTTATCCTATTTTTAGCAATATAAAGCACCTTTGAATAGACTTTCTTAATGCTTTATATCATGTAATCTGTTTAGCGTATCATTTGTGACAGAATTCCATGAAATTATGCCAAGAAGCATGTTAAGGAGGAATATTTGTAACTTGTGGAACAACTGGAAATTGTACTGCTATGCCATCTCTAACTCCCATAGACATAACTCAACAATCAGGCTGTTTTAGCAATACTTCCCCTAATAGTTAATGGGCCTCACATATGAACGCCGCCTCAGATAAAGTCATCTTATTCACAGCTACAATTCATTAAACTGCTTTGTTGGTTATTCCAGTGTCCAGAAAATAAATTCTATCAATAACTAATAAATCCTACATCACATTCTCTTTAATTAACAATGATAAAGTACATGACATTTGCACAGAGACAATGAGGAGTATAGAGGTTTGAGGTTTTGATTGATTCTAGCTCAAGAGTGCAGCAAACGTGGAGTCAAGGTCTGGATAGAGAAAAGAGAATCCACTTTGCAGGGTTCTTTGTGGGACCACACGCTGACCCTGGAGCAGCATTGGAGCTCTGTCATTCCCAAACAACAACTTAATAGCAAAGCCTGGAGTGAATAAGAAGGCAGGGCGTCCAAGTGATTCACTTAGTGCCTTTGCAAAGTCAGCATTGGTATCATTAACTGCAGAGGGTGACACTGCATTCAAGACGCCACCAAGTTTTCCTTCCTGTTCAATAGCGTAACATACAAGTCTGCAGAAGTCTTCGATATGAATCCAAGGAAATGGCTGCTTTCCATTGCCAAGTATACCCCCAAGACACAACTGGAATGGCAACAGCATCTTTGGAAACGCACCACCTTTTCGACCCAAAACTACGCCTAGTAAAAAGAAGAGATTTATTAATTTACATTACTGTAAGAAGAATTTCACAAGCAGATGCTCCTCAAACTCCGCAGCATAAGCAAAGTAGTCAATGGCAGAAAAAGTGGTTCACTGCAGCGCTTGAATTTAAGTGTATGGGCACATTTTAGCAACAGTCAAGGCTGTTTAATATTATACATGCTTCTCCCTGGCTCTGAGCACTACCTACTATATACAACTGCTTCTTCAGGCTAGCTAGAACTAAAAGACAGTTGCCCGACTAGTAATTTTAAAGCAATACCAAATAAAGTGTTTGTGTGGCTGAGACATGGCCAGATGGGCTGGAATATTTAGGGATTCACAAGCCAAAAGTAACAGGAGAAGTGTATGTATGTTAATGACATGAAATCAAATTGTAAAGTAGACAAATGAGAGGCAGGATTGTGAAGATGTTGAATCCTTGTAGGTGCAATTGCCGAGGGATGTAACATAGATCTTTTAATATTACTGAGGAGACAAAGTAATGGAACAGGCTGCACAGTTGGATACAGCGGTCTTGATGGGAAAGGACTACCTGGATGTTGACTGGGTCATAGTTCTGCAAAGGGGAGGAAATTCCTCAATTTGCAGGGTTTTTTTTTTTATGGGACAGTTTTAGATTTAGATGCAACATTGCTGGATCTATCCATTTCTATCATTGCAAGATTTAGAAATGTCGCCGTTCATAAAACTTTCATGACAACCAAAATGTAATCACTTTCCACATAAACTGTAACAAATGTTGGGAGGGAAAAGTCACAATTTTAAAAAGCCAATTTTTCTTGGATAAATCATTCCTACTTTGTGGTGTATTATTACGTTGTATTGAGTGTATAGTATACTCAGTGCCATAACAGTATAGTGTGGGGGCAACACGGTGGCTCAGTGGTTAACATTGCATCCTTGCAGCACTGGAGTCCTGGGTTCTAATCCTGCCAAGGACAAAGCATCTGCAAGAAGTTTTTATGTTCTCCCCATGTTTGCATGGATTTCCTCCCATACTCCAAAGACATACTGATAAGGAAAAAAAAAAAAAAAAAAAGTTTACATTGTGAATCCTATATGGGGCTCACAATCTACATTTAAAAAAATAAAAATAGTATAATTCTATAATCATATATAGAATGTGCTATAATGTGGTTGCCATATACTGCTTGCATGTATCCTAAAAAAAAAAAACAAAAAAAAAAAAAAACACATGCATGAACCAAACTCCTTAAGAAGAAGCTAATGGAGCTCTGTAAAATGAAGTTAATTCATTTTAGTAAAGGCTATGGCTACATGATGGTTTTACTCACCTGGTCGTACTTTTACCAGTTGGGACTTTGTCTTATTACCAGGCAGCTCTGCTGCTTTCTCCCAGTCTTTCACAAGGCAGGACAGAAAGTCTGCATTGCCACCAGGGCTATCTTCAGTATACTGATGGGTAAGGCTTGGAGGATAATATCCTTGAGAGGGCAAAAAGAAAGGTAGGGTGTAAGTATTATAGGCGGGGGAAAGAAAAAAAGGTTTGTAGTGTTACCTTGTCAGCTTACCTACTCCAGTGACTACCACCCAAGTGTGTGGAGGGCTTGTAGACTTGCTAATAGCCTGAGCAATAGTGCGTGTAGTTTCAATCCTGCTGGTAATAACTTCCTCTCTGAATTGCTTGGTCCATCTAGCACAGAAGACAAAGATTTAATAACTAAACACTGGAGGAGTGAGTTATTACAACTCTTAACATCAGTCACGGTAAAAAAAAAATAAAAATTTATATATACTCCTGTGTCCTGCTGAATGGGTCTCTTCTGGAGTTCCGCTGAACCCAATAGAGTGCAATGTCACTTGATATCTATGGTCTTTCCCAGAGGCCAAGAATTGACTTCTGAGGTCATTCAGTGGAACTCTGGAAGAGGCCCTTTCAGCAGAAGGACCTGGCTGCATTGGGTGGGCACCACAGCATCGGCGGACAGGCGAGCATAATTCCCCTCCCACCTTCACTGCCCCCGACATTTAAAAATTTAAAGGGGTTGTCCCGTTTTTCTTGGACAAACCTTAACTTTCGCTCTGCTTTCATACCTTTAATATCTCCTGCCCTTTAGGATCCCAGGTTGGTTTCTGCCACTGCCCCCTCACATCCATCCTTCATTTACCCCACATTAGTTGGTTTCCATTACCGATTTTACAGTTCTGGAAGTTGTTACCTTCTGTTGACATCGTTATGGCTTTGGTCATGAGACCTGTTATCCATTTGATATATTGAACACAAATTTTAATGACAATCCTAAAGAACTTTTTATACATTTCTTCTGTTATGTCTCATGTAAGGGGAAGGTCTGTAATGGGGCCTCATTTTACCATCAGTATTATAGCATCCCTAAAGTGCAGCTACATTAAAGCTGTCCAAATGCCTACCTGAAGTCAAGAGGTCCTTCTGCCTGTTAGCTTGTAAAGGTCAACAGAACCCAGCTCCAGGCAAAAATAAAACCTCAACGCTCTAGTCTGAGGATACATCCCCCCCCCCTCCTAAATTGGGTTCAACTCAGTTTGTTGGACAATGATGCATTCTGTCCTCTTCTTCAGTGAGCAATTATGCCATATGAGGTTAATATAATACTGCCATTATGCCCCTTTGCAAACTAGTATATATATATATATATATATATATATATATATATTATATTTTTTTTTTCTTTAGCATATTACACAGACTGTTCTATCTATTCCTACACTGCATTTTGTTCTGTCACTTACAATTTGTATCATTACATTATCCATATCTATATCCTGTGGGGCTGAACATATCGCCTGTACCATTGCAATACTCGTGTCTCTCTACTTACCATACAATAGCTGTTGTGATGTATACAATTACAGTGGTTACTATTCTTGTTACTTGTCTGATGAAGGTCTCCTTGGACCAAAATGTCACCTTACTCTACATACCGTTTATGCAAATGAATAAAATGTTATTTTGCAACCATTTACGCGTCTACAGAGTCTATTACCAATAGTTTATATGTTTGGGACCCTATTCTGTAACAGACCCGTTGTGCTACCCACATCCATTCTCCAATTGGACAGGACTAGTACATTTATCTTCAATGCCAATAAATGAGGAATAAGGACCTTGCAACTCAAGAACAGGGTCATACAATTTTTAAAGAGGTTTTCTATTGCTAAGATATACCATTAATTTATCATCTGTGAGATCCCTATCCATCCTGAAAATGAAGAGGCAGCAGAGCTGGTATAAAACCGTATTCCCCTCATTGTTCCTTTCTGCACAGTATAGCACCCTAGCCATCTACTACCTACGGTACTATAGCAAGACCCCAAGTAAATGAATGGGGCCGACTAGTTACCTGTGCAGCTGGGAGACCGTGAAAGACACTGCAGGAGAAAGTTAGAAGGGGAAAACTTAAAACAGACAATGCTAAGTCAGAGATGCATTCCCTTTATACATGGAATTGGTGGGGATCCCACACTGATCATACAGTGACGGCCTGCTTAGTAGAGATGGGCAAAACCCACAAGATTTGTTATGATGAATATCTGAGGTTCTCCCCTTCCCCATGGCTTATTACAATGAAGTATACTGGGGTCTCCTCAGACCACAGAGTATAATAAGTGGAGGTCCAGGGGAGATAAATAAACCATTATACTCGCCTCACTTCTTCTGGGCATCTGGTGTCATCTTCAGGCCTCTTGCTGATATCACGCACTCCTGGAGTCACATGGGGTGTGTTGATGCCATGAAGCATCGACTCAGTGTGTATATGTCAAAACACACCCCACCAGGTTGCTGAAGCTAAAACACCGGCCTCAGTGGTGACCCTTGGGGCTCATGATTCAGTCAGAGGTCAGTTGGGGCCTGAAGATGCCAGGACATTGCTAGCCACTAAGGAGAGGAGAGTATAACTGGTATTTTTACTCACCTCCCCTGGAGCTACCACTGAAGGCTGTGCAGAGCTCTGCTACTGATCTTTATCAGCAGCCATATCAGGACTGTAGCACAGTGCTGCACAGCATACCACCACCGATTAATCAAGAGCCCCTGGAAGTCTTCCCAAAAAGTAGGAGTTTAATTATGTAATCCAGCTTTATATGGCTGTACTATAGTCACTGTTCATGTATAAACTACAGAAAATGAGTCATTAAAAATTTAGCACATTTACATTAGAAATTGAGTAGTATTTTGTCTCACCTTCTCAGTGGGTTAAGTACATTCTCTCCTGCAAGGTTTACAACTGCATCACATTGAGGTAAACCCTTCTTGGAAAGGTCGGCCTATCAAAGCAAAATAAGAAAAGTTTATAATTGGGCAGCAGTGTGTGAACTAAGTTTGTTTCCTTGCAGCACCGAGTTCGGATCCGATCAAGTACAACATCTCTTTGGAGCTGCATGGTCTCCCTGCCTGTGTGGGATCTATCATGCACCAAAGACATACAGATAAATCTAGATTGCGAGCCCAACTGGAAACCGCAAATGTCTAAATCCCAGTAGAATACATTGGCACTACAGTAGGTAGAGAAATGAACACTTATTGCACTTTTTTTTTTATACACACACACAAAGATTTTCTGTTTAGTTTTGTGTATAAGTCTTTAGGCTGGTTCACATCTGCACCCGTGTTTGCTTTATGCAATCCTGCTGGGTTTCCGTCTTCTGCCCTGAGAAACTGGACAGGGGACGGAAACCTGGCAGTCAGTTTTCAAACCCATTCAAGTGAATGGGTTTGAAAAGTGAGCATTTTGTACCTGTCTGCGGTGAGGTTTTTTTTTTTTTTAAAAGAAAAACCTTTTCCAAGTCTGGCCAGGAGCACTGCAGGAAGTAGTTTGGTAAATCTACAGACAGCCTGTATCTCCAGTTTCTGACAAAAAGTTCAAATTCACCCATTTTTAAAAAGAACTGTTACAAGTCCAGGTGTACCAAACATGCAGATTGAATTACACTCCCATTCCCCAAATACATAGTTTAGGTCACCTATTAATGTTCCACTTGCAGGGTTGACATTACTTAACACGTTAGGGTTTCCCAATGGTATAAAATAAATTTTTTTTTTAGATACATCGGTATTTTTCTTTGTTTCAAAGACAGTCTTGGCCTGGCTGGCTTGCAGACTGGAAGATGGAGTCAGGATGTCTGGATCACAAGGCGCACACCAAAGACTTACTGTGACGTATTGCCCCTTTTCCGCCCCGGCGTCCGGCCCCACAAGGCGCGAGGACACGGCCCGCACCTCAGCCACCCGACCGCAGCCGCTGGCCCACCCGGCCTTCGCCGCAGGCGGAACCCGCGATCGTCCTTTTTAACTATACCGTCCTCTCCCACAAACCCAGAGAGAGGACCGGGCCTCATAGGATAATACAAGAAGAGCCTTCTAAAGTTTTAACATTTTATTAACCCAAGATGGTCGATACTAGGTCAGCCAGAAATACATATAAAGATATACCCTGGCGGTCACAAGCTTATACGGTTACAGAGAAGGTATGTTACAGTGCAGTGAGATAAAACAGATTACAGAGATTAAGAGATTAGAAACAGAAACAGTCCTTAGGCACCCAGCGATTCCGCAGCCAACGCATGGTACCCACAAGGCAGAAGATACAGTCCATTAAAGACTCTGGTGGGGGCACCGCAGCACCCCACCCCCCCACATAGCATATAGCAATAAAGAGAGTTTTCATACCGATGTAAAAAGTCCATAAATCCATGATCAGATAGGAGTTACATCATAGTCCTCATAATTCCATAAGTCCATTAGCGTTAAAGTAGTACATGGCTCTCCTTCAAAGTCCCTTAGCCGCATGGCATTCTTTGTCTCTCAGCACATGGCCGCTTCTGCCCCGCCCTTCCCCCCAGCAAGGGGGGGAGGGGGCCACACACAGAGCCAACTTGCTCACATGTGTCCAGATGAGAACAACAAGAACAAGAAGCTCCGCCCCAGGTCACTCTTATATTGACCCTGGGCTCCACCCTGAAATGACATCATCAGGGCTTTCGGACCACCCTCTAGCTTGGCAATCAAATAACTATAAATGGTCATAATTCCTTATCACATGAATATACGGTCAAACACGTGTCATGTCTTTGCTCACCGCAAGTTTCCCAGCATATTGACACCAAACATGATAACTCAATACCCTTTGAATAACGAGAACTGGGCCTGGGCTCTTCCCGGGCCCGTAGGCTTAAAGTTTTTGGGTTAAAAACGTGCGTTTCACTACTACGCACCAGAAGATCTAATTGTCATAATGGTAGCATCTTTCCCTGGCGCAATATCATCATAAAACCATAACTGTATGAAGTTCTCTACCACCTCAACCCGACTCCGCAGAGTCTGCTCACATGTGTTAGAACTTTCAGAGCCAGGATGGCCCCCTGCTAAGAATCAAGGAAGTTAGCACAGATATGTTAATGCCATGCCTAGGGTGAGACAATGGCTTTTGATCTTGGCAACTGGCCACAGATAATCAGATTCACCCATTTGGGTCACTAGCCTTCACATCCTACTGAGATAACAAGATTCCTTAGCAGGATGGTGACTTAAAAATGGCAATTACAGACCATATAAGTTATTCTCCAAGATATACAGTTGAGGAACAGTCAACACAATAAAATACATAGGTAGTTATAAATATAGCTGAGAATGATGATTGGGGTCCGATTCATCACACTTACTAATTAGTGGCTGCCTGCACTGAATTCCCATCCTGCTTAATGAATTACCTGCAGCCTGTGTTGCCAGTTGTGGTTACCATACAAATTAGTGAACTAACTACAAAAACAAACACAAACTTTAAAACAAAAGTATACACAATGGGATATATTTATTATGCCTTGTGCCCAAAACATAAGCAGTTGCTATTTTTGTGCAATAAATTGATAATATTTTGCCTTCATGCTGACCTTGCCAGTTCTGCAAGAAGGGTTGTGGAAAAGGCATCAATATGGTGGGTCAGATTTAAAATAATTTATACCAGAAATCTGGCATAAACGTTGTGAGAAATTTATACCAACGGAGGGGCTACAAAGACTGGAACACAGATTCAATGGTTTGGTTTTCTCACAATAGCGTTTGACAACTGCAATAGAATAGGCCATAAAATAATTTGTTAATGAAGGCTCTATAACATTTCTCAACAGGGAGTGAATGGTAATCTGCAGCCTCAGTCACTAGCTGTGGGGGATCAAACCACGGACTAGTCTGCGTTGTTTTTTTGTTTTTTTTACAGTGCCATGATGGAAAATCAGAAGCAATTGCTCATCATTAAACCTTTTCTTGTGAGGTCCCCCCCCCCCAAAAAAAAAAAAGTCAGAACAAAGTTCTTTAATGGTAGTCAAAGTTGTGCACCTTCTAGTAATAAAAACTGTGACCCACACTCATAGCAGGCACTACAACCCTGTTAACTTCCTTAGTAGTCAGAACAGAGCCCATATCTTTGTACGGACTAATAATGAAGACAGCTTCTCTCCTCTAGCCATGATAGATGTACCATAACCCCTTTATCACCAGGATGTGATGAAAGCAAAGCTTTCCCTTCCACTGAGGTAGTCACTTACCTCTTCATAAGACAATCATGTTAAAGAGGTTATCAATGTTAATTTAATTAATGACCTATCCTTAACAGACTGTCAGGCAGCCTGACTTTACACCCCTGCCGATCAGCTGTGGCTTCTACATTTTTACATCAGGTGCTGAAGTTATTCTTACATAGATAAGCTAAAGCTAAGCTATGAGAAATTAGAAGATTGTGGCATGCTCCATCACATGTTGTATTACAAAGGTAGCAGTTTCACATACATGTAAAAACTTCCATTTTTAGCAGGTCTGTTAAAGGACCTTCTAAACAAATGTAGAAAACATGATGTGAATGCCGCCATACCTGTTGTGGTAAATTCCACATTTGAAGCACCATTTTCCTTACCCATGTGATTTGCTGCTGCCCTGGTTGGCGGGAAATTATCGTGACTTGATGACCTCTTCTTTTCAGCAACCGTGACAACGACTGACCAAGAAACCCACTGCCTCCTCCTAGAAAGATAAAGAGTAAATTGTACCAACAAGTCATTCAGCAGGGCAGAGGCAGCACCATAACATTTTCGGTAATGGTTAGAAAAATAAACCTTTGCTAAGAATTCTGTTTGCAGATACTTTACATTGCATTAGGGCATGTTCACACTATTTTTTTTGCAAGCTGAAAACTTCAGGCATTAGAAAGCTTTTTTTTACGCCTTTCTTTACATGATACTTGGTCTCGCTTTTTATTTTTTGTTCCAGCACACTGTATGGACCTGGAAACTTTTCTTTAAAAACTTTTTCTGCCTCCCAAATAATAATTTGTAAGGTTTTTAAAGCTCCAGTTTATGCAAATTTACCTTACGTAGTCACAGGGAGTCAGCACTTCATCTTGCTGGTCACACAGCCAGGGCAGTTGCTTAACCATTAAAATCACATCCACGGGTGCAGTTCAGCAACCACATCACAACTTCTGCCTGCACCACAAGGGTCCAGCCCATGAGATCAACCCCCAGTGTAGAGATTTCATATGCAGTTACTGCAATAGGAAGGGCCCTCTGAAACGCAGGCATTGTCGTTCATACTCTGTGGGTATGATTTAGGGCTAGTTCACACGTGAACTGCCCGCGCGGGTTTTGACACAGAGAGAGACGCGGCGAGCCGCGTCTCTCTCTTGTCAAAACCCGCCCGCCGCGACCATCTCATTCGCGGCTTTCACCTCCGCTGTCGGCTCAAATGAATGAGCCAACATGGAGGGCGCTGCAGCCGGGCGGAAGCCGCGCGGCTTCCGCCTGAAGAAAGAGCATGTCGCTTCTTTTCTCCGCTAGCAGCAGCCCGCCGCTAGAGGAGAAAAGAAGCCCGGCGGTCTCCATAGACCACCATTATAAGGGGAGGTTTTGGACGCGAAATCCGCTGTCAAAAAACCTCCCCTTATACTCACGTGTGAACTAGCCCTTACTGATGAAGTAACTGCCCTAGATGTGGGACTAGCAGACTATTAATAGCCATCACTGACTGAACTTTCCTCTTAGTCAGATGGGCTCTCTTAGGCTATGTTCCTATCGTCATGACATGGTGCTGGACCTGTCATAGCAGATCTAAAGAGTGACCAACTCCATTAGCTTATAATAGGAGCCATTAGAATACAACAAGAACAGCAGTGCATACAGGACTATTCTTGTTGTCAGACATGAGTAAGCCCCCACAGAGATGGTAAAATGTGTTATGAACAAAGCCTTAGTCTTCATTGCAAGTCTGTTGTCTTGCTCAGTTGAAAATAGATACAGCCATGAATGCATGAAGTTTCTACAGTCTGAAACCCAGCCATGGTTTCCTTTCTGTAGCCAGAAAAGCTTCTCATACATACATGTGAAACTGCCTGATTATCCGGCCACAATAAGGAAATCACATCCGTTTATGACAAGAACCAAGCCATATAAAGTTCCCACATTCATTGTCATATCTATTGGAAACTGGTCAAGCCAAAAACTGTCACTTTTAATATGGCTAGAGAAAAGCTTTGAGGCCAAGGCCCACCCAAGTTATGCAAAAGCTGATTTCTTGCTGTGGAGTGGACTGGACCAAAGTCAGGAGTATATGTGGTTTCTTTATATTTGCCATTCCTTCTGTAGACACACCGGAGTTTGAAAAAAAAACAAAAACAACAACCTGCAAACAAAAACAAAGAAATCCCCCCCAAAACCCCACCAGATTAGGCAGAATATCATCCACTTTACAGGTACTGTAAAACACAGCAATGTTTCTGTAACGTGGGGCTTTAACAAAACTCTGCACAGTTTTTTTTAATTATTTACATTTGCAAATGTTAAACTTTCAACTGTCTACAAATCTAGATATGGGTGGGCTTGTGTGAAAAGTCCTCAAGAGTCCCAAAGTCATCTCTAGTAAGTTAAAAAAAATACAATGTCTAACATTTGCTGAAAAGTAAGATTTAGCTACCAGTATTTCCAGGTTTAGGACCAAGAACCCCACCTGAATAAAAATATGCTGGTGGTTTAGTGCCGCCGCCCCTCCCCCAAACCTGGTGATCGGTAGCCTTTAAAGGGTAAACCCAAATGTCGTACTCAGATATGGTTGTCATATAGTTACAAGCACAGTTGTAGACCTTACACCATACGGCAGCACATAACGTGCCTGTAGCTCCCAAATACAGAGCCACAGGGGACTCCACGTGCAGCCATACGGCATCCTTAGGTGAACTTCATTGAGAACCATCACCTGATGTCTTTGTGGCTTAGAATTTCTACCATAAGGATTGCTGGTAACTCAGTCTTTTAAAAGAGGTTGGGCTGGTAAGACAACAGTCATAGGGACAGCAGTGCAGATCTGTGGGGGAATATGCAGCCCTCCCAAGGTATCCAGCACAGCCATTCACAGGCTGCAAGTATTAAAGTGACATACACAGCCTGACAACTCCTCTAATAAGTAATACACATATTACTAGAGGTCCTGACTACTTTACATCTGTAGCAAACATCGAAAAATCTATCAATAAAGTTATTGTCAATGTTAGTACATGAGTTATGTAACATACAAATAAAGCTGGCCAAGGCTCATATTAACCATACTAACTAACAGCCCCTGCATTGCTATCAGCTCACCGATAAGAACCCTCATAGCTACAACCAGAGCAGCACAGTCACGTCCTAAACCTGAATGGGAGAGCTGCTCATTCCCTCATATTATAGCAGCTGCAGGTTGTCATCACAAGAGCTGCGGCACAAAGACACACATCCGTCTGCACTAGAGGATCGCCGAACAAGTGCTACCACATGTTTGTTAATACGAAGTTGAACACGGTAAAATGGCCGACAGTCTGAAAAACTGCAGACACATTTTGTGAACTCATACTCTACCTTGTTTCACTCTATAGTCAGGGTGTGTCAAAATAACCATAGAGACAGATTATATTATGTAGAAGGACTTGTAAACTCAGTTATGTAAACTTGAACTTGATAGCACTCTTCATCGCCCTCTTGTGGTTACTTAGGTGTAGGCATGTTACCCTGCATTTTGGCTTTGTTTTAAGTGTGTGAGGTTTTTTTTTTTTAAATAATCTTTATCTCTCTCATATCAGTAGCGTTAGGAAGGTTATATAATATAGGAGCTGCTCTTGCATGCCGCCTTGTGTTTATTTAGAGAAAAAACATAATCATTATTGCATTTTATTTGCATCTCTTCCATTTTGGCTGTGACAAAGGGAATTAAGTATGTTTAACCCCTTATGGACACGGCGGGTTTTCTTCACTACCACCAAAGAGACATAACTTTTTTTTTTTTTTTTTTTGCTGGACAACTTGTATTTTCAAATGTCACAATTTGATATTCTCTAGCATTATACTAGAAATGTATATGCTCTTGTTTTAGTCTACATTTAAAGGGGATGGAGGGAATAGATGGAAAAAAAACTGTGACGAAGAAGAAAAAAATGATAAATAATATATCACCTTTATTAATTTATAAAAATGCCAAAAAAGGCATAAAAAATGTATAATGTAAGAATAAAAATGGGATGAACAACCCCAATGAGTGTGAGGTCCCCTAAACCACAATCTGGACAGATATAACATTTATACTCCACCACGCCCAGGTATTGATATGTAATACGCTGTGTGCTGATGAGCAGGGATTCAATCTCATTCAGGCCAGGGTCCCACATAGCATTAACACAGTGGGAAAAAACATGTTTTACAGTCCTTGTATAGTGGATGGGATTCTAGCGGATCCCATTCACACGCTGTGGAAAAATACATATAAGACATGCTGCTGTTTCCAAAACTGTTATGGATTTGGAAATTGCAGCATGTCCATGTGGAAACGCTGGTTTTCCTATAGGAATAATGCAGGGGTGAACCTGCCCCTTTCGCCGCCCGAGGCGAACGACAGAAAGCCGCCCCCTCCCCCCGAAGGGGGCGGGGCTTAGCGGCGTTCGCAGGCAGAGAGCAGGCACGGAGAGGACCTGCTCTCTGCCTGAGTGTGAGGTGAGGCTGCTGGAGCAGCGCTGCTCCAGTGGCCTCCCCAATCCACCGCTCGGTGCTAAGCCAGTCCAGAACAGCTTGTCCTGGACTGGCTTAGGTAAGCAAAAATGCCGCCCTCCCTGGGGCCCTGGCATAGCGCCGCCTGAAGCGGTTGTTTCAGGTCGTCTCATGGGAGGTGCGGCGCTGGTATAATGGAAGCAGAAAGTTCACAGGGGAAACGTCTGCGGACCTTCTGTGAAAAGCACTATGGGAAAAAACATGATGCATTGCTACCGTGGTTTTCTTGCAGCACTTTTTTGTGCTGAAGCTGGCTATTAGAGATAAGTGAATACTGTTCGTTCGAGTAGGTATTCAATCGAATATCAGGCTATTCGAGATATTCGATTCCAATCAAATACCACGCGGTAAATGCAGTGAAAATTCCAATCCCCTCCCACCTTACCTGGCGCTTTTTTTGCACCAATAACTGTGCAGGGAAGGTGGGACAGGAAGCAGGAAAACGTAGGCATCGAAAAAAAAAATGGGAAAAAGTCATTGGCTGGTAAAATTAGGTGACCTCCGATTTATAAGAATAGTGTCAACCATATTCGTGTCATTTGCGGTTTGGAGTTAGTTAGGGAGAGACGTTGTGTTGAGGACGAGAGAGGATTTAGGTTTGGATAGGCAGGAAAAATTAAAACCAACAGCTCTTTTCAAAGCTAAACTGCTTCACCAGTGTATATACACCACTAGTATATACACTTAGCTCCTGAAATTTCACAAAAGCCCTTTTTAGGGCTCAAATTCTCCACCACTGGTATGTTCTATATACCTGTCCCATAGAGCTGATAAGAAAACTGTATACTGTCATTCGGTGTATACGGCAGTATATATGGCCAATATATCTACCATCTGTGTATACAAAAAAACATAAATTTGTATACAATCCATCAGTTTGTCAACTCACTCACTCACTCACTCACTCACTCACTCACTCACTCCTCTATACTGTCACTGTATATACGGCAGTATATAGGCCCACTATATCTACCCTCTTTATAAAAAAAATAAATAAATTGGTATACAATCCATCAGTTTGTCAACTCACTCACTTACTCATTCCTGTATACTGTCATCCGGTATAAACGGAAGTATATGCGGCCAATATATTACTCTCTGTATACAAAAAAAAATTAATTTGTATACAATCCATCAGTTTGTGAACTCACGATTTTTTGGTTGTGGCCCCGCAACCCGTCATCACTGATGATGACGAGACACAGTTGCCATCAAGGCAGGCTGTTGTCATGTGCGGTGTGCAGGAGGTAGAGCAGATTGAGGAATTGGAAGAGGAGGTAGTGGACGACGAGGCGACTGACCCGACCTGGGTAGGGGTGATGCCTAGCGGGGAAAGCAGCATAGATCTGGAGGCAAGCGCAGCACCAAAAAAAGGTGGCTACAGGCAGAGGCATGTCCAGAGGCAGAGGACAGCTGCTTCACCGAAGCCAGGCCAGACCCAGCAATGCCCAAGATGTTCCCTGTCCTAGCCACTTGAGAAAAACTCCCCCATCCAGGCCATGTTCCTCCATGGTGTGGAGATTTTTTAATGAATGCGCGGACCTCAATTTTAGTGCAGTGCAAGCACTGGGCTTAGAGGGAGAGAGCAAATGCAAGACAATCGTTGTACGGCGTTGCCGCCATTGCCTCTTCCACTGTGTCCAGTGCTGTTGCTGCAGTCTAGACCACTAGCCAGGACACCTCCACATCTGCCTCTGTCACTTTGGGGACTTCACCCTCATTCTCCTCTTTTCCTGCCTCCGCTCCTTCTCCTACACCATCATGCGCCTCTTCCTAGCAACCATGGATGGCAGACTTGTGTGAGATACTACGCGTCTTTGAGGAGTCCACCAAGACGGTCAGCTGCGACGACGCACTAGTGAGCATAACCATCCTGCTCATGTGTGTGATGTGAGACTCCCTCATTGCCATCAGGGATAATGCATTGCACGCTGTGGAGTCTGGGATAGGAGCAGACGCATCCCAGCAGGATAGTCAGTGCACACTCCTGCCAGCTTTTCAGCCTGTAATGACGGAGGAAGAGGAGGAGGAGGATGAAGTGGCAGATGAGATCATTGTCACACATGAGGCTAGCGGGGAAGTTCAGTGCGTCCCATTGCTGCAGCGCGGGTGGGGTGAAGGGGAGGAGGAAATAGACAGTGACCCTTCCGGTGGCGGCAGTGAAGTCATGCCAACTAACACTCTGGCACACATGGCTGACATCATGTTGGGTTGCTTTTCCAGTGACAAGCACATTGTCAAAATCCTGGAGAGCAACCAATACTGGGTTTTTGCAATCCTCGAAAATAATATATTGTCTTTCATTCCGGTAGAGGGGAGGGCCAATCGCATTCATGATTGCCATAAGAAACTTGTGCAAAATATGATGGAAATGTTTCCATCAACTCTCGTTGGCGACAGAGAGGACAGTTCCTCCAAGATGCTAACAACTGCCATCTGGTCTAAAGCCAGCAGGGGCACACTCTCCAAGGTCTGGGACACCTTAATGGCACCCCCTCGCCAAACTACCACTACTGAGGGGCCTAGTGTCACCAGGAGGGACAAGTATAGGCGCATGTTGCGGGAATACCTGGCCGACCACAGCCCTGTCCTCTCCGATCCCTCTGCACCCTACACTTATTGGCTGTCAAAGTTGGACTTGTGGCTGGAACTCGCGCTATACGCCTTGGAGGTGCTGTCATGCCCTGCCGCCACCTTTCTATCAGAAAGGGTCTTCAACGCAGCTGGGGGCATCATCACTGATAAGCGCAGCCGTCTGTCAGCTGACATTGCTGACCGGCTAACGCTGATCAAAATGAACTGCCACTGGATTGACCCATCATTTGCATGTCCACCAGTGTCAAGCACCCCAACATGAAGTTGCATGTGTGTGCTCCAGCTCTTCAGTTCCTCCTCCTCCTCCTTCTCCTTCTCCACCATCACAGTTGCAGGGGGTTGGACCCGATGGCCCTTGAGGTCCCTTCCAACTCTACCATAAGAAAAAATAAGTTGAAAAACAAAATTTAAAATCACCCTATTAAGGCTCACCTCAAGGGCCTAATATTATGCTCCGACAAGGCTCTAGTCATCCATAAAGCATAATATTATGCTCCTAAAAGGCTCAATTCATCCCAAGAGCCAAAAACTAAAACTCTGCTGTTTAAAGGCTCAATTCACCCAAAGGGCCAAAATCTCTGCTGTTTAAAGGCTCAATTCACCTCAAGGGCCAACAAATCTCTGCTGGTTAAAGGCTCAACTCACCCAAAGGGCTAAAAACTAAAACTCTGCTGCTACAAGGCTCAGTTCACACAAAGGGCCAAAAACTAAAACTCTGCTGCTACAAGACTCAGTTCACCCAAAGGGCCAACAAATCTCTGCTGGTTAAAGGCTCAACTCATCCAAAGGGCCTAACATGCTGCTGGTTAGAGGCTCAATCCACCCAAAGGGCCAAAAACTATGCTGCCATGTTTCCCCGAAAGTAGGACACCCCCGAAAGTAAGGCATGCGGGGCAGGGGGGGGGCTTTTGTTGAATTGCCTAATATAAGGCACCCCCCGAAAATAAGGCATGCCCAAAAATCGTGTGCACAGCAAAGCCAGCTGCTGCCTCTGCTGTTGTGTCCACTGTCCCTGCTGCTGTAGGATGAGCTCTCCCAGCTCATCCCAGAGGCAGCAGCCGGCATATAGAAGAGACAGCTGTGTCAGTGAAGTGGGGATCACTAAGCCCCGCCCACAAAGCCTCGCTAAGCCCCACCCACCACTGCCGGGACGAACAGCAGTACCAGTGCTGCTAGGAAGATGGGAAAGGTAAGTACACTACCTACAACCGGCAGTTATGCTGATTGCTCCGCTAAGGAAGTGCCGGCATAACTGCCAGTTGTAATAAGACGTCCCCCGAAAATAAGACAGGTCCTATAGTTAGGGCAATAATTTAATATAAGACACTGTCTTATTTTCTGAGAAACACAGTAGTTAGAGGCTCAATCCACCCAAAGGGGCAAAAACTAAGCTGGTTAGAGGCTCAACTCACCTAAAGGGCCAAAAACTATGCTGGTTAGAGGCTCAACTCACCCAAAGGGCCAAAAAATATGCTGGTAAGCGGCTCAATCCACCCAAAGGGCCAAAAAGTAAAACTCTGCTGCTACAAGGCACAGTTCACCCCAAGGGCCAAAAACACTGCTGGTGCAAGGCTCAACTCACCCAAAGGGCCAAAAACTCTGCTGTTTAAAGGCTCAACTCACCTCAATGGCCAACAAATCTCTGCTGGTTAAAGGCTCAACTCACCCAAAGGGCAAAAAACTCTGCTGGTGCAAGGCGCAACTCACTTAAAGGGCCTAACACTCAGCTGGTGCAAGGCTGAACTAATTTAAAGGGCCTAAAGTTATGCTGGTAAGAGGCTGAAGTCACCTCAAGGGCCTCAATCTCTGCTGGTAGCTCAGCTGAAGGGCCTCTACCTTATGTTTAGTTCACACATCAGTATGCCATCCGTCCGTTTGAATTCAGTTTGAGACTAAAAACGGACTGATGCACATATTGATTGTACACTGACACCTTTTTATGCTGATAGCAAACGTTCCTCTGAAGCTCCAAGCCTACAAGCACTAAAATTTACGGACCTGGTTATCCATCTCATCTGGGACCTCTACACGTATCTCTCTATTCAAGTAAGTCTTTGGGACAAATCTATATTTAAGAAAACCATAGCTAGTCTGACAGAATTTGAGGGTCTCCCGCTGTCGACAACTCTATTTCCTCTCCTACATACGTGCACTCAGTTTGTTGAGGACTAATCCCCTGGATACAGGCCATCTTTACAAGTATATACAAGTTTAACTACCAAAGCAACTACTAATTAAACTATCCAAAGCATTCCTGCTCCAAGCTCCATCACCTGCTTGACTGGACACTCCTACAAAGATCACAGTATTGTATGTGAAGAATTACTCCATATGTACATTTGTATTACCTTGTCCTGCTAGTAAAAGAGCAACGGCTACCCCCGAGACCTGGTTGTCTGTTGTCATTGTGAGGTACCACGTGGGGGTGGGTATTTGGGGACATCAAAAAGGAGATTTTGTGCACATTTGGGACCCAGGGACCCCCTAAAAGCCGGCCACATCTGATATATTACCTGTGATACCAGCCCTGGCCCTCCTGAGTGTTACATTATCTCATATTAATAAATGTCCTTATCTCTACTTTGTTTACAATTGCTACTTTTAATCCCCTTATCTGTCCTCTAGGGGCGTTTTCTATCAGCATAAAAAGGTGTCACTATACAATCAGTATGTGCATCAGTCCGTTTTAACCCCTTAGCGACCCTTGACGTAACTGTACGTCATGGGTCGCATGGGGATGTATAGAGCGAGCTCACACGCTGAGCTCGCTCCATACACGGCAGATGCCGGCTGTATAATACAGCCAGGACCTGCCACTAACAGCAGCGGTCGGTGCCCGAGCCGATCGCTGCTGTTAACCCTTTACACACTGCGGTCAAACGTGACCGCAGTATGTAAACGGCGCCGCCATGTTTTGCCGATCGCCGCCCTCCTGAACGTCACAAGAGGGCGGTGATCAGTTGCTATGACAGCCGGAAGCCTATTGAAGGCTTCCAGGCTTGTCTCTGCACTAGATCTATTAGACGATGCCAGAGGCATCGTCTAATAGAAGTGCTACGATTTTCCTATTCACTGCAATACTGTAGTATTGCAGTGAATAGTATGAGCGATCAGACTCCCTAGGTTTCAAGGTACCTAAGGGGTCTGATCATAAATGTAACAGAAGAAAAAAAAAAATATAAAAGTTCAAATCACCCCCCTTTCCCTAGATCAGCTATAAAAGTAATTAAAGAACATTAAACATATTAGGTATCCCTGCGCTCCAAAATGCCTGAACTATTAGAATATTAAAACATTTATCCCGTACTGCGAACGGCGTAGCGGCAAAAAAAATAAAAACAGCCAAAAAGCGTTTTTTTCAACACTTTGCCTCCTATAAAAAATTGAATAAAAAGTGATCAAACCATCGGATCTTTCCCCAAATGGTATCAATAGAAACGTCATCTTGTCCCGCATAAAAAGACACCACAACCAGCTCCATACATGGAAATATGAAAAAGTTACAGGTGTTAGAACATGATGACACAAATTTTTTTTTCTATTTTGCAAAGTTTATCATTTTTTTAAAAGTATCAAAAAATTTCAAATACTATATAAATTTGGTATCACCGCGTTTGTACTGACACGTAGAACACAGGTAACATGTCATTTGTACCAAACAGTGAATGCTGTAAAAATTAAACCCATAAGAAAATGGCGCAAATGCATTTTTTCTCCAATTGCGCCTCATTCTGAATTTTTTTCCAGCTTCCCAGTACATTGCACAGCATATTGAATGGTGCCATTACAAAGTACAATTTGTCCCGCAAACAATAAGCTATCATGTGACTCTGTGAACTGAAAAATGAAAAAGTTATGGCTCTTGAAATGTGAGGAGGGAAAAACGAAAATGCGAAACCAAAAAATGGCCTGGTCCTTAAGGGGTTAATTATAATGTCTGACACAACTGGTAGAAGTAATTGCGATTGTTTTGACAGTTTTCATCATTAATTTCCAATTGGGCAAAATTGATGATATGTTAAAATATATATATATATATATATATATATATATATATATATATTGTATGTACAATGAAGGACATAAATGACGCCCTCTGTTGCATGCGTCTTATAGTCCAGTGCGTCTTATAGTCCGAAAAATACGGTATATTTGGGTGTTATCGGCATAGCAATGGTATTGTATGAGTTGGCCCAGGCCAAGGGTGCAGATGGGAAAACAGGAAGGGTCCTAGGATGGAGCCTTTCGGGACACCTACAGAGAGAGGGTGTGGTGAGGAGGTGGTGTGCGAGTGGGAGACGTTGAATGTGCGGTCGGGATGAGAGCATTTCTAACAGGAGGGAGTGGTCAAATGTGTCAAAGGCAGAGGAGAGGTCAAGGAGGAGGAGGACAGAGTTATGGCACTTGGCTTTGGTGGTTAGAAGGTCATTAGTGACTTTTGTTAGGGCAGTTTCAGTTAAGTGACGGGGTCTGAAGCCTGACTGTAGTCTGTCAAAGAGCAGGTTGGATGAGAGATAGGAGGAGAGTTCTGAGTGGACGTGTTGCTCAAGCAGTTTTGAGGCATACTGGAGCAGTGAGATGGGACAATAGTTGGCTGGAGAGGACGGGTCGAGGGACAGTTTCTTAAGTAAAGGTGTGACTGTGGCGTGTTTGAAGGCAGAGGGGAAGGATCCATTGGCTAGAGATAGGTTGAAGAGATGGGTTAGGGCCGGAGTAATGACTGGATCAGGTCAAGCGTGCAGGAGGTGAGGTGGGATTTCGAGATTATGGAGGAGAGTTTTCCATCAGTGATGGTGGAGAAACAGGTCAAGGATGATGAGCAGTGGGAAGTTGGGTGGTGGGGTTGTTGGGGGAGTAGGGTGAGACTGTCTCTGATGGTATCAATTTTAGTTTTGAAGTAAGAGGCAAAGTCGTCAGCTGAGATAAGTGATGTCGGAGGGGGTGCAGGAGGACGGAGGAGGGAGTTGAGGGTTGTGAATAGCTGTTTGGGATTGCGAGAGAGTGTAGATATGAGTGTGGTGAAGTAGACCTACTTCGCAGAGGTGAGTGCGTTCTTAAATGTGAGAACTGCCTCTTTGTAACTGAGGAAGTCTTCCTGGGAGTGGCTTTTCTTCCAGAGGCGTTCTGCAACCCGCGAGGCACATTTCAATTTTTTAGTCAGATCGGTGTGCCAGGGTTGCCTATTGATCGGTCAGCCTCTGGGGCTACAGAGTCAAGGGCTGATGTAATGATGACGATATAGAAGGCAGCAGTGGCATCTGTGTCCTGGAGTGAGGATATGTTAGCGAGTGGTAGGAGAGAGTCTGAGAGGGTGCAGTTGTCAAGGCGGTTGAGGTTCCTGCGGGGACGTGTCGACTGAAAGCCAGTGCATTGTATCGGCATCCAGCCATGCACTCTGCTCCGGATTAGGCTCAATGAATGGCTCTAGTCCGGAGGAGCGTGTGTCTTCAAGCCGAATCGCGAGGCCACTTGGCCTGAAGAATGAGCATCTTGCTTCTTTTTTCCGGGAGCCAGAAGAAACGGCTCCCGGAAAAAAAACCTCACCAGCTCCCATTGATTTTGGTCAGGGTTTTTAGGCGGATACAGCCTCAAAACCCTGACCAAAAAAACTGTGTGAACTTACCCTAAGGCTAAAAGCCAAAGCCCCACCTTGCAGAAAGAAGAACTGGTCTAGTGCAAAAGAACCACTGTTACTCTTCCAAGCACCTGCCCCTTGGAAATCTCTGGAACTCTAAGCTAAAGATTCCAAATAGACTGTAAGGGTAAGGTGCCACGGGATGAAACACAGTAATAACACAGGAAAAACCACAGCGGGAATGAATTGCGGTTCTTCCCGCAGTGCTTTAGACAGAAAGCTTGTAGAGTTTTCCTCCACAGACTTTCTGTTACAATTATAACTACGGGGAAGCTGCCGGCATTTCCGTAGATATAACTGACATGCTGCGATTTCCAAAACCACACGGGTTTTGGAAATCGCAGCATGTCCGTACTGCAGTTTTTACCGCAAAGTGGGCATGGGATTCACAAGAATCCCATTCACTTTGCAATTACTGTAAAATGTTAAATCGTGGGTTACCGACCCATGGGGCCCCGGCCTAAAGGCTGCCCTATTAAAAGAAGTCTCCAGTCATTTTCATGCTTCTTTGCATTGTACAGTCTCTCAGGAGACATCCAGTAACTTTTGCACCCCACCAATGCAAGTTCCTGCCATTTATCTCGGATTACTCCTAGAAGCATGTAATCCAACTTTTCCATTGACAATTTCCATAATAACCCATTCCATAATCACATGCATCACAAGAAAGAATCAAGTAATCCAAAGAACATGTGATTTTACAAATGTATATCCAGAACATTGAAATGAATCAAGTCTTATGACAAAACACATCTGCATTCTCCACAGATATTCTTATCAGCTTTTCATGCCATCTTAAAAGGCAACTATGAGTGTTATTTCCTCTGTAGATAGTATGCCTGCCAGATCTGGGGACCTCCCAGACATACTGAATGATTTACAAGGAGGATGGAGTTTAGCTATAGCTACTGTACAATCTCCATCGCTCGAACGCCATTACTGGTGTGACAAAGCAGGCATTAGTAGCTCATACTTCATTTCTTTTCCCTGCCATGATCTATGTGTAGACATGTGGCTGGTAGACATCTGTGGCTATAGAGTATTTGGAGATGGCACTGTTGCTTGGGTTATTATATCTACACTGTTATTGACGCTACCATATAGGCACATTGGTAGAGATTTTACAATCCCTCTACAACAATTACATCCCTCTACATCTGGTGCAAGGTGCTTTTTATGCCAAATGTGTGCCCCAACCCTGTTCTGCGCCTTGATTGCCAAATTTTGCCTTGGTCCAACATATTTATTATAACTTTCACCAGCTTTCTGGCATGAGTCATAATCGAAATCTAGATTTGCATTCTGGTATGGGGACGCCTGATTTATGAAGAGCTTCTCCATAAATCCTTCATACTTGGCTTTAGATTTAAAAAAAAAAAACAAAAAAAAAAAACACCGCAAAATCTGCAACAAAAAACTGTCCTTCCGCAATGTGGGCCTTAGCCTAACGAGAGTTCAAAATGTCAGATGTCCTCCAGAATGGTATAAATAAAAACTTCAACTTGTACCACAAAAAATGACTCCTTACACAGCTTCATGCATATAGGAAAGTTAAGGGTTGCCCCAAAGACTTTCAATAAGGTGGTGCACACTGGCATTGGAAAGTAATGTACTACATTTAATCTCTTTTACAAAATATCTGCAGTTGAGGGTAAAATAAATACGTGTGTGTGTGTGTGTGTGTGTGTGTGTGTGTGTGTGTATGTATTATATATCATTTTTGAAGAATGCATTCACACATATTTGTCATATTTTCTGGAACGTTCTCATGTGAAAAGACATTTTATGTGTCCCCACAGCATAACTACTCTTAATTCTTTTTTTTTTTTTTTTTTTTTAATGTAAATTGTGAGCCCCACATAGAGCTCACAATGTACATTTTTCCCTATCAGTATGTCTTTGGAATATGGGATGGAAATCCATGCAAACATGGGTAGAACATACAAACTCCTTGCACAGGCTCGGACTGGCCCACTGGTGTACCGGGGAATCCCCCGGTGGGCCCCCGAGCCCTGACTTAAAGTTTTGATTTTTACCAATGCAGATGCATTGGTCGGGGCCCGATCGGGATGGCCAGGGGCCCCAACTGGGCACCTGGCCAATGCATCTGCCTCCACACACAGGGGCCCCCATTAGCTGATGCTGAAGAAGTACACATCGGAGGACAACGTGTCTTTCTTCAGCATCAGCTAACGGTCGCTCCCTTCACTTGCCTGCAGCTGCTTTGCTGCTCTCCTGTGAGGTCTCCCCTGCTGCCCGCACGCACTTCCTCCCCCTCCCCCCTCCTCCTCACACTGAGTCCTCTTACATCGCAGCGTGTGGGGAAGACAGGGAGCCGACTGCTGAGTTCACTACTGCTGGAATAGGTGAGTAAACTCTTTTTGTAAAATCTGTATGTTTAATATGTATGTATGTGTACATTTGTGTAAAGTATGTGTCTTGTATACTGTGTGAGTACTGTATGTTTGTATACAGGTATGTGTGAGTATATACTGTATGCTATAATAATATGTATGTATATATGTGTGTGTATATATAGTATTCATACAAGTATATATATGACATATATGGTATATGAATGTATATAAATGTATATGTGCTATAGTATTGTACAGTCCTATGAAAAAGTTTGGGCACCCCTATTAATCTTAATCATTTTTAGTTCTAAATATTTTGGTATTTGCAACAGCCATTTCAGTTTGATATATCTAATAACTGATGGACACAGTAATATTTCAGGATTGAAATGAGGTTTATTGTACTAACAGAAAATGCGTAATATGCATTAAACCAAAATTTGACCGGTGCAAAAGTATGGGCACCTCAACAGAAAAGTGACATTAATATTTAGTACATCCTCCTTTTGCAAAGATAACAGCCTCTAGTCGCTTCCTGTAGCTTTTAATCAGTTCCTGGATCCTGGATAAAGGTATTTTGGACAAACAATTCAAGTTCAGTTAAGTTAGATGGTCGCCGAGCATGGACAGCCCGCTTCAAATCATCCCACAGATGTTCAATGATATTCAGGTCTGGGGACTGGGATGGCCATTCCAGAACATTGTAATTGTTCCTCTGCATGAATGCCTGAGGATTTGGAGCGGTGTTTTGGATCATTGTCTTGCTGAAATATCCATCCCCGGCGTAACTTCAACTTCGTAACTGATTCTTGAACATTATTCTCAAGAATCTGCTGATACTGAGTGGAATCCATGCGACCCTCAACTTTAACAAGATTCCCGATGCCGGCATTGGCCACACAGCCCCAAAGCATGATGGAACCTCCACCAAATTTTACAGCATGTGTTTTTCTTGGAATGCTGTTTCTTTTTGGACGCCATGCATAACGCCTTTTTTTATAACCAAACAACTCAATTTTTGTTTCCAAAATGAAGCTGCCTTGTCCAAATGTGCTTTTTCATACCTCAGGCAACTCTATTTGTGGCGTACGTGCAGAAACGGCTTCTTTCTCATCACTCTCCCATACAGCTTCTATTTGTGCAAAGTGCGCTGTATAGTTGAACGATGCACAGTGACACCATCTGCAGCAAGATGATGATGCAGCTCTTTGGAGGTGGTCTGTGGATTGTCCTTGACTGTTCTCACCATTCTTCTTCTCTGCCTTTCTGATATTTTTCTTGGCCTGCCACTTCTGGGCTTAACAAGAACTGTCCCTGTGGTCTTCCATTTCCTTACTATGTTCCTCACAGTGGAAACTGACAGGTTAAATCTCTGAGACAACTTTTTGTATCCTTCCCCTGAACAACTATGTTGAACAATCTTTGTTTTCAGATCATTTGAGAGTTGTTTTGAGTAGCCCATGATACCACTCTTCAGAGGAGATTCAAATAGGAGATCAACTTGCAATTGGCCACCTTAAATACCTTTTCTTATGATTGGATACATCTGGCTATGAAGTTCAAAGCTCACTGAGGTTACAAAACCAATTTTGTGCTTCAGTAAGTCAGTAAAAAGTAGTTAGGGGAATTCAAATCAATAAAATGATAAGGGTGCCTATACTTTTGCACCGGTCAAATTTTGGTTTAATGCATATTGCACATTTTCTGTTAGTACAATAAACCTCATTTCAATGAGGTTGCAAACACCAAAATATTTAGAACAAAAAATGATTAAGATTAATAGGGGTGCCCAAACTTTTTCATAGGACTGTATGTGTATATTGTATTGTATATATGTGAGTATATATGGTATATGTATAAGGCCTGGTTCACATCTGCGTTCGGTGATCTGTTTGGGGAGTCTGCATGGGAACCCCCTCCCCCTTCCCCCCAAACGGATTACCAAACGCATTAGCAAGCGGTGTGCAGTGAAAGTACGCGGACCGCATAGACTATAATGGGGTCCGTGTGCTTTCCACGCGGTGTCTGCATGAGTCATGTGGACAGGAAAGTAGATTGTAAAGTACTTTTCTGTCTGCATGTTCTATGCGGACACCGCACGGAAAGCACATGGACCCCATTATAGTCTATGTGTGCTTTCACTGCACACCGTCTGCTAATGCGTTCGGTAGTCTGTTTGGGAGGGTCCCCATGCGGACTCCCCGAATGCATTACTGAACGCAGTGAGTGCAATCCCATCCACACATTGCAGAAAAACACACACGGCGGACACACTGCAATTTCCAAAACTGTTGCGGTTTTGAAAATTGCAGCATGTCACTTATATCTACAGAAACACCTGCAGTTTCCCTATAGGTATAAGGCTAAGGAGGCCGCCTCAGGTTCTGGACCAAAAATCGGGTAGCCGCGACTGAATGCCGGTGCACTGCACCGGCATCCAGTCATGCACTCTGCTCCAGATTAGGCCCAATAAATGGGCCTAGATGGGAGGAGGGAGTGTCTTCAGGCTGAATCGCAAGGCGAAGCGACCTGAAGAATGAGCACCACGCTTCTTTTTCTGGGAGCTGGAACAAACCGGCTCCCGGAAAAAAAAGAACTGACTGGCTCCCATTGATTTCAATGGAAGCCGTCTTTTTGGTCTGGATTTTGAGGCAGATACGGCCTCAAAATCCTGACCAAAAATCCCCGCGTGAACTTACCCTAAAGGAAACAAAGTCCTCAGAGGAAACCTCTGCGGAGTTCCTGCAATAAGCACTGCAGGAAAAACTGATGTGTTGCCGCCGGGGTTTTTCCCGCAGCGTTTTTTGCTTTGTCTTGCTACATGGGGCTTTAGGCTGACGCTAGGTTCACACTAGCGTTCGGCAGTCCGTTCTCAGCTTTCCGTCTTCTGCATGTAGAAGACAGAAAGCTGTCAGACCGGGTGCGGCGGTGTGCGTTTTATGCTCTCCGCTGCAAAACCGTTTTTTTTTTTTTAAATCGGACACAGAGTACTGCGTGTTCGACTGTGTCCGATTTTAAAAAATCGGTTTAATGGCGGAGAGCATAAAACGCTCACCGCCGCTCACAGCCGGATATCTCTCTCACCCATTCAAATTAAAGAGTCCTGCAGGTTTCCGTCTCCTGCCTCTGTTTTGTGCAGGAAATGGAAACCTGCAGAACGGAGACCGGGCGCAGATGTGAACGAGCCCTAAGGCTGAGTTCACACGGAGTTGTTTGGTCAGGAATCCACCTCAAAATCATCCTCCAAAAAAAGCCTCCCAATAGAACCAAATTCCTGACCAGAAAACTCTGTGTGAACTCAGCCTTATAGTATAATGCTCAGTCTATTGAGATAACAAGGATGAGGCCCAACAGTGAGACGCGGCTAAAAAAATAGCTGTGGAAAAAAATATCGGCGAATCTCAATGTATTTTTTTCCACAGTTTTTTTCCCCGCACTTTCTCCCAATTGCGCAGCTGAAAGTAACCGGCCATGTTTTTAGGAGCGCTTGCATTTTAGAGTTTGTGGCTGTTCCACATCTTTTTTCCTGCAGTGTGTGGATGAGGTAAATTTGATTATATTTCATTCACTTTGCTGGTTTTTTCTGTAGTAGCCGCAGACGTTGTGTTTCTGCAATGTGGGGTTTGAGGTATTTATGGCCTATCCTGAGTATAGGCCATAAAAAAGTTTAACCCTGGAAACGCCTTTAATATGCCCCACACATTTTAACGTCACCCTTCCGCACAGGATGTTACCCCATCACTGCTCCACACAATATAATTGCCCCATCACTATTCCTCATACGTTATGGGGGACCAGTGAAGTGGCCATAAAATATTTGGCCCAGACAACCCCTTAAAACAGGTTATCTATAAACTGGAGTGATCGCTGTGGTGGCCGCCAGGGAGGTGTAAAAATATATATTTTTTTTTTCTTAAAAGAGCCTTCTCCCCTGTCCTCAGCACCCCGTTGTCCCCGCCTGTGTTTGGTCTCATGGCCTCATTTCTGGAGTTCCTGTACCTAATTGGTCTCAGCGATCACATGAGGTGCAGGACTCCCAGCAAGTAGTGCCAGTACGAGACTGAATGGACACTGGCGGCAGACAACGGAGCGCCAAGGACAGATGAGTATTCTTTTTTTTTTATTTATTTGTTTTTTATTTTACACCTCCCTCCCACCACATGAGTTGCTCCAATTCCTGGACAACCACTTTAAAGGATTTATCCATCTTTCTAATATTGATGGTCTGTTCTTAGGATAGGCCATCAATATTACATCTGTGATGATACAACAGGCAGGACCTTTACAGATCAGCTTTTCCAGGACACTTCAGCTACGGGTAATGGTAACATTTCTAGGAGCCATGCTGTTCACTTGCCATACAGGCTGTAGCAGTAGGTATATGTAGTGCACATGGTATAGTGCGTGAGTAGCATGGCTCCCAACATGTTATTACCTTTAACCGCCCTGTCTCGGTACCGCTGATCTGCAGGGTCCTGGCGGTGGGCCCCTAGAAACAATTCCACTGATGGGCCCTAGACATCCCAGTCCGACCCTGTCCTTGCAGATGGTTTTTATGCCCTTGGCGGGATTTGAACACCAGGACTCCAGTGCTGCAAGGCTGCAGTGCTAACCACTGAACCACCGTGTGGCCCCTTCATAACTACTTTTAATTCTGTGTCCTTTAGTTGCTCAGGGTTTTTATAGACATTGAGGGGACATTATCATTCCTGCTATGCCAAAAAACTGGTGTAGAGGGATGATATTGAGCACGTTTGGCCCCAAACCTCACCTGCCACATTCTGCAAATTCAAGGCTGATTTACTAAACTCACCCTAGTTTCCTGGCATGAGTTAGAATGGAAATCTATCCTAGTGACTACCTGGCGTAGATGTCCATCTACATCTCACCCAGACTACTCAGGTGGGTGAGATGAGAAAACTCCAGGAATGTTTGTTCTCAGCAGACAACTTAGCAGTCTGCTGAGCATTTTGGTGAATGCTCAGTATTGGGCTGGATTTTTAGGAATGACAGGTAGGTTGGTAGTGGGACCTGTCATTCCACCCCTCCTCCAGTTCACACTTTGGAGATGTTCCAGCAGCAACTCAGCTGCAGAGAGTCTCCTCGTCAAGGAGGCTTAAGAAGTTCCTTCAGTAGCAACACTTTGGGCAGAGCTTGGCTGGAGAGCAGAGAGGTCATATTTTTGTAGCTGTGTCCTGAATGATTCTTCTGGCTTTTGGATTTCTGTTCTTCTAGGTGAGGTAACCTGTTCTATGTTTAGTTAGAGCCTAGCCGGGCAGGTATTTATTTTTGTATTGTTTCCTTTTGTTGCTGCACTACCTTTTTTGAGTGAAAATAAACTTTGTTTTGGACTAAAGAAACTGGACTTGTGTCTATGCCACCCCACCTAGCAACCCCAGACCCTGACAATAGTTACATCTCTATGCCCCTTTTGTTGTCATTCTATTATATCAATGTTCTCCCATCTGCTAGAGAACATTGAACATTACTGATACCTTGTCCTAAATCATACTTCCTAGATTGCATGACCTTATGGCTTGTATGACTTGGTATTGTAATTCCAATTTTGACAAGTGTAATAGCATAGAACTTGTAGAAATCCAGGTACTTTCCACTAATGCAACCCTATTTATATGAAAGGAATATAGAATTTATGCAATATATCCTGATGCATGTAATAACATTCGGTTGGTTCTGACATTTCTATTTAGGGCTCATTCACATGTCAGGAGCCCACGACACACATAGACTGTGAAAAAGTAGTTTTTCATGGCTAAGTACAGGACACTGTCATGTGAATGTAGCCTTACTGTGAATGGATGTGCAAAAATCATTTAGAGCAAAGGATATGTGTATGACATGCAGTTTATGGCAGGCACATAGCAAATGGTTTTTTTTAACAGTGGACATAGGGTGTACACATGTGCTGGATGAATATAGGTTAAAAAAAAGGCAGAAGGATTAAGAAGGGATGAGATTGTATTTGGATCAAACTAAAAATCCATTTCTGCTTTTTTTTGGAAAAGTTTTTATTTGTACAAAAATGCTTTTTCTTCCTGATTTTTGGCATCTGTACCAGAATCCTTTTATGTTGTCCCAGAGATAGACTTTATAGTCAGTATTATGAACCCAAATATGCTGTTCTCAACAAAGTTAACGCATAAGCAGTATGACCTTTTACCACGTACATGGGTCGCTGAAGTGTTAGGAACACTCTTGAAGTTAATGTATTATTGAAAGATTAAATTATTATTCCTATTTATACGTTACCAGATCTATAGAGTTTATTAACCACTTTTATAACAGGAATCACAGAAAAGAAAACATTATATAGCATGTGAAAAGGTGAACCTTACTGCTAACATGATACAACTTTTGCTCTACCACCCTGAGACTTGCCATTGTGTAAATCTGTATGTATGCTACATTATTAAGCATCCCAGCAGAGGAATTTAGGACGGATGGCTTCTGGTGGCTAAAACAGCTGATCACCAATCTGCCAGTGGATGCCCGTCTGTGCCCACAATGCTGATGTCTAGATATAAATTTGTGCCCTCTGCACTGATCTAGCTTTTGACTACCTAGCCTTTTGGCTGCAACCCCTTTAAACCTGTGGTACTGTACCTGCATGTATGATTATGACTAGAGATGAGCGAACACTAAAATGTTCGAGGTTCGAAATTCGATTCGAACAGCCGCTCACTGTTCGTGTGTTCGAACGGGTTTCGAACCCCATTATAGTCTATGGGGAACAGATACTCGTTAAGGGAGAAACCCAAATCCGTGTCTGGAGGGTCACCAAGTCCACTATGACACCCCAGGAAATGATGCCAACACCTCTAGAATGACACTGGGACAGCAGGGGAAGCATGTCTGGGGGCATCTAACACACCAAAGACCCTCTATTACCCCAACATCACAGCCTAACAACTACACACTTTACACACTCAATACCACCTCTCTGACAGTAGGAAAACACCTTGAAACATGTGTATTTGGCACTTGGAGTGAGGAGAGCTTGTCACCAGCAGTGAATTTGGCCCTTGTAGTAAGTTGAGGTTGGCACCAACATTTGTTTTGAAAATCAGGGTGGATTGAGCCTCTAACCAGCAGAGTTGGGGCAAATTCATGGTGGAGGGAGCCTCTAAAAACCCCAGTTTGGACCAATTCATGGTGGAGGGAGCCTCTAAAAACCCCAGTTTGGACCAATTCATGGTGGAGGGAGCCTCTAAAAACCCCAGTTTGGACCAATTCATGGTGGAGGGAGCCTCTAAAAAACCCAGTTTGGACCAATTCATGGTGGAGGGAGCCTCTAAAAACCCCAGTTTGGACCAATTCATGGTGGAGGGAACCTCTAAAAACCCCAGTTTGGACCAATTCATGGTGGAGGGAGCCTCTAACCAGCCCAGTTTGGACCAATTCATGGTGGAGGGAGCCTCTAAAAACCCCAGTTTGGACCAATTCATGGTGGAGGGAGCCTCTAAAAAACCCAGTTTGGACCAATTCATGGTGGAGGGAGCCTCTAACCAGCCCAGTTTGGACCAATTCATGGTGGAGGGAGCCTCTAAAAAACCCAGTTTGGACCAATTCATGGTGGAGGGAGCCTCTAAAAAACCCAGTTTGGACCAATTCATGGTGGAGGGAGCCTCTAAAAACCCCAGTTTGGACCAATTCATGGTGGAGGGAGCCTCTAAAAACCCCAGTTTGGACCAATTCATGGTGGAGGGAGCCTCTAAAAACCCCAGTTTGGACCAATTCATGGTGGAGGGAGCCTCTAAAAACCCCAGTTTGGACCAATTCATGGTGGAGGGAGCCTCTAAAAACCCCAGTTTGGACCAATTCATGGTGGAGGGAGCCTCTAAAAAACCCAGTTTGGACCAATTCATGGTGGAGGGAGCCTCTAAAAAACCCAGTTTGGACCAATTCATGGTGGAGGGAGCCTCTAAAAACCCCAGTTTGGACCAATTCATGGTGGAGGGAGCCTCTAAAAAACCCAGTTTGGACCAATTCATGGTGGAGGGAGCCTCTAAAAACCCCAGTTTGGACCAATTCATGGTGGAGGGAGCCTCTAAAAAACCCAGTTTGGACCAATTCATGGTGGAGGGAGCCTCTAACCAGCCCAGTTTGGACCAATTCATGGTGGAGGGAGCCTCTAAAAAACCCAGTTTGGACCAATTCATGGTGGAGGGAGCCTCTAAAAACCCCAGTTTGGACCAATTCATGGTGGAGGGAGCCTCTAAAAACCCCAGTTTGGACCAATTCATGGTGGAGGGAGCCTCTAAAAACCCCAGTTTGGGCAAATTCATGGTGGAGGGAGCCTCTAACCAGCAGAGTTGGGGGAAATCAGGGTGGAGGGAGCCTCTAACCAGCAGAGTTGTGGGAAAGCAGGGTGGAGGGAGCCTCTAACCAGCAGAGTTGGGGGAAATCAGGGTGGAGGGAGCCTATAACCAGCAGAGTTGGGGGAAATCAGGGTGGAGGGAGCCTCTAACCAGCAGAGTTGGTGGAAATCAAGGTGGAGGGAGCCTCTAACCAGCAGAGTTGTGGGAAATCAGGGTGGAGGGAGCCTCTAACCAGCAGAGTTGTGGGAAATCAGGGTGGAGGGAGCCTCTAACCAGCAGAGTTGTGGGAAAGCAGGGTGGAGGGAGCCTCTAACCAGCAGAGTTGGGGGAAATCAGGGTGGAGGGAGCCTAGTATTAGCAGAATTGTGCAACGCTTATGGTGGATGAGTATTAGGATGCGGAGGAATTGGAGAGGTTGAGTACAGACATGGAGTTTCATGTTGGGGTGCTTTACACAGGTGGGCACAAAAATGAAGGCTCTATCCAGTGGTGGTTCATTTTTATCAAAGTGAGCCGGTCGGCACTCTCAGCTGACAGACGGGTGCGCTTGTCAGTGATGATGCCACCGGCTGCACTGAACACCCTCTCAGATAGGCTGCTGGTGGCAGGACAGGACAGCACCTCCAAGGCATATAGGGCAAGTTCAAGCCACAGGTCCAACTTCGACACCCAATACGTGTAGGGCACAGAGGGGTCGGAGAGGACAGGGCTGTGGTCGGAAAGGTATTCCCGCAACATGCGCCTATACTTCTCACGCCTGGTGACACTAGGACCCTCCGTGGCGGCACTTTGGCGAGAGGGTGCCATCAAGGTGTCCCAGACCTTAGACAGTGTGCCCCTCGTTTGTGTGGACCGGTGAGAACTTGGTCGCCTACTGGAGGAACTGCCCTCCCTGCCGCCAACGTCACATGCTGGAAACATCTCCATCATATTCTGCACCAATTGCCTGTGGCAAGCATTGATGCGATTGGCCCTCCCCTCTACCGGAATAAAAGACGAGATGATGTTTTTATACCGGGGGTCAAGGATAGCAAAGATCCAGTACTGGTTGTCCTCCATGATTTTGACAATACGCTTGTCGGTTGTAAAGCACCCCAACATGAACTCAGCCATGTCTGCCACAGTGTTAGTTGGCATGACTCCTCTGGCCCCACCGGAAAGTTCAATCTCCATTTCCTCCTCATCCTCCATGTCTACCCATCCGCGCTGCAACAATGGGACGATTCGAAGTTGCCCGGAAGCCTCCTGTATCACCATCACACCATCGGACAACTCTTCTTCCTCCTCCTCCTCCTCCTCCATTAAACGCGATGAAGCGGACAGATGTGTGGACCTACTCTCCAGCTGTGACGGATCGGATGCTATCCCTAACTCCTCTGTGTGATCTGAGTTATCCCTGATGTCAATCAGGGATTCTCTCAGAACACACAAGAGCGGGATTGTAAGGCTCACCATCGCATCCTCAGAGCTCACCCTCCTTGTGGACTCCTCAAACACCCGTAGGATGTCACAAAGGTCTCTCATCCATGGCCACTCATGGATGAGAAACTGAGGCAGCTGACTTTGTGGCACCCTAGGGTTTTGTAGCTGGTATTCCATCAAAGGTCTCTGCTGCTCAACCACTCTATTCAACATCTGAAACGTTGAGTTCCAGCGTGTGGGGACGTCGCACAAAAGCCAGTGTTGTGGCACATGCAGGCGTTGCTGGAGAGATTTTAAGCTAGTAGCGGCTACTGTCGACTTGCGAAAGTGGGCGCACATGCGCCGCACTTTCACCAGTAGCTCTGGAACATTGGGGTAGCTCTTTAGGAAACGTTGCACCACTAGGTTGAAGACGTGGGCCAGGCATGTTGGAGTCCGGCAAGCTCCAGAGCTGCTACCAGGTTCCGGCCGTTATCACAAATGACCATGCCTGGGCCCAGGTGCAGCGGCTCAAACCATATTGCTGTCTCATCGAGGAGGGCATCCCTCACCTCGGAGGCAGTGTGCTGTCTGTCCCCCAAGCTGATCAGCTTCAGCACGGCCTGCTGACGTCTACCAACGCCAGTGCTGCAACGTTTCCAACTCGTAGCTGGGGTCAATTTAACAGCGGAGGAGGAGGCGGTGGCGGAGGAGGAGGCGGTGGCGGAGGAGGAGGCGGTAGAGGAGGAGGAGGAGGGGGGTGTTCTTCTCGTGTCCCTGCCAGGAATGTTAGGCGGGGAGACGAGGTACACCGGGCCAGTTTGGGAAGCAGTCCCAGCCTCAACTACATTCACCCAGTGTGCCGTCAGTGAAATGTAGCGTCCCTGTCCGCATGCACTTGTCCACGCGTCGGTGGTCAAGTGGACCTTTGTGCAAAGCGCGGAACTAAGGGCCCGCCTGATGTTGAGTGACACGTGCTGGTGCAAGGCGGAGACGGCACACCGGGAGAAGTAGTGACGGCTAGGGACGGCATAGCGAGGTGCCGCAGTTGCCATCAGGTCCAGGAAGGCGGGAGTTTCAACAAGCCGGAACGCCAACATCTCCTGGGCCAGCAGTTTAGTGATGTTGGCGTTCAAGGCTTGCGCGTGTGGGTGGTTAGCAGTGTATTTCTGCCGCCGCTCCAATGTCTGAGAGATGGTGGGTTGTTGTAAAGAAGCGCCTGATGGTGCAGGAGAAGGAGATAAGACAGGAACAGGGGAGGATGAGGAAGAAGTCAACAAAGTGGCGGAGGCAGATGAAGTGGTGTCCTGGCTTGTCCTCTGGAGTGCATCGCCAGCACAGTCGGCAGTGGCAGAGGCAGTGGCAGTGGCGTGAACGGCAGGCGGCCTTTGTACTGCTGTTGCTGCCTGCCACTGATTCCAGTGCTTGGATTCCAAATGACGGCGCATTAAAGTGGTGGACAGGTTGCTCTTCTCAGAGACCCTAATCAATTTCGAGAGGCAAATTGTGCAGACAACACTATATCTGTCCTCGGCACATTCCTTGAAAAAACTCCACACCTTCAAGAAACGTGCCCTCGAGGTGGGAGTTTTTCGGGGCTGGGTACGAACTGAAACATCTTGGGAGATTCCGGGTGTGGCCTGGCTTCACCTAAGCTGCTGACCTCTGCCTCTGCCTCTAGCTACCCTTTTTGGTGCTGCACCTGCCTCAACATCCACACTACTTTCCCCGCTTGACATCCCCCCTGTCCAGGTCGGGTCAGTGCCCTCATCATCCACCACTTCCTCTTCCAACTCCTGTCTCATCTCCTCCTCCCGCACAATGCGCAGGTCAACTGGATGCCCTGACGGCAACTGCGTCACATCATCGTCGATGAGGGTGGGTTGCTGGTCATCCACCACCAAATCGAACGGAGATGGAGGAGACTCTAGTGTTTGAGCATCTGGACACAGATGCTCCTCTGTTAGGTTTGTGGAATCGTGACGTGGAGGGGCAGGTTGAGGGACAATGAAAGGAGCGGAGAACAGCTCTGGGGAGCAGGGACAGTTGGGGTTATTGTTCTGTGAAGCTTGGGAATTTTGGGAGGAAGGAGGACAAGACTGTTGGGTAATAGGAGGAGAGGAGACGAGACAGAGTCTGAATGGCTGCTGGACAATGTGCTGTAAGCGTTCTCCGACAGCCATTGCAAGACCTGTTCCTGGTTCTCGGGCCTACTAAGGTTTGTACCCTGCAGTTTAGTTAATGTGGCAAGCAACCCTGGCACTGTGGAGTGGCGCAATGCTTGCTGCCCCACAGGAGTAGGCACGGGACGCCCTGTGGCTTCACTGCTACCTTGCTCCCCAGAACCATTCCCCCGACCTCGCCCACGGCCTCGTCCACGTCCCTTTCCAGGAGCCTTGCGCATTTTGAATTCCCAGTCAGAAACTGGCACTATATGGCAGTAGCAAGAAATGAGGGTATTTGTAACCCCAATATATTCTTGGAATTCCCAGTCAGACAATGGCACTATATACCAGTAGCAAAAATTGTGGGTGCACGTAACCCCAATATATTCTTTGAATTACCAGTCAGAAACTGGCACTATATGGCAGTAGCAAGAAATGAGGGTATTTGTAACCCCAATATATTCTTTGAATTCCCAGTCAGACAATGGCACTATATACCAGTAGCAAAAATTGTGGGTGCACGTAACCCCAATATATTCTTTGAATTCCCAGTCAGAAACTGGTACTATATGGCAGTAGCAAGAAATGAGGGTATTTGTAACCCCAATATATTCTTTGAATTCCCAGTCAGACAATGGCACTATATACCAGTAGCAAAAATTGTGGGTGCACGTAACCCCAATATATTCTTTGAATTCCCAGTCAGAAACTGGCACTATATGGCAGTAGCAAGAAATGAGGGTATTTGTAACCCCAATATATTCTTTGAATTCCCAGTCAGACAATGGCACTATATACCAGTAGCAAAAATTGTGGGTGCACGTAACCCCAATATATTCTTTGAATTCCCAGTCAGAAACTGGCACTATATGGCAGTAGCAAGAAATGAGGGTATTTGTAACCCCAATATATTCTTTGAATTCCCAGTCAGACAATGGCACTATATACCAGTAGCAAAAATTGTGGGTGCACGTAACCCCAATATATTCTTTGAATTACCAGTCAGAAACTGGCACTATATGGCAGTAGCAAGAAATGAGGGTATTTATAACCCCAATATATTCTTTGAATTACCAGTCAGAAACTGGCACTATATACCAGTAGCAAGAAATGAGGGTATTTGTAACCCCAATATATTCTTTGAATTCCCAGTCAGAAACTGGCACTATATGGCAGTAGCAAGAAATGAGGGTATTTGTAACCCCAATATATTCTTTGAATTCCCAGTCAGACAATGGCACTATATACCAGTAGCAAAAATTGTGGGTGCACGTAACCCCAATATATTCTTTGAATTCCCAGTCAGAAACTGGCACTATATGGCAGTAGCAAGAAATGAGGGTATTTGTAACCCCAATATATTCTTTGAATTCCCAGTCAGACAATGGCACTATATACCAGTAGCAAAAATTGTGGGTGCACGTAACCCCAATATATTCTTTGAATTACCAGTCAGAAACTGGCACTATATGGCAGTAGCAAGAAATGAGGGTATTTATAACCCCAATATATTCTTTGAATTACCAGTCAGAAACTGGCACTATATACCAGTAGCAAGAAATGAGGGTATTTGTAACCCCAATATATTCTTTGAATTGCCAGTCAGACAATGGCACTATATGGCAGTAGCAAATATAGTGGGTGTATATAGCCCCAATTCTATTGCTAGGGGACTTGCTGGGTATTTCTGGGGTGAAGGTGGGGGGGCACACCGTTGGAACGGGGATCGGGGGTGTATATGTAGGGTATACGGGAATACACTGTCAGTGTATTCCATTCAGGATCCGGGGAAAGCTGGGTTGCGGCGATTGAGCCCGTCAGTGCCACGTTACACTGACAAGCTTCTCCCTGGAATTTAGCTCTTATAAGAACTGTTGGTTGTCTTCTCCTTCCTATCCTAGCCTGTCCCTGCCTACCCAGAATCTAAGCCCTAGCTAACTGGACGGAAACCTCCGTCCCCGGTGAATTGCAAGCTCAGAATGACGCGAAGCTGGGCGTCGCTGTTCTTTTAAATTAGAGGTCACATGTTTTCGGCAGCCAATGGGTTTTGCCTACTTTTTTCAACGTCACCGGTGTCGTAGTTCCTGTCCCACCTACCCTGCGCTGTTATTGGAGCAAAAAAGGCGCCAGGGAAGGTGGGAGGGGAATCGAGTAATGGCGCACTTTACCACGCGGTGTTCGATTCGATTCGAACATGCCGAATAGTCTAATATCCGATCGAACATGAGTTCGATAGAACACTGTTCGCTCATCTCTAATTAGGACCCTAGTTGATTAGATGGTCTCTTGCTATTGGCAACTACCTGTACCAACACAATTTGCTTAGAATTGTTCCATTAGGGTAGAATCCTGCACTGTCTGGCTGGTTAGTTATAATGGTTAATCCTTAAATCCTGATATTTCTGAAGTTTTACTTCCTTCTTGACCTGTGACTTTAAATTCCTGATTATTTTTCTGCCTTCTTTTTTTCTAGGTTCTCTTCTGCTCTGCCTCTGTGCTGTCATGTTATGCCTTACTATCTATTGTCTTCCAGTTCTATCTTGCTATTAACCACTGTTGTACTTCTAACCTAGTCAATTATGTTTTGCCATTTGACCACCAGGAACTGCTTTCTCCATTTAGTATTATTTACCTTGTTATCCAGAGAATTAAAGGGGCTCTATCATTGGGAAAAGTCATTTTTAACTAAGCACATCCTTGCACAGGCTTTAGAAAGTCTATTCCACGCCTACCTTTTGTATGTAAATCGCCTCTGTGGTTTTTGAATGAGCCCGCTTTTATTCATATGCTAATTAACCTCTTGATGCACCCGGAAGTCTCATTGTGCATCCTCTGCCTATTCTTTCCTATGGGTGTATACAGCACAGGCTGCTGCTGATGACTTCCTGTTTACACACACAGAAAGGAGAGAATAGCAGAGAGCAGTGCTGCTGGGAACTTCCTGTGCTGACTGGAAGCTAATTAGCATATGAATAAAAATGGTTTCATTCAAAAAACACTGAGCCAATTTACATACAAAAGATAGATGTGGAATAGCCTTTCTAAAGGCTGTGCATGTGCGTGCTTAGTTAAAAATGACTTTTCCCAATGATAGAGCCCCTTTAAGCCCCACAAAATGAATTCCCACTTTCTGGCATACATGTACATCATGGTGGTGACATCTAACAATCAGTTGTCCTCAGCAGATGATACACACAGAATGGAGTTGGAAGCAGACAGCGCTCATCTCTGTGTAATGACCAGACCAGGTTAATGTAAATCAGCTTCTATTCATTTGAATGTGAGCTAAGTCGCAGTGACTCAGTTCAGCTATCTGCTTCCTAATCAATTCTCTGTTGTCTGTTGACCGCTGATTGATGGGTTGCCAGATATGAGACTCGCACTGACTTGATATCGGTGACCTATCCTTAGCATATGTCAACATTTTTAGCCTGGAAAACTGCTTTTAGTGCCTGTTATGCCACACCTTTGGTATGTACTATCAAAAACCTGTACATCTGCCAAATATATTTCGCCCCCTTTACCTGTTAGGGTAACTGCACACAGAGTCTCAAAAAAACACCTCCCAACTCTCCCATTCACTTCAATGAGAATTGCACAGATTAGATCAGAGTAGATTAAATAAACTAGAGGAAAAACGAAGCGTCACAACCTATCAACAGGTAGATTCTTGTAAAATCCATTGAAAAGAATGCTAGTGTTTTTTGCAAAAACTTCCCCTAAAACCACTAATGTATTTTTTTTTATTTTTATGACCATTCAATTCAATAGGGTTTTCAAGGCAGAATCTGCCTGAAGATAGCTCATGATCCATTCACCTGACTCCCATTGACGTGAATGGGAGAGTAGGGCGTTGCTTTTTGAGGTGGATTCCGTCGCTATCTTTGGGTCTATTCAGAGTATTCCAACCCACATACCATCCCATCTCCCCAAACATAACTGCTGAAGTGACTTCACAAGGCAAGCATGCCTGTAATGCCACCACCCAGATGGAGGGAACCAGAGGAAGTAGTGGCTATTGAAATGTCACTGGATAGGCCAAGTGCCCTCAACCAAACTCCTCCAGCCCATCTCCCACGCTGGACATTGAAAAGGGGAACCTAAGTGGTATCTGATGGTGGTGGTAGTTGTTCCCCTGGGGCGCTTCAAGTTAGAGAGTGGTCCTCCCTTACCCTGAGCCGTATGATGGTGTTTGAAAGGCCCTGATGGTAAATGCACAAACAACTCAGAGGGCAGTAATGAAGTTGAAACAGTGTAAACTTTACTGTGATAAACTATGCAACCATGAAAAGATACAGCTTCATGATGGGGTCTCCCAATTTTTGAGTTTACCCAGGCTTGGTGGACGAGTAATGCCCAGACTGAAACAATAGTTAGTGCCTTGTACTCCACTCCAACAACTCAATAGCTAGCCTAGCCTCCGCTAGTATTTGGGGGCTTGCGGTAAGGAAGTCCTTTGGGCCATTACCTTAGTAGGTGGATAGCAGAATGCAGTTCCTGGATAGCAGGACTACTTCGCTCCTCCTGCCACAGTGTCTGGACAGAGGACAGGCTGTTTTTCCCTGTTTCAGGGCTGTCTCTGCGTAGACTTAGGCAGTAATCCTCTTTCGCAGCGGCTGGCTAGAACTGGCAGGGCACAGTTCTCTGGAGACTTTTATCTCCCAAATCCCTCCCAGTGGCCCATGATTGTCCACAAAGAGGAAAGTGGGTGACAAAGTAAAGGAGACCCATAAGGGGAACACAATAGGAATGCAGAAAGCCCCATGGAGCGCACCCAAAGGGGAACTAGAGAGGGCTAGGTTGAGGAGCTAGACAGGTTATGTGGAGTTTACAAGGTCAGCAAAGGGACAGTAGGTGTGGAGTGTTTATAGCTTATAAAAGGAGGTGGAGTGGAAGGCGGATCACAACCAGTAAGGAGTGAGACAGGAAAGTAGTTCTGCCCTCCCTTTCTGGAGGCTATAATGGAAAATTAAAGAGGACCTTTCATGGGTTTAAGCACATGCGGTGTTATATACCACTGGAAAGCCAACAATGTGTTGAATTCAGCACACTGACGGATTTCCCGATCTGTGCCCCGGGTGAAGAGCTATCGGTACCGTAGCTCTTCACAGTCAGAAGGGCGTTCCTGACAGTCTGTCAGGAATGTCCTTCTGCACAGCAGCGCCTATAGCGCTGTACTGTGTGAGCGGGGAGGAACAGTACAGCGCTATAGGCGCTGCTGTGCAGAAGGACGTTCCTGACAGACTGTCAGGAACGCCCTTCTGACTGTGAAGAGCTACAGTACCAGCACCGATAGCTCTTCACCCGGGGCACTCTTCAGCGCATTGTTGACTTTCCAGTAGTATATAACACCCCATGTGCTTAAACCCATGAAAGGTACTCTTTAAGTGGATGACAAGGCGGATGCTGGCTGGGGAACCAGAATGGTTTCTATAGGTCCTGTGGTCAGGGTACCCAGGATGGAAATAGCCTCCGATGATTGGTGCCCCTGGGCCAGGTGGATGACAGCTAGGGGTAAGATTCTGAGGTCTGGGATTGGTGCCTTCAGGGACACCTCCTTCTAGGTGGAGCTGGTTTTATAGATGGGGACAGGTATTCAGGTAGATACTGGTCCATGATGATTGGGTTAATATAGTTGGGTTATTTTGCATAATATTGAAATGTTATGTTAATACTATTTAAATGATATTTTATATGTTATTTTAATGTTATTTATGGAATATTGATGGTTATGTCGTTACTTAACGGATTGTAATGTTTAATAAAATGCTACTGTGGCCTTTTACTTCCTGTCTGATTTCCGCGTATTTATTGGGGTACAAGAATAACGTAAGGGAGGTTGGTTAGTTAGGCCCAGCGCAGCTAGACTGTTTTTTACTAGTTATGCAAAACATACATTATGGATAATACATACAATATACAACCAGAGGCACAAAAGACAAAGACAATTTAAGTAGTGTCACTCTGACTCTGGGATGCTGCAGTAAGAGGTAAAGTAATCTTGGGAGGACATTCTTCTTCAAAATGTTGATTTTGAGAGTCATTCAAATCCTTTGATTTAGCTGCATTAACCTTGAAATTAGTCCAAGACCTGAAATTAGCCTGTGAAAGCAGAATACATATATTGTTTGCCTTTTAACATCTTGGTTATCCCTGATGGTGATTCAACATGTTCTCTTTTCCAAGATATGCAGTGGGTGAGATAGAGGGTAGTGGGAGATAGTGGGAGAGGGTACCATTGATCTTAAATCCAACTGCTAGGTTGCGATACAGGGCCAGGACCTTGGCAAACAAGATATCTCCAACTTCCAAATGCCTGAGGGCGTAGTAGATGGAGATGTAGCAGTGCTGGCCGTGCGTTCAGCTCAGCTACTCTGGAGATGAGCCGATCTGAGCGCACGGCCAGCACTTCTACACCGGAGATGTAGCAGTGCTGGCTGTGCGCTCAGCTCGACTACTCCGGAGATGAGCCGATCTGAGCGCACGGCCAGCACTGCTAATCCGGAGAGGAAGCAGTGCTGGCCATGCACTCAGCTCGGCTACTCCAGAGATGAGCTGAGCGCACGGCCAGCACTGCTACACCAGAGATGTAGCAGAGCTGGCCATGCGCTCAGCTCGGCTACTCCGGAGATGCATCCAAGCTGAGCGCACGGCCAGCGCTGCTACACTGGAGAACCACTGCTACACTGGAGAACCGCTGAACCCTGCTGCACACTCAGCTCTGCTGCATCAGAGATGTGCTGAACCCTGCTGCACACTCGGCTTTGCTGCACCAGAGATTTAGCAGAGCTGAGAGTGCGCTGAACCCTGCTGCACACTCGGCTCTGCAGGTATATAGTGTGTGCAATTCCATCCACACATTGCAGAAAAATACACGCAACTGTTGTGGTTTTAGAAATTGCAGCATGTCACTTATACCTACAGAAACACCAGCAGTGTCCCTGTAGGTATAAAGAAAGCAGAAAGCGCTGCGGGAAAAACTGATGCGTTGCCGACAGGGGTTTTCCCACAGCACTTTTTTTGCTGCAGGACAATTACGCAGCTACAATTCCCCTGCCATGTTTTTAGAAGCGCATGCATTTTAGAATTTGCAGCATCTTCCACATCTTTTTTTCCTGCAATGTGTGGATGAGATAAGGCCTAGTTCACACAGGGCAAGGGGGGCGTATTTTGGTCCTGACTTTGACGTGGGAAGCCGCGTCAGAATAGGACCAAAATATGCATGTCGCGGCTTCCTGCTCCAGAGTAGGCCCAAATGAATGGGCCTAGTATGGAGCGTGCTGCCGCGAAGCGGACGCCAGAGCTGATTCAGCCGCGGAAAACTCCTGAAGAAAGGGCAGCTCACTTCTTTTTTTTTTTTTCCATGCTCCTGCTCACGGAAAAAAGTAAGTTAGCGGTCCGTCTCCTCTTGTCCCGTGTGAATGAGCCCTTACTTTGATTAAATTTCATTCACTTTGCTTGTTTTGTAAACACATCAATTTTCCTTTCTGCTGTAGCCAAAAAACGCTGTTTCTGCAGTGTGGGGCTTTAGCCTAAAGAGGTTGTCCACAAACTGGAGCGATCACTGTGGAGGCCACCAGGAAGGTGTAGAAATAAAAAAAAAAAAAAAAAAAAAAAAAGCCTTTTCACTAGTCCCCAGCACCCCGTTGTCCCCCCTCTGTGTCTGTTTGGTCTCATGGTCGCAGTTCTGGAAATCCTGTACCTAATTGGTCTCAGTGATCTCATGATGTGCAGGACTCCCAGCAAGGAGTCCTCCTTAGGATAGGCCATCAATATTACATCTGTGTTGATACAACAGCCAGGACCTCTGAAGATGAGTTTCCAGGACAATGTGGCTACAGGTATTGGTAACAATTTCACGCTGTTCACTTACCATAGTGTGTAGCAGTGGGTTTAGGTAGTGCAGTGGTGCACACTGTATGGCACATGTTATTACCTTTAGCCGTCGTGTCTCAGTATCGCTGATCTGCAGGGGTCCTGATGGTGGGCCCCTAGAAACAATTCCACTGGTGGGCCCTAGAAACCCCAGTCCGGCACCTTTGCCCAGGCACACTCATGGGAAGTGAGTGGAAGGTAAGGAAGAAGGGTGATAGCCAGGTTTGCCAAAGCGTCTTTGGTGAGGCAGAATCCTTTACACCCCCTTTGCAGTTAATGTAAAAGCAGAGCTTCCACTGTGGCCAAAATACTGTCTGTTTGCAACATGGGGCTCTGGGCTTAAAGATGAAGAATTGGGGCCATCAAAGTTGTATTCTGCTGAGTAATAGGAGTGGAATTACTTTGATATCTAATTGCTCGTGCAAAGGGGTTTGGCCTGATGCTTGGGATGTGGTCTTGGCCATGTCAGGTTTTTAGTGTTCTAGCTAAAATTGTAGCTAATATTTTTTTTAAACATTTTTTATTTTATATTTTTATGGAACACAGGTGACTTTTTGTGAGGTTTATCTTCTTTCAAAATATATGCATTACCAGGTTCTCATTATAAGGTGGGAGATCTGGTTTGGCTGTCCACTAAAAATCTGTGCCTTAGGGTTCCATCTGCAAAATTTGCTCCGTGTTACATTGGGCCATACACCATCTCTGATGTCATTAATCCAATGTCAATTAAACTACGGCTGCCTAACGCTAGGTTCACACCTGCGTTCAGCCTTCCGTTCTGTGCTTTCCGTCTTCTGCATGCCAGAAGACGCAAAGCACAGACCGGGTCCGGCCGTGAGCGGCGGTGAGCGTTTTATGCTCTCCGCCGCAAAGCTGGATTTTTTTAATCCGGACACAGAGTACTGCATGTCCGACTCTGTGTCCGGATTATAAAATCCGGTTTCGCGACGGAGAGCGCAAAACGCTCACTGCCGCTCACGGCCGGACAGCTTTCTTACCCATTCAAATGAATGGGTGAGAGCCTCCTGCAGGTTTCCGTCTCCTGCTCTGTTTTATGCAGGAAACGGAAACCTGCACAACGGAGAGCACAACGCAGATGTGAACGAGCCCTAAGACATTCCGTATTGTGTTTCATAAATCTCTTTTGAAAAAATATATTATGCCTGTCATTCCTTCATCTGTTTTGTCATCCAGTTGTCCCTGTCATGACAGTTGCGGCAAATAGGTAGGAACACGGGGTTGGGTCTTGTTTTAGGGCTCACTATCTCTGTCTTCCCTTTCCCTAGGAACTGTTATTGTGAGTTACCTTTGGGAAATTCAAACAATGGCTCAGCATCTCATAGTTTGATGCTTTTATTCCTTTGCCACATTCAGTTAAAGAGAAAAGTGTATTAGCAACAGCAATTCATGGTATGAAATATCCCTGTTACTACTGACATTAAAGCTAAGAGCAGAAAAAAACAGAATGGAGGACATTAATCATGCCTTTTGTGCTGGTATTCTGGTGTAGAAGACATAAAATTTTTGTAAAGTCATGCTTTATGCATTTTTTTTCCTCTTACGCTGCCCTCTTTACTTTCCTGAAAGAGGGCATGGCGAGGGTATGAGAGGGGCCACAGGTTCCTCCAGATTTAAGATAATTTAGGCCAGTAAATTATGCCTGACATCCATACCAGCTATGATAGCATATATTTGACTGCAGATGCACAGCCATAAAAGAAGCACACATTTCACCAGCGGAGGAGATCATTTAGCCATAGCCTCTACCAGTTAGTTACATTATAGCTTCATTTAACCATTTGTCAAGGTAAAAGGTGTCAGTAACAGTGACAGATTTACTCGAGTAAAGTTGTTGATCAAGCCATCAATGTGGTCACAACTGACCTTTTGTTATTCATTAACTGTGTTCCTTAATAATATGAAAATCTTATATGTATCATCTATTCAAGATTAGGTTGGCAACTGTTTACATAAGGGGGGCATATTATCTAGTTTGTTTCCAAAGGCCAAACTGTTAGATTGTTCTACTTGAAGGAGTACCTGCCTGTCATCTGCCCTACTATTATGGGAGATGATGGGTATTTAAATATGAAGGCTGCTCAGGAACTGAGCAAAGACCTGACGCTAATGCCCATGATCAGTGCCCGCATTAAGGCCCCTTGCACCTCGGAGAAAGCAGACAAGATTTGTGGCTGGTGATCCATTACCTGTAAAAGAAGTGCCAGTATTTGTCTAATAATTACAATGTATATTAAAGTAAAAAATAAAATAAAAAAATTTAAAAGAATTAAAAATTCAAACCCCCCCCACCTTTTCCAAGAATACATGTAAAAGTAAAAAAAATTACCGTGAAACACATACACTTTAGACATCCCTGTGTCCAACAATGCCTAGGCTACAAACTTATAAAAATATTTTTCACATAGCAGGAGTAAAAAAAAAAAGCGCTGTTTTTTTAGTTGTTTCGCCCTGATGAAATACAGGGGCGAAACAACTAAAATACATATAAAAGTAAATACATATAGAATACATATAAAAGTAAAAAAATTACTGTGAAACACATACACTTTAGACATCCCTGTGTCCGAAAATGCCTAGGCTACAACTTATAAAAATATTTTTCACATACTGGGAGTAAAAAAAAAAGTGCTGTTTTTCAGTTGTTTTGCCCAAACACTCTTGCCAAGGGCCCACAAAAACCGGGAGCCAGTCCTGCTAATGACCCTATATAAAGAACCTCCCCCTTGTATTCATAATACTCCCTAATAGCCCTTACATAAATCCTCCCTTATAGATATAATTCCCCTCTTAACTATCCCCTTTAAATTTGTAAATTAACCACAACTACGTTAAAAACAAAACAAAAAGTTATACTCACCTACCTGCGTTCCAGATGAATGGAGCCGCCACCCCCTTCCTCTCTACGCATAGGACTTCTCCCTCTCAGTGCAGGAGGTGTAATGCTGTGATGTCATCACACCCGCCTATTCTGAGAAGCAGACAGTTAATCCGCAAAATGCATTTTAACTAGATTGGTGTGTACAAAAACCAATCCAGTAAAAAATTGCAAAGCACATATTAATGGCAGCCCCAGGGTGGGCCCCACAGATTCAGTGGACCCAGGGCAGCTTCCCCTCTGCTTTCACCCTGTTAGCTACACCACTGTAATAGCAGTTTCAACGTGGACCTATTTGGTTTGAACCAAATCGCCTGGAAAACTTGGCCTCACTTACCAATCTATGCTCCTGTAGCAGGGATCGGTAAGTAAATAGGGGCCTGTTTCCTGCTGGGATTACTCCTACTCCTGGGGTAGGCCCCATCAGGAGTTTGGGGTCCCAACACTTGCCCGAATAAACTGGGTGCTGACGCCGGCCTTGACTGTCCCCCATAGCAACCAATGAAATACTTTATTTTACAACATTGTAAGTGGAAAATACTATTTTTGGACCACATTCTTTAAACATTTGAATATTTTTTACTTTTTCCTACATGGCCTATATTATTATTATTATTTTTTTTTTAAATGTAGATTGTGAGCCCCACATAGAGCTCACAATGTACATTTTTCCCTATCAGTTTTTCTTTTTTTGGAATATGGGATGGAAATCCATGCAAACACGGGGAGAACATACAAACTCCTTGCAGATGGTTTTTTGCCCTTGGTGGGATTTGAGCACCAGGACTCCAGCGCTGCAAGGCTGCAATGCTAACCACTGAGCCACCGTGTGGCCCCCCTACATGGCCTATATTTGTTAGATAAAATATATTTAAAGTAGCTTTATATGAGTGACTTTGTGATCTGTTACAACCTCCAGATATCGGCATCTCTCACTCCATCTATAGGTTGACAGATGGTAAGGTCATCTGAAGGTGTGATATATGAATATATGATGAGGTAAGGAAAATATACTCTAGGCCAGTGGCGTAACTACCACCATAGCAGCGGTAGCAGCTGCCACAGGGCCCGGGACATTAGGGGCCCGGTGACAGCTGCTACCACTGCTATCATTATTCTCGGAGGTCTTTTCGGACCCCCGAGTATAATGATCGGGGCCCCCTGTTGGTGGAATACTTTCCACCAACAGGGGGCCCCGAAGCTGCAGCAACGGCTGAGACACAGGAGCTGCAGCTCTGGCTCCTGTCAGCGCTTCAGGATGCTCCCCCTCTCTCCCCCCTCCCTTTCTCTGCTGTCCTCTGCCCACCAATGAGAGGAGGAGGCGGGGCTTATCCCTGCCGAGCTCCTGCCATCTGCACTGGAGGAAGAAAGGAAGAAGGAAAATGAAACTAAAGTTACACAGGTACGTACTGGGGTTACTTATTAATGTCAGGCATATGGGGTGATTACTTGTGTTTTAGTAACTCCATGTGCCTCATATTAATAGCAGTTAACCCCATCATCTCCCTCACATTAAGCCCTGTGTGCCTCACCATAAGAGTTACTGATATGTGAGACATATGGGGGTAATAGTAATGAAGATACTTTATTATTACCTCCATGTCTCTCACATATCAGTAACCCTTATGGTGAGGCACACAGGGCTTAATGTGAGGGAGATGATAGGGTTAACTGCTATTAATATGAGGCACATGGAGTTACTAAATTGTAATGCACATGACCAGATTTTTTATCCACAATTTGTCCTGGTATAGCGGTCAGCGGTGACGTGACAGTATTTAGTCCTGTAGGGGCCACTATTGGGTATAATACGGTGTGCAGGGGCCACTATGGAACATAATAGAGCGTGCAGGAATGCGTAGGAGGGACTCGGTCGAGATCTTCGGTGTCGGGGGGGCCCCATGTCAAAAGTTCGCCACGGGGCCCCGCCATTCCTAGTTACGCCACTGCTCTAGGCTCTACTAATGTTACAGCAAGCTTGGTTTAGCTCCTTTTGAACCTGATTTTTTTTTTTTTTTTTTTTAAGCATTTTGCATCTCACATTTTATAATCACAATTTGAGAAAACAACACATATAATATAACCCTATCAGACATGGCAAATTTGGTCACCCCAAAAAGCATTGCACACAACATATGAATGGGGTTATTAAAACTCTGTGCACATGTAGCAGAAAGAAAAATCTCCATGCACTACTGTAGTCTTTTTGGCTATGATCCTTACTGCTGAAATGTCCCTGTACATGACACTACTCTCTTTGTTCAGCCTGTGTGCCTTTACTCAACTTTACATTTTGCAACTGAGTGTGCAAAAATGATCTTTCTGTAGACTTGTTTACTCCAATAAAAGTAAAATATTTAAGTAAATACAAGCCGAAGGGAAAATTGGCCGCAAATCTTCAGGAAAATCCCTGAGATGCAGATCACCAGGAAAGCTTTTCTGAACTCTCTCCTTATTTAACTCCTTACATCCCCCCAAGTGCTTCACCGTCTTAAGAGGTTCTTGAATGCTTTAGACTAGGGCCTCATGTTAAAATGCATCCGGTTTATTTTTCATTACGTTTTTGCTGTGTATTTCTCTAATGTTTTTCTTCCCTTATTAACCTTTTTGCTGCCAAGGGTCTCTGGAAATTTTGCACCTCCAGTAGCCAGAGCAATTTTCACAGTTTTGAGATGGATAAATCAAAGCTAAATTGCAACATTAAAAAAGCCTCCAACCCCCCCATACCTATATATTTTCTTAAAGTAGACACCTGCAGCATTGTCTCAATGCAACTTGGTACTGTATACAAACAGGCACCTTCATGCAATTTTGATTTAAAGTGAATGTTTTATGAAAAAATGCAAATAAATTTATATTGGCTGTTAAAAGTGGAAACCAAACAATAAATTATATGCACCAAACCTCCTAAAAATAAGAATTCAACATGTGCAGAGTTCATTCATATCACTATGGCCTACACCTGCTTGTATGTGTCTTCAGAAAATCGCTAGAACTGGAAGGAACAAAATTCTGCTTTGAAGCTGGAAATGCTAAAAAAGTATCATCCTATAAAATCTAGGGATTACACACCATGAAAAGTGAGTGAACCCCTAAACCCTATATATTTTTTGAAAGTAGACAACCTGAAGATTACATATATCTCAATGGGTCATCAATAGCCACATCCACCTTCATGCAACTTAGTGACAAACACAAAACATTTTTTTTTTTAAATGCACTAAAACACATATTTGCACCTAAAACTTATGTTCAATCTCAGATTCATATACAAAATACATCTAAAATAATAAGTTAAGGTGTATACAATGTGTAAATATACTATATGTACCGCAAACATCAACTACAACAAGAGCTCGGACTCCCAAAAACCCTAATACAGAAGATAGGCAGGATTTTGCTGTTATTCACTAATATGTTATAAAGCTATACTGCACCTACCAAACTGTGACTGTGATACCAAAATCTAACTTTTTTGAGATTGCACAGCATACCGTATATAAAAACACAATTTAATAGTTCATATATACAACCACCTTCATGCAATGTTGCGGCAAACAGAGATTGCAAGCAAAAATTGCACAAAAATTCAAATTTGCCACTAAAGTGTGGCTCAAGCAATCCCTTTCTGCAAACATAATGTATAGAGATGAGCGAACAGTGTTCTATAGAACTCATGTTCGATCGGATATTAGGCTGTTCGGCATGTTCGAATCAAATCGAACACCGCGTGGTAAAGTGCGCCATTACTCGATTCCCCTCCCACCTTCCCTGGCGCCTTTTTTGCTCCAATAACAGCGCAGGGTAGGTGGGACAGGAACTACGACACAGGTGACGTTGAAAAAAGTAGGAAAAACCCATTGGCTGCCGAAAACATGTGACCTCTAATTTAAAAGAACAGCGCCGCCCAGCTTCGCGTCATTCTGAGCTTGCAATTCACCGAGAACGGAGGCTTCAGTCCACTTAGCTAGGGATCAGATTCTGGGTAGGCAGGGACAGGCTAGGATAGGAAGGAGAAGACAACCAACAGCTCTTATAAGAGCTAAATTCCAGGGAGAAGCTTGTCAGTGTAACGTGGCACTGACGGGCTCAATCGCCGCAACCCAGCTTTCCCCGGATCCTGAATGGAATACACTGACAGTGTATTCCCGTATACCCTATATATACACCCCCGATCCCCATTCCAACGGTGTGCCCCCCCACCTTCACCCCAGAAATACCCTGCAAGTCCCCTAGCAATAGAATTGGGGATATATACACCCACTATTTTTGCTACTGCCATATAGTGCCATTGTCTGACTGGGAATTCCAAGAATATATTGGGGTTACAAATACCCTCATTTCTTCTTACTGCCATATAGTGCCAGTTTCTGACTGGGAATTCAAAGAATATATTGGGGTTACAAATACCCTCAATTCTTGCTACTGCCATATAGTGCCATTGTCTGACTGGGAATTCCAAGAATATATTGGGGTTACAAATACCCTCATTTCTTGCTACTGCCATATAGTGCCATTGTCTGACTGGGAATTCAAAGAATATATTGGGGTTACAAATACCTTCAAGTTCTGCCACTGACATATAGTGCCAGTTTCTGACTGGGAATTCCAATAATATATTGGGGTTACAAATACCTTCAAGTTCTGCCACTGACATATAGTGCCAGTTTCTGACTGGGAATTCCAATAATATATTGGGGTTACAAATACCCTCATTTCTTGCCACTGCCATATAGCGCCATTGTCTGACTGGGAATTCCAAGAATATATTGGGGTTACAAATACCCTCATTTCTTGCTACTGCCATATAGTGCCAGTTTCTGACTGGGAATTCAAAGAATATATTGGGGTTACAAATACCCTCATTTCTTGCTACTGCCATATAGTGCCATTGTCTGACTGGGAATTCCAATAATATATTGGGGTTACAAATACCTTCAAGTCCTGCCACTGACATATAGTGCCAGTTTCTGACTGGGAATTCAAAGAATATATTGGGGTTACAAATACCCTCATTTCTTGCTACTGCCAAATAGTGCCATTGTCTGACTGGGAATTCCAATAATATATTGGGGTTACAAATACCTTCAAGTCCTGCCACTGCCATATAGCGCCATTGTCTGACTGGGAATTCCAAGAATATATTGGGGTTACAAATACCCTCATTTCTTGCTACTGCCATATAGTGCCAGTTTCTGACTGGGAATTCAAAGAATATATTGGGGTTACAAATACCCTCATTTCTTGCTACTGCCATATAGTGCCATTGTCTGACTGGGAATTCCAATAATATATTGGGGTTACAAATACCTTTAAGTCCTGCCACTGACATATAGTGCCAGTTTCTGACTGGGAATTCAAAGAATATATTGGGGTTACAAATACCCTCATTTCTTGCTACTGCCAAATAGTGCCATTGTCTGACTGGGAATTCCAATAATATATTGGGGTTACAAATACCTTCAAGTCCTGCCACTGACATATAGTGCCAGTTTCTGACTGGGAATTCCAATAATATATTGGGGTTACAAATACCTTCAAGTTCTGCCACTGACATATAGTGCCAGTTTCTGACTGGGAATTCCAATAATATATTGGGGTTACAAATACCTTCAAGTCCTTCCACTGCCATATAGCGCCATTGTCTGACTGGGAATTCCAAGAATATATTGGGGTTAAAAATACCCTCATTTCTTGCTACTGCCATATAGTGCCAGTTTCTGACTGGGAATTCAAAGAATATATTGGGGTTACAAATACCCTCATTTCTTGCTACTGCCATATGGTGCCATTGTCTGACTGGGAATTCCAATAATATATTGGGATTACAAATACCTTCAAGTCCTGCCACTGACATATAGTGCCAGTTTCTGACTGGGAATTCCGATAATATATTGGGGTTACAAATACCTTCAAGTTCTGCCACTGACATATAGTGCCAGTTTCTGACTGGGAATTCCAATAATATATTGGGGTTACAAATACCTTCAAGTTCTGCCACTGACATATAGTGCCAGTTTCTGACTGGGAATTCCAATAATATATTGGGGTTACAAATACCTTCAAGTCCTGCCACTGCCATATAGCGCCATTGTCTGACTGGGAATTCCAAGAATATATTGGGGTTACAAATACCCTCATTTCTTGCTACTGCCATATAGTGCCAGTTTCTGACTGGGAATTCAAAGAATATATTGGGGTTACAAATACCCTCATTTCTTGCTACTGCCATATGGTGCCATTGTCTGACTGGGAATTCCAATAATATATTGGGGTTACAAATACCTTCAAGTTCTGCCACTGACATATAGTGCCAGTTTCTGACTGGGAATTCAAAGAATATATTGGGGTTACAAATACCTTCAAGTCCTGCCACTGCCATATAGCACCATTGTCTGACTGGGAATTCCAAGAATATATTGGGGTTACAAATACCCTCATTTCTTGCTACTGCCATATAGTGCCATTGTCTGACTCGGAATTCCAATAATATATTGGGGTTACAAATACCTTCAAGTCCTGCCACTGCCATATAGCGCCATTGTCTGACTGGGAATTCCAAGAATATATTGGGGTTACAAATACCCTCATTTCTTGCTACTGCCATATAGTGCCAGTTTCTGACTGGGAATTCAAAGAATATATTGGGGTTACAAATACCCTCATTTCTTGCTACTGCCATATAGTGCCATTGTCTGACTGGGAATTCCAATAATATATTGGGGTTACAAATACCTTTAAGTCCTGCCACTGACATATAGTGCCAGTTTCTGACTGGGAATTCAAAGAATATATTGGGGTTACAAATACCCTCATTTCTTGCTACTGCCAAATAGTGCCATTGTCTGACTGGGAATTCCAATAATATATTGGGGTTACAAATACCTTCAAGTCCTGCCACTGACATATAGTGCCAGTTTCTGACTGGGAATTCCAATAATATATTGGGGTTACAAATACCTTCAAGTTCTGCCACTGACATATAGTGCCAGTTTCTGACTGGGAATTCCAATAATATATTGGGGTTACAAATACCTTCAAGTTCTGCCACTGACATATAGTGCCAGTTTCTGACTGGGAATTCCAATAATATATTGGGGTTACAAATACCTTCAAGTCCTTCCACTGCCATATAGCGCCATTGTCTGACTGGGAATTCCAAGAATATATTGGGGTTAAAAATACCCTCATTTCTTGCTACTGCCATATAGTGCCAGTTTCTGACTGGGAATTCAAAGAATATATTGGGGTTACAAATACCCTCATTTCTTGCTACTGCCATATGGTGCCATTGTCTGACTGGGAATTCCAATAATATATTGGGATTACAAATACCTTCAAGTCCTGCCACTGACATATAGTGCCAGTTTCTGACTGGGAATTCCGATAATATATTGGGGTTACAAATACCTTCAAGTTCTGCCACTGACATATAGTGCCAGTTTCTGACTGGGAATTCCAATAATATATTGGGGTTACAAATACCTTCAAGTTCTGCCACTGACATATAGTGCCAGTTTCTGACTGGGAATTCCAATAATATATTGGGGTTACAAATACCTTCAAGTCCTGCCACTGCCATATAGCGCCATTGTCTGACTGGGAATTCCAAGAATATATTGGGGTTACAAATACCCTCATTTCTTGCTACTGCCATATAGTGCCAGTTTCTGACTGGGAATTCAAAGAATATATTGGGGTTACAAATACCCTCATTTCTTGCTACTGCCATATGGTGCCATTGTCTGACTGGGAATTCCAATAATATATTGGGGTTACAAATACCTTCAAGTTCTGCCACTGACATATAGTGCCAGTTTCTGACTGGGAATTCAAAGAATATATTGGGGTTACAAATACCTTCAAGTCCTGCCACTGCCATATAGCACCATTGTCTGACTGGGAATTCCAAGAATATATTGGGGTTACAAATACCCTCATTTCTTGCTACTGCCATATAGTGCCATTGTCTGACTCGGAATTCCAATAATATATTGGGGTTACAAATACCTTCAAGTCCTGCCACTGACATATAGTGCCAGTTTCTGACTGGGAATTCAAAGAATATATTGGGGTTACAAATACCCTCATTTCTTGCTACTGCCATATAGTGCCATTGTCTGACTGGGAATTCCAATAATATATTGGGGTTACAAATACCTTCAAGTCCTGCCACTGACATATAGTGCCAGTTTCTGACTGGGAATTCCAATAATATATTGGGGTTACAAATACCTTCAAGTTCTGCCACTGACATATAGTGCCAGTTTCTGACTGGGAATTCAAAGAATATATTGGGGTTACAAATACCCTCATTTCTTGCTACTGCCATATAGTGCCAGTTTCTGACTGGGAATTCAAAGAATATATTGGGGTTACAAATACCCTCATTTCTTGCTACTGCCATATAGTGCCATTGTCTGACTGGGAATTCCAAGAATATATTGGGGTTACAAATACATTCAAGTCCTGCCACTGCCATATAGCGCCATTGTCTGACTGGGAATTCCAAGAATATATTGGGGTTACAAATACCCTCATTTCTTGCTACTGCCATATAGTGCCATTGTCTGACTGGGAATTCCAAGAATATATTGGGGTTACAAATACCTTCAAGTCCTGCCACTGACATACAGTGCCAGTTTCTGACTGGGAATTCAAAGAATATATTGGGGTTACAAATACCCTCATTTCTTGCTACTGCATATAGTGCCATTGTCTGACTGGGAATTCCAATAATATATTGGGGTTACAAATACCTTCAAGTCCTGCCACTGACGCATAGTGCCAGTTTCTGATTGGGAATTCAAAGAATATATTGGGGTTACAAATACCCTCATTTCTTGCTACTGCCATATAGTGCCATTGTCTGACTGGGAATTCCAATAATATATTGGGGTTTCAAATACCTTCAAGTCCTGCCACTGACATATAGTGCCAGTTTCTGACTGGGAATTCAAAGAATATATTGGGGTTACAAATACCCTCATTTCTTGCTGCTACCATATAGTGCTATTGTCTGACTGGGAATTCCAAGAATATATTGGGGTTATAAATACCTTCAAGTCCTGCCACTGCCATATAGCGCCATTGTCTGACTGGGAATTCCAAGAATATATTGGGGTTACAAATACCCTCATTTCTTGCTACTGCCATATAGTGCCATTGTCTGACTGGGAATTCCAAGAATATATTGGGGTTACAAATACCCTCATTTCTTGCTACTGCCATATAGTGCCATTGTCTGACTGGGAACTCAAAATGCGCAAGGCTCCCGGAAAGGGACGTGGACGAGGTCGGGGGAATGGTTCTGGGGAGCAAGGTAGCAGTGAAGCCACAGGGCGTCCCGTGCCTACTCCTGTGGGGCAGCAAGCATTGCACCACTCCACAGTGCCAGGGTTGCTTGCCACATTAACTAAACTGCAGGGTACAAACCTTAGTAGGCCCGAGAACCAGGAACAGGTCTTGCAATGGCTGTTGGATAACGCTTACAGCACATTGTCCAGCAGCCAGTCAGGCTCTGCCTCCTCTCCTCCTATTACCCAACAGTCTTGTCCTCCTTCCTCCCAAAATTCCCAAGCTTCACAGAACAATAACCCCAACTGTCCCTGCTCCCCAGAGCTGTTCTCCGCTCCTTTCATTGTCCCTCAACCTGCCCCTCCACGTCGCGATTCCACGGACCTAACAGAGGAGCATCTGTGTCCAGATGCTCAAACACTAGAGTCTCCTCCATCTCCGTTCGATTTGGTGGTGGATGACCAGCAACCCACCCTCATCGACGACGATGTGACGCAGTTGCTGTCAGTGCATCCAGTTGACCTGCGCATTGTGCGGGAGGAGGAGATGAGACAGGAGTTGGAAGAGGAAGTGGTGGATGATGAGGACACTGACCCGACCTGGACAGGGGGGATGTCAAGCGGGGAAAGTAGTGTGGATGTTGAGGCAGGTGCAGCACCAAAAAGGGTAGCTAGAGGCAGAGGCAGAGGTCAGCAGCTTAGGCAAAGCCAGGCCACACCCGGAATCTCCCAAGATGTTCCAGTTCGTACCCAGCCCCGAAAAACTCCCACCTTGAGGGCACGTTTCTCGAAGGTGTGGAGTTTTTTCAAGTAATGCGCCGAGGACAGATATAGTGTTGTCTGCACAATTTGCCTCTCGAAATTGATTAGGGGCTCTGAGAAGAGCAACCTGTCCACCACTTCAATGCGCCGTCATTTGGAATCCAAGCACTGGAATCAGTGGCAGGCAGCAACGGCAGGACAAAGGCCACCTGCCGTTCACGCCACTGCCTCTGCCACTGCCACTGCTGACTATGCTGGTGATGCACTCCAGAGGACGAGCCAGGACACCACTTCATCTGCCTCCGCCACTTTGTTGACTTCTTCCTCATCCTCCCCTGTTCCTGTCTTATCTCCTTCTCCTGCACCATCAAAGGCACCATCAGGCGCTTCTTTACAACAACCCACCATCTCTCAGACATTGGAGCGGCGGCAGAAATACACCGCTAACCACCCACACGCGCAAGCCTTGAACGCCAACATCGCTAAACTGCTGGCCCAGGAGATGTTGGCGTTCCGGCTTGTTGAAACTCCCGCCTTCCTGGACCTGATGGCAACTGCGGCACCTCGCTATGCCGTCCCTAGCCGTCACTACTTCTCCCGGTGTGCCGTCCCCGCCTTGCACCAGCATGTGGTACTACACTGAGGAAACTGACCTGTATGAACTGAACCTGCAACAAGGGTATATTGTGTGTTTTGTGACACTTGAAAAAGGGGAATCCCCGAAACGCTGTGTTGTAGCGTCGTGTTTTTAAGAAAGTGGAATAAAGTGCGTGTATTGGTTTATCCCAAGAGAGTAGCGCGGTTTTCTTCATATCCATCGGTCATTTCTTGCACCAGCACGTGTCACTCAACATCAGGCGGGCCCTTAGTTCCGCGCTTTGCACAAAGGTCCACTTGACCACCGACGCGTGGACAAGTGCATGCGGACAGGGACGCTACATTTCACTGACGGCACACTGGGTGAATGTAGTTGAGGCTGGGACTGCTTCCCAAACTGGCCCGGTGTACCTCGTCTGCCCGCCTAACATTCCTGGCAGGGACACGAGAAGAACACCCCCCTCCTCCTCCGCCACCGCCTCCTCCTCCGCTGTTAGATTGACCCCAGCTACGAGTTGGAAACGTTGCAGCACTGGCGTTGGTAGATGTCAGCAGGCCGTGCTGAAGCTGATCAGCTTGGGGGACAGACAGCACACTGCCTCCGAGGTGAGGGATGCCCTCCTCGATGAGACGGCAATATGGTTTGAGCCGCTGCACCTGGGCCCAGGCATGGTTGTTTGTGATAACGGCCGGAACTTGGTAGCAGCTCTGGAGCTTGCCGGACTCCAACATGTTCCATGCCTCGCCCACGTCTTCAACCTAGTGGTGCAACGTTTCCTAAAGAGCTACCCCAATGTTCCAGAGCTACTGGTGAAAGTGCGGCGCATGTGCGCCCACTTTCGCAAGTCGACAGTAGCCGCTGCTAGCTTAAAATCTCTCCAGCAATGCCTGCATGTGCCACAACACCGGCTTTTGTGCGACGTCCCCACACGCTGGAACTCAACGTTTCAGATGTTGAATAGAGTGGTTGAGCAGCAGAGACCTTTGATGGAATACCAGCTACAAAACCCTAGGGTGCCACAAAGTCAGCTGCCTCAGTTTCTCATGCATGAGTGGCCATGGATGAGAGACCTTTGTGACATCCTACGGGTGTTTAAGGAGTCCACAAGGAGGGTGAGCTCTGAGGATGCGATGGTGAGCCTTACAATCCCGCTCTTGTGTGTTCTGAGAGAATCCCTGATTGACATCAGGGATAACTCAGATCACACAGAGGAGTCAGGGATAGCATCCGATCCGTCACAGCTGGAGAGTAGGTCCACACATCTGTCCGCTTCATCGCGTTTAATGGAGGAGGAGGAGGAGGAGCAAGAAGAGTTGTCCGATGATGTGATGGTGATACAGGAGGATTCCGGGCAACTTCGAATCGTCCCATTGTTGCAGCGCGGATGGGTAGACATGGACGATGAGGAGGAAATGGAGATTGAACTTTCCGGTGGGGCCAGAGGAGTCATGCCAACTAACACTGTGGCAGACATGGCTGAGTTCATGTTGGGGTGCTTTACAACCGACAAGCGTATTGTCAAAATCATGGAGGACAACCAGTACTGGATCTTTGCTATCCTTGACCCCCGGTATAAAAACAACATCTCGTCTTTTATTCCGGTAGAGGGGAGGGCCAATCGCATCAATGCTTGCCACAAGCAATTGGTGCAGAATATGATGGAGATGTTTCCAGCATGTGACGTTGGCGGCAGGGAGGGCAGTTCCTCCAGTAGGCGACCGAGTTCTCACCGGTCCACACAAACGAGGGGCACACTGTCTAAGGTCTGGGACACCTTGATGGCACCCCCTCGCCAAAGTGCCGCCACGGAGGGTCCTAGTGTCACCAGGCGTGAGAAGTATAGGCGCATGTTGCGGGAATACCTTTCTGACCACAGCCCTGTCCTCTCCGACCCCTCTGCGCCCTACACGTATTGGGTGTCGAAGTTGGACCTGTGGCTTGAACTTGCCCTATATGCCTTGGAGGTGCTGTCCTGTCCTGCTGCCAGCGTCCTATCTGAGAGGGTGTTCAGTGCAGCCGGTGGCATCATCACTGACAAGCGCACCCGTCTGTCAGCTGAGAGTGCCGACCGGCTCACTTTGATAAAAATGAACCACCACTGGATAGAGCCTTCATTTTCGTGCCCACCTGTGTAAAGCACCCCAACATGAAACTCCATGGCTGTGCTCAACCTCTCCAATTCCTCCGCATCCTCATACTCATCCACCATAAGCGTTGCACAATTCTGCTAATACTAGGCTCCCTCCACCCTGATTTCCCCCAACTCTGCTGGTTAGAGGCTCCCTCCACCCTGATTTCCCCCAACTCTGCTGGTTAGAGGCTCCCTCCACCCTGATTTCCCACAACTCTGCTGGTTAGAGGCTCCCTCCACCCTGATTTCCCACAACTCTGCTGGTTAGAGGCTCCCTCCACCATGAATTTGCCCAAACTGGGCTGATTAGAGGCTCCCTCCACCATGAATTGGTCCAAACTGGGCTGTTTAGAGGCTCCCTCCACCATGAATTTCCCAAAACTTGGCTGTTTAGAGGCTCCCTCCACCATGAATTTCCCAAAACTTGGCTGTTTAGAGGCTCCCTCCACCATGAATTTCCCAAAACTTGGCTGTTTAGAGGCTCCCTCCACCATGAATTGTTCCAAACTGGGGTTTTTAGAGGCTCCCTCCACCATGAATTGGTCCAAACTGGGCTGGTTAGAGGCTCCCTCCACCATGAACTTCCCATAGCTTGGCTGTTTAGAGGCTCCCTCCACCATGAATTGGTCCAAACTGGGCTGGTTAGAGGCTCCCTCCACCATGAATTGGTCCAAACTGGGGGTTTTAGAGGCTCCCTCCACCATGAATTTCCCAAAACTTGGCTGTTTAGAGGCTCCCTCCACCATGAATTTCCCAAAACTTGGCTGTTTAGAGGCTCCCTCCACCATGAATTGGTCCAAACTGGGCTGGTTAGAGGCTCCCTCCACCATGAATTTGGCCAAACTGGGGTTTTTAGAGGCTCCCTCCACCATGAATTGGTCCAAACTGGGCTGGTTAGAGGCTCTCTCCACCATGAACTTCCCATAGCTTGGCTGTTTAGAGGCTCCCTCCACCATGAATTGGTCCAAACTGGGGTGTTTAGAGGCTCCCTCCACCATGAATTGGTCCAAACTGGGGTGTTTAGAGGCTCCCTCCACCATGAATTTCCCAAAACTTGGCTGTTTAGAGGCTCCCTCCACCATGAATTTCCCAAAACCTGGCTGTTTAGAGGCTCCCTCCACCATGAATTGGTCCAAACTGGGGTTTTTAGAGGCTCCCTCCACCATGAATTGGTCCAAACTGGGCTGGTTAGAGGCTCCCTCCACCATGAATTTGGCCAAACTGGGGTTTTTAGAGGCTCCCTCCACCATGAATTGGTCCAAACTGGGCTGGTTAGAGGCTCCCTCCAACATGAACTTCCCATAGCTTGGCTGTTTAGAGGCTCCCTCCACCATGAATTGGTCCAAACTGGGGATTTTAGAGGCTCCCTTCACCATGAATTTCCCAAAACTTGGCTGTTTAGAGGCTCCCTCCACCATGAATTTCCCAAAACTTGGCTGTTTAGAGGCTCCCGCCACCATGAATTGGTCCAAACTGGGGTTTTTAGAGGCTCCCTCCTCCATGAATTGGTCCAAACTGGGCTGGTTAGAGGCTCCCTCCACCATGAATTGGTCCAAACTGGGGTTTTTAGAGGCTCCCTCCACTATGAATTTGGCCAAACTGGGGTTTTTAGAGGCTCCCTCCACCATGAATTGGTCCAAACTGGGCTGGTTAGAGGCTCCCTCCACCATGAACTTCCCATAGCTTGGCTGTTTAGAGGCTCCCTCCACCATGAATTGGTCCAAACTGGGCTGGTTAGAGGCTCCCTCCACCATGAATTGGTCCAAACTGGGGTTTTTAGAGGCTCCCTCCACCATGAATTGGTCCAAACTGGGCTGGTTAGAGGCTCCCTCCACCATGAATTGGTCCAAACTGGGGTTTTTAGAGGCTCCCTCCACCATGAATTGGTCCAATCTGGGCTGGTTAGAGACTCCCTCCACCATGAACTTCCCATAGCTTGGCTGTTTAAAGGCTCCCTCCACCATGAATTGGTCCAAACTGGGGTTTTTAGAGGCTCCCTCCACCATGAATTTCCCAAAACTTGGCTGTTTAGAGGCTCCCTCCATCATGAATTTCCCAAAACTTGGCTGTTTAGAGGCTCCCTCCACCATGAATTGGTCCAAACTGGGGTTTTTAGAGGCTCCCTCCACCATGAATTGGTCCAAACTGGGCTGGTTAGAGGCTCCCTCCACCATGAATTGGTCCAAACTGGGGTTTTTAGAGGCTCCCTCCACTATGAATTTGGCCAAACTGGGGTTTGTAGAGGCTCCCTCCACCATGAATTGGTCCAAACTGGGCTGGTTAGAGGCTCCCTCCACCATGAATTGGTCCAAACTGGGGTTTTTAGAGGCTCCCTCCACCATGAATTGGTCCAAACTGGGTTGGTTAGAGGCTCCCGCCACCCTGAATTGGTCCAAACTGGGATTTTTAGAGGCTCCCTCCACTATGAATTTGGCCAAACTGGGGTTTTTAGAGGCTCCCTCCACCATGAATTTCCCAAAACTTGGCTGTTTAGAGGCTCCCTCCATCATGAATTGGTCCAAACTGGGCTGGTTAGAGGCTCCCTCCACCATGAATTTCCCAAGACTTGGCTGTTTAGAGGCTCCCTCCATCATGAATTGGTCCAAACTGGGGTGTTTAGAGGCTCCCTCCACCATGAATTTGCCCAAACTCTGCTGGTTAGAGGCTCAATCCACCCTGATTTTCAAAACAAATGTTGGTGCCAACCTCAACTTACTACAAGGGACAAATTCACTGCTGGTGACAAGCTCTTCTCACTCCAAGTGCCAAATACACATGTTTCAAGGTGTTTTCCTACTGTCTGAGAGGTGGTATTGAGTGTGTAAAGTGTGTAGTTGTTAGGCTGTGATGTTGGGGTAATAGAGGGTCTTTGGTGTGTTAGATGCCCCCAGACATGCTTCCCCTGCTGTCCCAGTGTCATTCCAGAGGTGTTGGCATCATTTCCTGGGGTGTCATAGTGGACTTGGTGACCCTCCAGACACGGATTTGGGTTTCCTCCTTAACAAGTATATGTTCCCCATAGACTATAATGGGGTTCGAAACCCGTTCGAACACACAAACAGTGAGCGGCTGTTCGATTCGAATTTCGAACCTCGAACATTTTAGTGTTCGCTCATCTCTAATAATGTACTTTCCAAAAAACTGCAATATGTGAGGAGTTCATACATACCACACATGTATATATTTACAGGGGCGGGTGTTAAAGAAACGCCAAAATTGCAGAAATGCGCCATTCCATTTTGTGCATGCAAATTAAATAGGACTTTACATAAAAATATTATTTTCCATCCCCCTATAAAAATTTTAGCAATCTATACGTTCATCTCTAGTGATAATAGTTTTTACTATTATTTTAGCATGTAACGGATATCGCTTGAGGCGTATTTTACTCTAGAAAGCTCAGATATGGACAGGGATTGGGTGAAATGTAAACTTTATTCATGACTTTGTATGTGTTGTGTAAGTGTTTGGTGCGACTTTTTTTTGGCGCTGCGACCTGGACAATAGTAAATGTCTGGGTCACAGCGCCAATAACCTTCCTGGTTGTGTTCAGGAGGTATAATATAAGAATAACCCACTAGTAAAGCTCAGGGGGAATTATATTATACCTGTATGTGACAATCAGACAGTAAATCAGTATGCAATCTGATTGACAGGAGGGGGGAAATAGGGACTAAATCCCTCCTCCCCCCTCCTCCTAGGGTCACATAGAGGTTGTCCACAAAGATTAGAGAAAAAGCTTCTCTATCTCTGTGTCTCCGTGCAAGCTGCTGCAGCTGCAAGTCCTTCTCCCCTTCCTGTTTCACTAATACTTCCTGAGACAGGAGAGGGGGGGGGACAATTTAAAGTCCTGTATCTCAGGACTCGTTTGGCCTATGAAGATAATATTAGATTCATTTTAAAGATGAGAATATCATCTTTAAAATGACACCAAGATCTTTATAATACTTCTTACAGATTTTTAGCGAATTGCTGTTAAAAACGCTGTCGGGAATTGAGATCTTCAATGAGATCTAAATCCCCAATAGCGTTTTCAACAGTGAATCGCTTTGGCACAGTAAGGGTCAACATGAAGATCGGTGTGCTCAACTCTGCTACTTCTGAGATTTAGTAGAGCTTTGCGCTCAACTCTGCTATACCTGAGATGTAGCAGAGCCATGCGCTCAACTCTGCTATACCTGAGATGTAGCAAAGCTGTGTGCTCAACTCTGCTACATCTGAGATGTAGTAGAGCTGTGCGCTCAACTCTGCTACATCTGAAATGTAGTAGAGCTGTGCACTCAACTCTGCTATACCTGAGATGTAGCAGAGCTGTGCGCTCAACTCTGCTACATCTGAGATGTAGTAGAGCTGTGCGCTCAACTCTGCTATACCTGAGATGTAGTAGAGCTGTGTGCTCAACTCTGCTACATCTGAGATGTAGTAGAGCTGTGCGCTCAACTCTGCTACATCTGAGATGTAGTAGAGCTGTGCGCTCAACTCGACTACAACTGAGATTGGACCACAATGGAGACTGCTGTGGACAGATCTTAGACTCCACCTCCTCACAGACGAGCCTCCGGCAGAACCAGCGTTGATTGGCCAATGCTGTACAGTACACTGTATGGCATTCGGCCAATCAACGCTGGTCAATGCATTCCTATGAGAATAAGGCAGCTCCCACATAACGCGAGCTGCCAGGGATCCCGACTAGCATATAATGGGCTGCCACGAGATGTACTTGCAGGTGAAGTTTGAAAGTGATGAGACCTTGCCAGCCAGAGCTAAATGTGAGAGTACGTTCAATGCAAACATATCGTGGCAGCGCACCATATGCTAGTCAGGATCGCCGGCGGCTTGCAGTATGCGGGAGCTGAATTTTTTTTTTTTTTTTATGGTAGAGTTGGAAGGGACCTCAAGGGCCATCGGGTCCAACCCCCTGCGAGTGCAGGTTTTCCTAAATCATCCCAGCTATATGTTTATCCAGATTCCGCTTGAAGATTTCCATTGATGGAGCGCCCACCACCTCCCGTGGCAGCCTATTCCACTCTCTCACTACCCTCACTGTCAGAAAGTTTTTCCTAATGTCTAATCTGTATCTCTTTCCCTTTAGTTTCATCCCATTGCTTCTTGTACTTCCTTGTGCTAATGAGAATAGGGTAGATCCCTTTGCACTGTGACTACCTTTCAGATATATGTAGACTGCTATTAAATCTCCCCTCAGCCTTCTCTTCTGCAAACTAAACAATCCCAGTTCTTTTAGCCGCTCCTCATAGGACATGGTTTGCAGACCTTCCACCATTTTGGTTGCTCTTCTCTGGACTTGCTCCAATATATCGATGTCTTTCTTGAATTGAGGCGCCCAGAACTGTACACAGTATTCCAGGTGTGGTCTGACCAGGAAAGAGTACAGCGGAATAATGACCTCTCTTGATCTAGATTCAATGCTTGTCTTAATACATCCCAGAATTTTATTAGCCTTTTTTGCAGCAGCACCGCACTGTTGGCTCATGTTGAATTTGTGATCTACTATTATGCCCAAGTCCTTTTCCCCTATGCTATCACTTAGTTCTATTCCTCCCATACTATATATGTTTTTTACATTTCTGTTACCCAGATGTAGAACTTTGCATTTGTCCCTGTTAAATTCCATTTTGTTCGCCTCAGCCCATTGTTCCAGTGTGTCTAAGTCCTTTTGAATACACTCTCTCTCCTCTCTAGTGTTGGCTATTCCTCCTATCTTCGTATCATCTGCAAATTTTATGAGTTCCCCAATAATTCCATCGTCCAGATCATTTATAAAGATATTAAAAAGTACTGGGCCCAGAACAGAGCCCTGCGGCACCCCGCTTTTGACTTTCTTCCAGTTCGATGTGTAGCCATTTAGTATTACTCGTTGTGCCCCGTTTTTCCCCATAGGAATGCATTGACTGTATCTCGGGCTGGCAAGAAAGGTATATAGAGCCCCAAAGAGCTGTATGAGTAAGTTTCCTACCTAAATAAAGCTAATTCCTAGCTAACCCTGCACAGTTATTGGTGTAAAGCGCCAGGGAAGGTTGGAGGGGAAACAAATTTTTACTGTGTTTGCCGCGTGGTATTCGATTGGAATCTAATATCTCGAACAGCCTGATGTTCGATCGAATACCAATTCGATCGAACTCAGTTCGCTCATCTCTAGCCAAGACCAATTGGCCTTGCGGCGAGCTCTGATGAAGAATGTCTGGGGTGCCTTATACTCTATCTCACAACACGGTGTGAGATTTAGGTAGTGTGTTGTCCTGCTCTCTGTTATCAGCCAGTTCATGCAATACAGATTTATAACAGCCTCTAATAAAGTACTGTCTTTTTGCTGCCCATCTGTCTACAGAAAGACAGCCTTGTATATGAGGGCTGTCACACACAAGAATGCTGGCTCAGCACAATGCTGAAACCTCACATAGCTGCATAATACTGGAGGCTTACTTCGTGATCCACTGAACAAAAAGGGATTTCTTCTCAACAAGCAAAAACTCCTACATGCATGCACAATATTGTTTGGCATATCTGGCTTCACACTTTGAATATTTTCTGAATAGGAAATCATACTTTTTCTACTGCTTTTGTTATGTAAAAATACAAAGCTGTTACAGAGGGTGTTCACTTATATGGAACTATAAGTTCCATATAAGCCCCACGTTGCGTAAACGCAGGGTTTTGGGTTTTTTTTTTTTTTTTTGCAGATTTTGCTGTGTATTTCTTTTTAGACAAAGTCAGGAGTGGATTAAACAGAATGGAAATATCTAAGATCCTCCTTTATACTTTCCATTTCTTTTCAAGCCAATCCTTATTAAAATCTGCGGCTCCATATAGCGAAATGCAGCAAAAAAAAAAAAAAAAAAGCTACAGAAAAAGCTGCAACATATCTGAATTGTGTGTTTTTTTTTTTTTTTTTTGTTCCACAGAGTTTTTCATTGAATTTTTGCAGAGTTTACTTTTGTGGACTTTAATCCTATTATATCTATATGGTAAATGCCAGCGTATCCAAAGGTATAATTGACATGCTGCGATTTTTCAAAAACATGAGTGTAAGGCTAAGGCCCCAAGGGACAATACACAGCGCTAAATCGCTAAATGAAAAACCATGGCGGGAACGCATCGTGGTTCTTCCCGCAGTGCTTTGAACAAAAAGTTCACAGAGTCTTCCTCCGCGGACTTTCTGTTACCATTATATCTACAGGAAAGCCACTGGCGTTTCCGTAGTTATAACTGACTGACATGCTGTGATTTCCAAAACCACGGCGGTGTCCACGCTGCGGTTTTAAACGCAGAGTGGGGATGGGATTCGCATGGCGTTTCCGTCACGGGCAAATCGCGGCCTAAGATGCAGCTTTTCTGCTGCAGATTTTTTTGATGCAATCTGTTGATGACCTTAGTCAGAATCTCATCCACTTGTAAAACGCAGCATTTTTGCCACGTGGGGCTACGGGCTCAATGAGGTTTTCTAAAAATTATTATTATAAATTATCCCCTGTGAAAGTTTCATTAGTGAGGGTCTACACAGTCACTATATATCAAAGAAGAGCACACAGGCACCTGTAGCAATGGTCACAAGAAATCCGTGTATATTGCATATTGAGATTGAGGCAGCAAAGCACTGCATTCCTTTGGTGGTGCAACACTTGTGTGCACCCTTAAACTGCCTATATACCTGAACTTGTTTTGTTAGGAGTTATCTTGTCGAGCTTCCCGTAGACTCATGGATGATCATCTCAAGCAAGCCATACATGTGAACTAGATAGAAGAAAGCCCCTGAAGATACGTCTGGCTGTAACTTATCTCTACTTGAACAACAGGATTGGGCATTTACAATCCAACTAGCCTAATCCTTGTCTTTCCCAATATCTGTCATTTATAAAAATGATAGAAAATTAGTGGGATTTAAAAACTTAGCACCCCCACTGATAAGCTATTTGAAGTCACTGGGGCTGAACTACAAAACCAAGCACAGCTACTAATTAATGTCCGCTATTTTGCTTGGTTTTCAAGGAAGAGGCTAAAGCATTCATCTGAATGCTACAATCTCTTCATACAGGTGATTGGCTGGTGTCCTGTGTCAGACACACTGGATGCCAGCCTATGATTCATGATCTTTCCTAAGGATAGGTTGTCAAGGTTTTAGAGCTAAAAATCTATTTAAGGCCGAGGCCCCACGGGACATAAACGCCGCAATTTGCCCGCAGTGGCTTAGCAAATCGCAGAATGTCAATTATATCTACGGAAACGCCGGCGTCTTTCCCGTAGATATAATGTTAAGAGAAAGTCCGCAGAGGAAAACTATGTGAACTTTCTCCTAAAAGCGCTGCGGAAAGATCCGAAATGCGTTCACGCAGCAGTTCTTCCCACAGCGCTTTAGTGCTGCAGATACGGCCCGTGGGGACTTAGCTTAAAGGAGTTGTCCCATATCAAGGATCCTATCTGTACTGGTAGCTTATATAAATTGAACAGTTTTCCTAAATATATTGCTTTAGAAATTCTGATTGCACTTTGCATTTATCTTTTATGTCTCTATGCAAACACACAGATAACACTGAGTCCTTTTGTACAAGAATCTGCATATTATCTGCTCTGCTTAAGTGCTCTGTGTCCCATTCAGAAGGGGAGGGGGGGGGAGGGCGGAGAATTACAGTGAGAAGTGAGAAGCAGACACTGCATGCAGCTTGGCTGAAAGACTGAGATGGAAGAACCTCTTTAAAGGGGCTCTATCATGGGAAAAAGTCATTTTTAACTAATCACATCCTTGTATAGCCTTTCACACGTACCTTTTGCATGTAAATTGCCTCAGTAGATTTTGAATAAGTCCGTTTTTATTCATATGCTAATTAGGTTCTTCTGTGTATACAGCACAGGCTGCTGACTTCTCCTCCCTGCTCTCATACACAGCATGGAGATGAGAGCTGGCTGACAACTTCCTGTGCCACGAGAACCTAATATGAATAAAAACGGACTTATTCAAACACTACCGATGCAATTTACATACAAAAGGTAGATGTGGGATAGCCTTTCTAAAGACTATGCAAGGATGTCATTAGTTAAAAATCACTTTTTCCAATGATAGAGCCCCTTTAAGGCCGGGGACCCACAGTACGGAAATGCCGCAGAAAAAATTGTGACGTTTTACATTCAATTCAGGGCAAAGTTCATGGGATTTTAGCAAATTTCATGCCCACTTTGTGGTAAAAACCGCGGTGCGGACACGCCATAATTTCCAAATCCAATGCGGTTTTGGAAATCGCAGCATGTCAATTATACCTACAGAAACACTGACGGTTTCCCCATAGGTATAATTGTAACAGAAAGTCTGCAGATGAAACCTTTGCGAACTTTCTCTATAAAGCGCTGCAGGAAAAAACGTTTTGTGTTTCTGCCGCATTTTTTCCCGCAGTGCTTTTTTGCTGCAGGATGCTCCGTGGGGGCCTTAGCCTAAGGCTCCACTTAGTTAAACACAGCAAAAAAACACTGTGGAAAAAACCATGGCAGAAAATACATCACGTTTTTGTAGGTATAATTGACATGCTGACAAAACACAAGCATACCTCCCAACTTTTGAAGATCACAAAGGGGAACAAAGTGTGCGACGTGCATCGTGGTGTGGCAAATTTAGCTCCACCCACTTTTATGCTGACTCTGCCCATTCTCCTTCACTTTTCATGTGCCCCCACACAGTATAAACCTCCTATAGTCACCCGTAAATTATATGTCCCCCCCTCCATTTCTCCCCCACTTTCATATAACCCTTTCATCTGCCCCCAGTTTCATGTCCCCCCATCTCTGCCCCCAGTTTCATGTCCCCCCATCTCTGCCCCGTTTCATGTCCCCCATCTCTGCCCACAGTTTCATGTTCCCCATCTCTGCTCACAGTTTCATGCCCCCCCATCTCTGCCCACAGTTTCATGTTCCCCCATCTCTGCCCACAGTTTCATGCTGTCCCCCCTTTCATCTGCCTACAGTTTCATGCCATCCCCCTCTTCATCTGCCCCCAGTGTCATGCCTTTCCCCTTTCATCTGCCCCAGTGTCGTGCCGTTGCCCTCTTCATCTGCCCCAGTGTCAAGCCGTCCCCCCTTCATCTGCCCCCAGTTTCATGGGCCACCTTCATTATGTTCCACCTTAATGTTTAACACAAAAAAACCCCACTTATACTGATCTTCCAACGCTCCCCCGCTCTCTCCTCAGTCTCACTCACATAGTTGTAGGCACGATGTGACGTCATCACATCACGCCTACACATGCAGAAGCCAGAGCACAGTGTTAAAGCAGGAGCTGAGCTGTGACAGCTCCTGCTTTAATCGCCTATGTATTTAACTCATCGGCGTCCTCCGGATGCCGATGAGTTAAAACCGCCGACCGGGACCACGGGACAGGACACCGAATCCGGGAATGTCCCGCAGAATCTGGGACGGTTGGGAGGTATGCACAAGTATTCTTGAAAACGTAGCTTTACACTGTGATTTTTTTTTCTGCAGTGTGTGGATGGGATTAGCAAGAATGTGACTTAGGTCACATCTACGTCAGCATAAAAGTAAAATATGCAAAAACAATTTTCACATTTTTATGGTGCTTCACACCCTCTTTTTAAAATATATTCATCTCTAAAACGTCTGTGTCTGAAGTGGAAATGAGAACATTTGTGTGTTACCGTATTTTCCGGACTATAAGGCGCACATAAAATACTAGAATTTTCTCAGAAATTGCAAGTGCGCCTTATAGTCCAGTGCGCCTTATATATGGATCTGTCCTACCTCTAATGGAAGTTGCAGAAACTCAATTTGAAGCTGTCTCTTCCCCAATACAACTGGTTGGGTCCCGGTCGTGCTGTCGCTGGTCTCTCCGCCGCGCCGAAGTGACCGCTCCGTGACTGCTGCACTCTGTGGCGCGATGTTAGGACAGCGTCCGGCCATGTTGGCTGCTGGCCGTGCCCCCTCGCTGCCTTACGTGTTCTTCACAGCAGTCTGTTGTGTGGGCGGGGCCTGGGCCGCAGCCCCACCTAATTTGTGTCACACTGGAGAGCTTGGAGCGCATCATCCCCCGGAGCTGCTGCTGCTTCTGTCCCCTGTGTCTCACACAGAACAGAAGCAGCAACAGGCGCCTTATAGTCCGGTGCGCCTTATATATGAACCTAGATGCCTTAGCAGGCTTTTATTGCAGGTGCGCCTTATAGTCCAGTGCGCCTTATAGTCCAAAAAATACGGTAATAAATTCTTCTCTGTTTCCAATCCAATGTGAAAAACTCCTTGACCGAACCTTAGAAAAGCTGCATAAGCTGCAGAAATCTACAGTATCATACAGTACAGTCTGGTTCATGTTACTAATACTAGGGTGAGGTGAGTTTGTGCTGCTCATATGCTCTAGTTACTGGGCGACATTCCTGTTGCATAGTGTATGATGACTATAGGCAGTAGCCTTGTTATACAACACCCCTCATTCAGGCATAGCCAGCATACAGTACAAAGCAGCATCCTCACAAGAAGAGCCTCCACCATTGGTTATTGAGAGACTCGCCTCCAGTGAAGTCATCTCTGACCACAAACAGGTACATGCAAAAACAGTGACACAGTGACAAACCCACTGCCACATCCCGAAGAAGGCGACACTGACAAAGCATCATCCTTGAACTGCCATGGCTCACTGCGAAGAAGACAGCAGCAGGTAGTGTATTCATATGAAGAGGGGAAGGCAGAGGCAGTGCACAGAGGATGGCATGCAATGGTTGTTAACTATTGCAATGCTCTGGCTCTCTCCTGTTTCACATAATTCCCTGATTCCGCTAGGTTCAGCTACGTATACTAGCAGATAATCCATTTATCTATGTAGAGGATAAGTAACATTACACATAATTGGCATCGCAGTATGATAAGACTACAGGAGGAGACCAACAAATACTCCTCTGTGTGGGATATGGAGAAGAAGGACTACAACAGGACTAGTTGTCAGGAGAGTCACACACATTATCAGAAGTGTGAATGCTCCCACCTCCATGTCTAATATGTGTCACACTCTTCCATCCTGACTGTCAGAACACTATACACACTATATAGCTGTGGTGACTGTGTATTGCTTTTTGGTGCACGTTTTTTTGTATTACAGCATGAGATGGAGCTGCTACATTACAGATTTATCTATATATTCATATCTAATATAAATATATATGGCAGGAGTAGGTAGAGCATGATGCTTGTGTAAGAATACATACTATACTATAATACTCTTCCTGCATAATGCTGTCATAAATCCTTCACTTGTAAGCTATGGATATCATGAGCATATAGTGCCTTATGTTCAATCTGTTTTCTGACTACTTTGATGGCAGAGGCCCATTGCTGACAGTCTCCCTGCATGGCGTATATAGGAACCACTATGAAACATAGAGGAGAGCTTCTGCATAGAGTCGCCCCACAATGCCAGACTCTGCACAATCCTGTATTCAATTGTTGGCATTCATTTGAATGAATGCCACGCAACACTGCATTTCTCTGGCAGCTGATACTTCAGCAGAGATGAGATCTGGAGGTCAGAAGCTCACCTGACTTGTTGAGACAGCCTAGTTTTATGAGTGGCCATAGCCATTAGATGTGTGTCTCCCGGGATCCAGAGGCCCAGCAGAATACTACTCAATTTGGAAGCTAATAGGGTCTGTTTCCTGGGCTTGATGCAGGGTGGGACCAAGAATGTCTAGTCTGGCACTAGTCCAGAAAGGGACAACTCTTTGAACCATTTACAGCCAGGGCCCAACATTGAAAAAACGCTGTGTAAAATAAAAAAAGAAATAATACACCTATTTCCTTAGTCCATGCAACAGATGGAAGTGCAGAGGCTCGGGGAAAAAATGGTAGCGGTCACCTGCGTCTCTGCACTTCTTACCTGAGAAGTCTGTGCAGAGAGAAAGAGTAACGCACTGTCCATACTGAGGACAGGGGGTGTTTCGTTCAGTGAATTTTGTATTTATTCCACAAAGGCCCTTTTAACAGCCAAAGACATATGTAATTCATCATGATTTTAAATACTTGCCATGACAACAATATTATAGCTACAAGTTAGATTTTGGGATTATAATAAAGCCCATAATCTTGGAATTTAAGGGATACTTTAATAATCTGGGTGGAAATTTCAGGGAGCAGCAATTATGGAAAGTGAGAGAGCCGTGGAAAACATTTTAGTTCCTGGTTCTTTGTTTCTATAGGTGAGAGCAGGAAGGCTTTAAGTTGCAATATGGCAATCACAGTCTGCATTTCTTCAGCTTTTATTTTGTAGAGCCAGTGTTGGCATTTGAAACTGTATTTGCTGAGCAGTGGGTATCCAGTGAAGGAATTGGCAAAGGGGACAGGTGAATTAAGTGGGTGGACTGCAAGGGAGCAAGTGCATTGGCTGGGAAGCCATAGAGAACATATTGTAAAGATAGATCATCAGAATGCTGGAAATAACCCTACAATTTTGATTGGGATAACTGGTAGGCTTGTTAACTTGGGCAGATTTTAGAGATGATCAATTTGTAACTATTTTGGGGACAGTGATTTAGGGATCTTTTATACAGTGATGTCCATATCTCTTTGCAAGGGTAAAGACCAGATTTCCCTTAGGCTAAGGCCCCACATTGCAGGCTGGAGCGAAAAAGCACTGCAAGAAAAAACACAATGGAAACGCATCACGTTTTTTTCCCATAGTGCTTCTCGCAGAAAGTCCACAGAATTTTCCTCTGCAGACTTTCTGCTTCAATTATACCTATAGGGAAACTACCATTGTTTCTGTGGTTATAAATAACATGCTGTGGTTTCCAAAAACACAACGGTTTTGGAAATCGCAGCATCCGCTGCGGGTATTTTTGTGTGGATTCGCTAGAATCCCACCCATTTTATATGAACTTCAGCCTTAGCAAAAAATGGACTAAGGCCTTATTCACACAAACATGGAAAAACGCCATGATGGCTGTTTTATATGGTCATCACACAACCTTTTGAAAAAGTCACGTGGCATATTTATTATACCTTGTATGCCAGTTTTCTGCCAGTTTTAGGCATAAAAAGTCATCATTTTTTTGCTCAAAAATGCAACTTTTTAAATTCTGCGACGCCTTCAACACTTACGTCCTGCAGGCACATTGGTCCAATGGACTTGCTCCTCATTTATGAGGAGGTGTAAGCTTTGTGATAAATGAGGCGCACCCTGTACCAACTCAGGGGTTGTTAACGCTGGTGTTCCTAAATCTGCCATGTTGTTCTGTTACCGTGACATTGGGGAATTGTGGTGACTTACGGTCTGCAGTGTTACATGATACAGGTTGCACTTTCTGTCATTTCCAGTTATTAGTATTCATTTCTTGACTTATTTACTACATATCCTGTTCTGCAATTTATATATTCCCTATTGTAACTTTATGCAATGAAGCGGATTATTACAGTCTTGAGACATTGTTCATGGTTCCTCATCTCATGATCAACACTGTAACCGAGTGAGATTTGCATTGGATGAATTACAAAATCTATAGGTTGCATCAGCTTTACCACTCTAATGGTAGTACTGCTTACTGGAACATGTGATGTCTCATAGTTGTCATATGATGTCTTTGCTTTGGGCTTGGAAAATTTAATCTGTTACATTTTCAACATTACTTTATTGTGAACTGGAGGAATAGCACGTAAGCAATGCTAAGTATCCAATAATATAAAAATGAGATTGTGGATCCTTACCTTGACGCAGCCGAACCCATACAGAGAATAAGAAACACAAAGTCAATACAGCAACATAGGATCGCCAACTTGGCAAAAGGACAAAGTCAATAGGGCACATTTATTAAGCCACTTGCATTGTTTTCTTGTCTTTTTCTGCCCTGCACTTTATTTATGATGCAGTTGAACCTTTTTCCAGAGGTCATGCTATCCTTGCCACACTTGCTTTTTGTTGGGAAAAGTGGCATATAGTAAATGGAGATCCTTTTCTCGTAGTATTTATAACTTGAATTTTTTTTTTTTTTTTTCTTAAAAAAGGGGCAAACGTGCTTCATTATATGGACAGCGTAAAAGAGCCCGTCAGGCCAGACAGCAATAAAAAGGGGCAACTGTGCCTGAGCAATATACTGTGTGGGGACACATAGAAAAATGGATCACAGTGGGCGGAGTCAATGTAGATGTGGGTGAAGCTAAATTTGCCACGGCGGGCATGGTGTGCCACAAGTACTTATCCCTCTTTCTGTACTTTGAAAGTTGGGAGCTATGCCTAAAGGGTCAGTAAAGCCTATAGAGACCACTATGCGGTCACCATATAGTTGTAATATCAGTATACCTGAGTTGTGGGCCCACTTAAATGTGTTCACAACCACCCCTTCCTTCCGGTACTGAACCCCTAGATAAAAAGATGTATCAGAGAATACAGGATTGTTGCAGTATCCACATTCAGAAACATATTTAGCAGTTTGGTAGTCTTGATGACCTTCATACCATGAAATGTTTAGTTGTTTGGAAGATCAGTCTGATCTGAAATATGTGGGAAATACCAGGGAGTAGGACATTACAGCAGGAACACATCATCAGGTCTTCCGTGCAATGCAGACATACACCGTGGTGCTGAAGATGGTGATTGGAAATGTCAATTGAGATGAAGCTAAGCAGGGAATTCATGAAGTTGGGCCTATTGTATCACATGAATTCTTTAAACTGCAACAGGTTTGGGCTCATTTAGTAAAAAATGCAAGCCTCGTCATTAACTGAACACTAAGTCTTTATTCACACGACTGGGAAAAACACATGGCATCACATGGTATTTTTGAGAACACATTGATGATTATTTATCATCTGTCCCTTTTTTGGTTATATATTACTCAGGCGCATCTGTTTTTAGACTAATTTTTTTGTCATGTCTACTTATGTAGGTGCATCTCCTTGTTGAGTGTTCTGCACATATGTTTAGATGCGCCTTTATAAGTTATGTGCATTTGCCCCTTTTTAATGCTGTATGGCTTGACTGGCTTTTTTATGCTACCCATGCTACCCATTTCCATATATTTTCTGCCCCCTTTTTTTTTAAAGAAAAGTCAAAATACAGAGTGGAAAGGATCAATAGATTGAAAAGCCTCTTTTTTTGTTGTAGATTTTGCTGCTGTTTTTTTGAGCCAAAGTCAAGAGTGGCTTCAACAGAAATGGGAAAGTGCTTATACTTCTCCCTTCTGCTAAATTCACTCCAGGCTTTGGCTAAAAAAACTAAGCAAAATCTGCAACAAAAAAGCAGCTTTTCCACGTTGTGGAAATGCAGCTTATTTTGTTGCAGTTTTTTGAGCCAAAGCCAACAATGGCTACAAAAGGAATAGGAAATATATAGGAATTATGTGTCTTTTTGTCAGAAAAATATTGTAAATACTGGATATGTTCAGCTCGGACCTTTACTTGATGGTGGAACCGGACAAGTAAATGGACCTTTTCTAAAAGTAGTTGAGTACCCCTGGCTTAAGCTTTGCTTATGTCCACTGCATATTCCATAAAACATTGTCCAGATGACCAATTCAGTACTACCATTATTCTCTATTGTTCATCTTTAGTTGAGCAGAATGGCACAGATCTTAAAGGGGCTCTATCACTAGGAAAAGTAATTTTTAACTAATCACATCCTTGCATGGCCTTTAGAAAGTCTATTTCACACCTACCTATAGTATGTAGATTGCCTCTGTGGGTCATTCCATATCAAGTGATCCAAATAGGAATATTTTTTTTACCTGACGTCTTTAGATTTTTTTTATTTTTATTTTTTATGAAGTACAACTTAAGTTAATTACAAATAAAAAGTTTTGAATTTTTTTCTTCATCAGTTAATTTTTTATAGACTTCTAAAGTTTTGAAAAAGTGTGAATTTTGGCCTGGTATGGCTTTACATTTTTTAACATATCTTGGGCTAGAATTAAGATAAATAGGTGGGAGAGGCATCATTTTTCTCAGAGCGGTACCGGCTTTCATTTGATATGTCACAAGACGATGTTTCTTTATATTTTGTTTTGGAGAAATCAAATTCAAAATTTTGATGCGCAATTGTGAAAAAAACGTATGTTTTAAAATTGTGAAAAAATGCATTTGTGTTACTTGTGTTCTTGGTTATATTTGTACAGGTTTTCAACTTGGGACCAAATTGGGATCAATTTTTTTTTTAAGCTTTGAATCATCTGATTTTATGTTTGTGTGAGCTTCTTCCTTTTTTCTTTTCAAATTACTACTTGCTGAATTCAACATTTATATGCAACAATAAAAAAAAACATAAAAAAATACTGTAAGTGCCAGAACAAATACATCTTATCATCAGAACACAACTTGTTCAGCATTTTCAACCTGAATGCATTGAACAAACCGAAAGAAAAAAGCTGCTGTGATATCTAAAAATCATGGATTATTTGGTAATTATATGTTGCACACCTAATGAGTTGACACTGGTGTGGTTTGGGGGGTGGGGGGGGTTATATTCTTTATTAACATTCATCTATAATAATAAGGGACATGCATCAAACATGGAGATTAGGACCTCCCTTCTTCTTGTTATCTGAGGTGCACTACAATAAGTGTCCTTCCATACTACCTAGTAATTGTACATTAGCATCAAGTCCTCAGTCATTCCTAACATCAGTGACTGTATCAACATATACTGAGCAATGCAATATGAGAACATAACAACATGACTTCTGTATTAATTACTCTACTCTACCTTTAATAATAAGGGACATGCATCAAACATGAAGATTGGAACCTCTCTTCTTGTGGTTATCTGAGGTGAACTACAATAAGTGTCCTACCAGAAACACACCTCTGAGAGAGAGATGGTCCCACTCTAGTGTCATATTACAGGACCTGTATACTGCTAGTCTGACACTAGTTAACATTAACATTTTGTGAGGTGGATCATTCTCTGTACATATCTCACATATAGACCCCACACTTTTAGACCACAGGCTGAACAGATCTGAATTCAAGATTTTCGGAATGACACTGTAATAGTTAGATTTTAAAATATTATCCCATCGCGATCCCAACTTGAATTTTGGTACAGATGTGGCTAAGGGCATAGCAGGCCCATGTGCATTTTTTTGAAATTTTTAAATAAAACGTTTTTTTTCGGAAATGCGTTTTAAAATTTTGCGTTTGCGTTCACATGGGTAAAATATTAACAAAGATACTCTTGTGACATATTTGGTGAAAGCCTGTATAGTTCTGAGTAGAATGGCGTTTATTTTGTTTCTCTATATTTTTTCTAGCCTAAGTTATGAGGAGAAATGTAAAGGCAGGCAACACAGAAATTCACACTTTTTCTGAACTTTGAAAATCAATTACAAATCCAAAAAAATTTCTAGAATTTTTTTTTCTTCACATTTTGCATTCTCTGACACACTATTATCAAATAACAAAATCTCAAAAGAATTAAAAATATAGAGGGAAAAATCATTGGTTCACTTGACACGGAATGACCCCTGTGGTTCCTGAATAAGTCCGTTTTTATTCATATGCTAATTAGACTGGTGCACGATAGATGGTGCACTCCTCTCCTGTTGTTTTCTATGGGAGACTGCTGCCGCTGCTGATGACTCAGCTTCCTGTTTGCCTCCCACACATAGGAGATAATAGGAGAGAGGAGGCTGCTGGGAACTTCCTGAGCTGGCTGGAAGCTCATTAGCATATTAATAAAAACGGACTTATTCAGACACCACTGAGGCAATCTACATACTAAAGGTAAATGTGGAATAGACTTTCTAAAGCCTATGCAAGGATGTGATTAGATAAAAATGACTTTTCCCAGTGATAGAGCCCCTTTAACCAATCTTAACCAGCCTATTAATGTTGATTTTTCAATTTCAATAGGACCGGCCGACCATCTAATGTTAATGGAAGCCCTTGAATATCCAACAAACAACAGGTAGAAGGAAGATAAAGATCTTTTAGGCTGAGTTCACACTTAGTTTTTTGGTCAGGATTTTGAGGCTAAATTCGCCTCAAAAGCCTGACCAAAAAGATGGCTCCCATTGAAATCAATGGGAGTCGGTCAGTTCTTTTTTCTGGGAGCCGGAAAAAAGAAGAGACATGTTCATTCTTCAGGTAGATTCGCCTTGTGAATCAGCCTGAAGACACTCCCTCCTCCCGACTAGGCCCATTCATTGCAGCCTCCACGTCAAATTCCGGTCCCAAAAACCCCATCTGAACCCCGCCTAAGGCTGATTTCACATGAACCAATTCTCAAAATGGGACTCAATCTGTGTATGAGCTGGATTTACTGGCCTATACACTATGCAAGGAGACAAACTCCTAGCATTATACTTTTCTATGATTAGACCTCTCTCTACTACATTCTGTCCCTTAGTACGTAGAGTATGGGACAATATTTTGAGAGGAAACAGGGGCTCCTAGCATCATACATAACTATAAAGCTAGGAGTCCATCTCCTGGGATAGTGTACAGGCTGGTAAATCTGACTAAGGTTGGTGCCCCACCGCCGCAATTTGCCTACTGCGTAAATGCCGTGGAAAAAATTGCAGCATAGTCAGAGCAAAGTGGATGGGATTCTAGTGACTCCCATGCCTCTTTGCGTTAAAAACCGTGCTGCAGACATGCCACGATTTCCGAAAAAGGCACGGGGGCCTTAGTCTTACACATGGACGGAGTTGCACATTTTAGACTGTGTAGTGTTAGTAAAAGTGTACCACTGTCTGCTGCAAAGGAGCAGACTGTGCCTGAAGTTGGTCGTAGATTTTATATAGCTGTCAGTCCCAACTTCCTTATACATGTTGTAAGGGAATTGCTAGGACAGCAGTTCCTCAGTAACTGTTAAAACCCTGGGGCGGGGCACAAGAGACAGTGAGCCCTAAGCTGAAGCCCCCCGCTTTCCCTTCCTATTGCCAGACCCTATCCTAGGTAATAGGCGACAACAACGAAGACAGTCCCTCCCTGAATATGTGAAACACAAAACGCAGACAAGACGAACGACAACAATGGGAGGTCAGCTAGCCAGGGTTCGGTAACAGGAGAGCGATGAAGTGCCAAATCGGAGTCAAGAGAATAGTCAATGAGGTAAGCCAAAGGTCAAGGATAATAGTATATGCAAAACAGGGACAGTAAGAGCAGGTATGCACACGGCAATAGCAAGCACTGGTGTGAATGGGAGCCAAGGCTATATAGGGAGGAAGAATCCGCCCATGGAGTTCACAGGAAGGCAGGCTGTCAATCACAGGGCAAGGCCAGATTAACCACTTAATGGACAGAGGCAACATTGGCAGAAGACGGGTGTGGTGCAAATGCAATCACAGAACAAGAGCCGAGTTCACACAGTGCGACCAAAAACTTTAATCCAAGAACCAAACTGCACCCGCCTCCTGCGCCGCAGCACGCGAGCAGAGGGTGGTGCAGTGACCCGAACAGGCAGAGATGTTACACATGTGCACTCATAGCTTGGGAGCAGCTCGTGCTCCCTGAAAACATAAGGATGAGGCATGCTGAAACAACAGGCCAATACTTCTGTTCTATCTACATCTGCTGTTGAGTTACAGCTAGATTGTCCGGCCAGAATTGGTGGGTTTGACCAACATGATTCCCCTAACACAAGAGTTACTGGGGGACACAAATAAAAGGCTCCCAGATAGTCAGGAGCTGTTGTATATTCAATGTGTAATTCTTAAAAAAAAATTACTGGGAGGTGTTACCACTGGACTGGTGGACAAGAATAGCCCAATAGTATAAGCTAATATTAATACGCTAGTTTACTGAGGTTTTTTCTTACATGTGCGGATGGACGGGAATTTACATTAGGAAATAATTGATATTCACAGGGAACAGGCGAGTGGCGGTAACTAGCAGGCAGGCAGACAGGCAGACATAATCCTCCAGAAAGGACAATACACTGTATCTGCATCTATTTCCTCTTCTCTCTCATGGTACACTGCTGTGATGTGAACAAGTAGTGGATGAGCTGTCTGATTCCTGATTGGCTCGCCAACAGGGGGTGTGAAAAATACTCCACTATGATTGGCTGTCCTCCCTCTCTCAGCATCAAACACAGTAATTCTCACAGTCTGCCATGGTAAGAGCTGGGTGTGTTCACAGCAGATGACGCTTTACAGCCTGGATTTTCCCCAGTCACAGTCTGTTACACTCTCTTGCTTATAAACTTTGCTGCTGGCGATTGTCCCTGAGTTCACATGACCATGACTGGTGATGCTGGAAAAAAACAAAAAATAATACAAAGGTAGTTAAAGCTCAAGTTCAGCTATGTAATACAAAACAGGGAGAAGAACAACAGGGAGCAGACAAGCTAAAGTTAGACCTCTCACCCATAGGGGGTGTTATCACCAGTACATTATACTGCATTAATAATAGCCATTCACTTGTATTCCAAGCTTTCTATGGCCAAAAAAGGGACCCTATGTAGAACAGGAGCAGGCACAGTACAAAAATCAGGGGGAAGAGGCAGAGTGGGTAGGCAAAGAAGAGGTCAGAAAAGAGAAGCAAACTAGACACAGGAGAATGCTTACTATCAGGAACCAGATACAGCGACTATCAAACAACGGTCCGGAGTTAGAGCTCATCCTAAATAGGCTTCGGCTCGCTTCCTGACCTGGAATGCCGGAAGTCCCTGGTTCTCGCCCAGGAGGTGACCAGCAACTCCCTCACATCGCTGCGGAGGTTTTGGTCTGCTTCCTGAAACCCGGAAGCAGAGGACAGGGCCGGCAACCTCTACACAGCGTTGCAGAGGCTCTGGCCCTACTCCTAACATGATCAAAGCAATACACATTTCCCAAAATAGTATAACCAAAAAATACACTGGCGTGGTTTTGGAAATCGCAGCATGTCAATTACACCTATGGAAACACCAGCAGTTTCTCCGGTGGTATAATTGTAACAGAATGTCTTCAGAGGAAACCTTTGCAAACTTTCTGTTTAAACCGTTATGGGAAGAACCGCGATGCGTTGTCGCCACAGGTTTTCCCACAGCGCTTTATTGCACGGGACGACCTGTGGGGCCATAGCCTTAAACAGGATTTGTTAGGTCACCTGTGCTACCTTATAAGAGGCAGCATAGGATAGAAGAGAATATATAGCTTCCTATGTTTGGATATACTATCTAAAAAAAAAGTTTCAATACTGTCAAGACACCTAGTGAAAGTCTGTGAGAAGGACTCAAAACCTTTTTCTCTTTCTTATCGCTATTTAATAAGGTGATTTACCCATCGCAAAAATGTTTCAGCTAGGTGGCAAAATAAGTTAAAAAATGAGAAGAATCAACCACATACCATCTATACACACCTCACTGAGTAATTACGCAAGAATTTGTGAATACAAAAGAAAACATAGGAAAGTAAAAGTTGTTTTGTTTTTTTTCAAGTTACTTAACATTATCCTGTCGATGATAACACTATGTACTTTGGACATTACCCATGAACTGCAAATGTAACCTTCACATTTGTGTTTATTTGTTTGTAACTGGTACTGAGTAATATATTACACACATATATTAACTGTATAGCCAATTTATAGCTTAAAGGGGATCTATCATTGGGAAATTGTGTTTTTAGATAGATATGCCTGAATAGCCTTTAAAAAGGCTATTCAGGTGCTGGTAGTAGATTTGGGAAAGACTCCCCTGTTTTTTTGTTTTTTTTTTGCATTCCCTAAGCCATCGAGCATCCCCCTGCTTCATACCTTTGTAGCGCTCACTCCTTTGCTTGTGCTCCGTGATCCCCTCCTCCTCCGTAGCTGTAACCGCCTCCACTGTCTGTAGTCTTGATCCTGCGCTTTGAAATCTCAGGCATGTGCAGTAGCACTCAGAACGGAGCATTACTGTGCATGCCCGAGATTTCACAAAACACATTTCAACTCTAGACTCCAGTGATGGAAGCTTTACACCACTTCAAGACTTGGTATTGTGCTTTGTGATGTAAGGCTTGCATGCATCTGCTCAACCATAGAAACCTCTGCCTGCTAGGGGGTCCCCTTCGTTTTTGGCCCTCTTTAATGACATCATGTGGGTCAGGCCGGCGTTGTAACACATAATGATGCCGGTGTAACCCGTGTCTGCGATGTCATCGAAGACTGAGCTGTACTGGTTTTTATGTTTGTCACCTTCCCTGGGCCTCCGATACTTGGGGGTCTGAGAAGAACCCCGAGAATAATAACAGTTTGTGAACCCCAAAAATTTTGGGTTATATTTGCAATATTTGCAAGGAACAATAAGGGACCACTGTGAGACATTTTACTGTGTGCAGGGGACATTATACCTTGTGAAGGGGCCTCTATGGGACATTATACTGCTTGGAGGACTTTGGGAAATTATTGGGTGTCAACTCAGTTTGTGCATTGAGAAATTCCATTAATACAGATGAAAGCGATTTTTGCACTGTTAATGGAATCAGGTTCTGTTCACACGGTGGAATGTGGCGCTGATTTTGAGGTGGATTTCACCCACAAATCAGCAGAAGATTCTTCCCTCATTCTGCCTCCCATTAAAAACAATTAGTGCAGGACATTGAAAAAAAAAAAGTGTCCTGCTTTATCTTGCCTCGGATTCTTCAGCTGATTCGGAGGCTGCGGCTTGAGACTCCCACATGGTTAGATTCATTCCACCTAATTAGCGGTGGAAAACCGTAACGGTATACTGATATTCTGTATTCCTCACCGTGAGCCGGGGGCAGAAAATAAAGAGGAATTTGAGGCAGATGTTCTATCTCTGTCGCCCAAAGACCTACCGTATTTTTCGGACTATAAGACGCACTTTTTTTCCCCCAAATTTGGGGGGAAAAGAAGGGTGCGTCTTATAGTCCGAATGTGGCGCCTGGCACCCGCTCTAATAAAGAGGCGGATGCTGGCAAGGGATAGACGCCGGGGCCTGAGACATCGCTATGTTCCTCTGCCCTGCAGCCAGCAGCTGCAGGGGCGATGCTATTCCGCTCCTCCGTCCCCCCCGCCGCTGGCTTCATGCAGGGCAGAGGAGCGCAGCGATGTCTCAGGCCCCGGCACCTGTAGCGATGTCTCAGGCCCTGGCACCTGTGATGGCGTCTATCCCTCGCCGGCATCCGCCTCTCTAGTACAGCGGATGCCGGGTCAGTATCGGTGGCCCCTTCTCCCCCGGGGCCGGTCCCCACCGGCCCCGTACCTGTGAAGTTGCAGGTCGGCTCCTGCGCGGCGATATCGCAGGAGCCGACCTGTTCGGGTGAGAGCCGGGAGCCTAATGAGGCTTCCAGGCCTGTCACTGCTATATATTAGTATTGCGGCTGGGTCTATGACCAGCCGTAATACTAATATACAGAATGGCCCATAGACGGCAATACAGTTGTATTGCTGTCTATGGGACTTGCAATCAAGCGACCGCAGGTTCAAGCCCCCGGGGGGGAATAAAAAAGTAAAAAAAAAAAAAAGCTTTAAAAATATGAAATAAATAAAAGTTCTAAATCACCTCCTGTCCCTAGAATATATATATATAAAAGTAGAAAATCATATATCATAAACCACCAGGTTTTTTTTCAATACAAGGTGATCTAAGCAATAGATATTCCCCAAAATGGTATAACTAAAAAGTACTTCTGGCCCCCCCAAAAAAACCCACTCTATGCATCCCCGTACAGCTGCAGGGTCACCTGTCAATGTGGCCTTGCAGCTGTTGCAAAACTACAACTCCCATATATTAAATATTTTACCATTTTTTGCTTCAAAATTTTTTCCCCTATTTTCCTCCTCTAAAAGGTGCGTCTTATAGTCCGAAAAATACGGTACTCAAATCTGGAGCCGGCCCTGAAGGATTTTGCCACTAGAAGTGCTGCAACTGCCTTCTTATTTCACTGAAAATGATGGCGTATATCAGCATTTAGGGCACTGCTTTTAATTTTGCCCATGGCCTCTCTTTGTCTAAAACTGTCCCTGTATACAAGATGTGCAAAATAATTTAAACTTTATTTCATAAGTCAATTTTTTTGTTTAAAAAATTGTTGACTTCTTAAATTTTACACCTTACATGCCACTTTCCTGAAAAGGGGAATGGCTGATCAGCCCCATCAGATATATGATAATTTATGATGACATGAAGTACACATGCACAGTACAGTGCATCTCACATTTTGGAGCCTTGCAGCTTCGGGAGTAGGTGGAGCACAGTCAGGCATATGTGGATGGGAGGGGGAGTAAGCTACTGAACAATGTAGCAGTGATGTACTGTAGTGCCACTATAATTATGATCTATGTACTCTTGAGTAACTTCAATATGGATAAAAGACAGAGTTCTTCCTAAGCCTATGGCGCCAAATAGTGGGCCGCAGCAAAAAAAAGAAATGCGGGAAAAAACGTTTTATCCTGCAGCGTTTTTCACAGACTTTCTGTGTCATTTATACCAATAGGGAAACTGGCTGGATTTTTTGGAAGTCAGTGTGTCCGCTGCGTGTATTTTCCTGCAATGTGTGGATGGGTGGCTGGACCCACCTGTGGGCTTGGCTTATGTGAAACTAATATTCTACATGCAAAATATATCATTGTGATCTGTGCCCTAAGCCCTTCAAGTTACTGTGTTTTCTTTATATTTGTTTTTTTCCTGCTAACAGACTCCCTTAGAAACTGAAACATACATTGGTGTCCATAGCAATGCAAAGATAATATTTTCTATAAATATGCAGGAAAATCCAGTAAATCAGGCCCAGCACCCCATGCACTTGCAGGCAGATTTGCATATCTATAAAAATGTTTATTTCTGCTTTGCTTCATTGGTTTGTGGTCACAAAGATATGCATTTGTTCCTGTTAAAAACCCCTATATGACACTATTAATATTTTTGGATGACATTTTGGACCTGACAAATTCTCTTTAAACCCCCATGTAATGTAAACACTGCAATTTGGCAATGGCGCTTTACAATGCCTGCAAAGTGAGTTGGATTCTGGCTAATCTCATCCACACATTGCAGAAAAAAATCCTTAGCAGAAATGCTGCAAATTCAAAAAAGCATGCATTTTTGTAAATGCTTGCGTTTCTGATGCATTTTTTTTCCCACAGCGCCTTTTGGCTGTGGCTCGCTACGTGGAGTATTAGCATAAAACTTTGTTTTGATGTAACAACTTCTCAACAGTGAAAACTAGCTTTTTAAACAAAAAAAAAAAAAACAGCAAGCTAAAAAAACTCCTGTTGGTCCCTTGATTGGTGGTGACAATAAATATGGTCTGGGAGGTAGGATGGACAGTTAACTCCAATAGTAGTATGTTCAGTATCGCCTTAACACCTTCCTACCGCAGGCATTTTTGGACTTTCATTTTTCATTTTTGACTCCCCTCTGCCTCCAAACCCAATAACTTTTTTTATTTCTCTGCTCCAGAGCTATATGAGAACTTAAAGTTTGTAGGACAACTTTTTCTTCATGATGCTACCATTAATTATTCTGGGAAGCTGGAAAAATATTCAGAATGGGGTGGATTTGAAGAGAAAGTGCATTTGTGTGACTTTCTTACGAGCTTGGTTTTTAGGGCGTTCACTGTGCAGCCAAATGACATGTCACCTGTAGAGATGAGCGAACAGTGAAATGTTCGAAGTTCGATATTCGATTCGAGTAGCCCCTCAAAACTCGACTGTTCGAACAAATATCGAATCCCATTATAGTCTATGGGGAAAATATACTCGTTTTGGGGGAAACTAATATTCGACTCAGGAGGCTCGTCTGTAAGGAGGCGGAGTCTAAGATCGGTCCACAGCAGTCTCCATTGTGGTCTGATCTCAATTGTAGCAGAGTTGACAGAGCTCTGTACATCTCAGGAATAGCAGAGTTGACAGAGCTCTGTACATCTCAGATGTAGCAGCGTTGACCGCACAGCACTGCTACATCTCTGGAATAGCAAAGTTGAGTGTGAGATGACTTTTCCCCATAGGAAAGCATTGGCCAGCGTTAATTGGTCGAATGCCATATAGTGTACAGCATTTGGCCAATCAACGCTGGTTCTGCCGGAGGAGGCGGAGTCTAAGATCGGTCCACAGCAGTCTTCATTGTGGTCCGATCTGAGATGCAGCAGAGTTGACAGAGCTCTGCTACATCTCAGATAGACTGCAATAGAAATAAAGCACAGACAGGTCTTGGAGCCTTTACAAGGCTCCCGGATGTCATGACATCGAAACTCTGGCCCTGGAGCTTGCACCAGGTGCCGGAAATCCCCGGCAAAATGACAGCGCCCATGTACTGCTGGTAAAATGGTGCCTTGGTCAGCTATGACCGAGGCAACAGAAGAGGTAATACGCACAATCAATGTGGGCACCAATCGTGGGCATTAGCGTTGGGTGTATGCTGTATAAAACAGCAAACACCTGGTGGCCTGAGTAGCCGCCATCTTTAAAAATCCGGTATCCGCCATACTATTACGGCGGATGTCGGGAAAGGGTTAAACTAATCTCCAGAAAAGCTCTGTGGGAAAAACTGCAATATATTGCCATCATGGTTTTTCCCACAGCGCTTTTTTACTGCAGCCCCACTATGTGGGGCCTTAGCCTTAAGCCAGTTGAACACAAGTGCTGCTGTGAATTAAAGGCATGGGCGGCACATGGGGGACACGTGGATATCTCCTGTGTACTGCCCATGCTTTTGTGGCTCCTTTCATTAAATGAATAGGAGCCATGGAAGCAAGGGCTGCAAAATATGACAGGAATAGGACCTGTTCTATATTTTGTGGCTCAGGACTGTCGGCCCTCACACGTCACTGTGCAATTCATGGCCATGTGTACATATAATTGTAACAGAAACTTTCTGTTTAAAGCGCTGCGGGAAGAACCGTGATGTGTTGCTGCCATGGTTTTTCCCGCAGCGCTTTATTGTTGTGGCACGTTTCGTGGGGCCTTAGCCTTAGACTAAGGCCCCACATGGTGGAAATGCAGCCAAAGCCAGGAGTGGATTGAGCAGAAAGTAGAAGTGTAAGAACTTCCAAATATTTCCCATTCTTTTTGTAGACATTCTTGGCTTTGGCTCAAAAAAACGCAACAAAATCTGCAAAAAAAAAGCTGTGTTTCCGCACCATAGGGCCTCAGCCTTAGCATGGTTTCACATTACTATATTTGGTCTGTGAAATATGTTGCAGGTGTTGTTCATATTTTCTGGACTGAACACTGATCCAGGCCCCCAACCTATCTTAGCATATTTGATGCTAAGAGACCATGCATCCTTGTAAGACTACTGTTCTGTATTGAATGCATGATTGTAGTGCAGGGGAGACTATGATGCTTGAAATGCGGTCATTGGGGGTTATTTATCATCTGTCCCTTTTTTGGCCATACTTTTTGGAGCTGCATCTTTTTTTTAGACTAGTTTTACTGTGGTGCTTATTTATGATGTCAGCACTTTGTTAAATGTTGTGCACTTTAGTTTTAGTTAGTCTAGATGTGCCTTTTTGGCCATGTGCAGTTTGCCCCTTTTTGATAAAAAAGGCACAATTGACTTTTCTAGTGCACTCTAAGGCGGCTGTTTTCACACAGAGTAATGCCAGCCGTTTTTTGTGTGCTTTTTGCACATAGCGCCGCGTTAACGCCGCGCCATTTAGCGGTGCGTTGCCCGGCGTTAACGCGGCGTTAACGCGGCGCTATGTGCAAAAAGCACACAAAAAACGGCTGGCGTTACTCTGTGTGAATACAGCCTAACCTGACGGGCTCTTTTACGCTGCCCATGGACTGGAGTGCATTTGCGCCTTTTTTGTGCCTTTTTAAAAATGGTGCAAGTCATGAATACAGCATGAAAAGAATCTTCATTTATGCCTTGCCTCCTTTTCTCTCCAGAAAGCAAAAATGGCAAGAGTAGCATTACAGTGTGAAAAAAAGCGCAAATGCTTCAGAAATGAAACGTAGCACAGAAGAAAGACCTCAAAAAGGCGCTATTTACACCAAAAAAGGGCACAAGTAGCTTAATAAATATGCCCCAAAGTGTGTATTTCAGAAAGAATACACCTGGCCGTAGCTAGACTCCGCTAGCCTAGGCATCAGTGAAAAAAAAATAAAATAAAAAAAAAAAAATATATATATATATATATATATATATATATATATACATGTATATATATATATATATACTGTATATATATATATATATATATATATATATATATAATATATACAGTATATATATATATGCACAACATCGTCCAACAGGACATTCTTTTGTCGTATTTTGGGTAAATATGCACTGAATGGTATGTGCTTCTGGCTAGGTTCACACCTGCACCTGATCTCCGCTGGGGGATTCCGTTCCACATTACGCTTTTTTGGGCAGAAACCTGGCTGACCCCATTATAGCCTATGGGGTCCATGGGTTTCCGCGGCTAACCACTTTTTAAGCGAATTAGGTTTCCGTTCTTCGGGTCCCTAAGCAAACCCGAATAACAGACACCTTGGCGCAGTTGAGAACTTAGCGTCTGTCTGACAGCTTTCTCCATCAGTTCCTTTCTTCTACTCAGGAGTAAGAGATGAACTAAGGAAATGGGAGACAGTGATGGTTCCTTTATATGATGTGCCACACACAGCCTTATATTTTCAGCATTTTTGCTCCCCTGAACAGAGCCTTGGGCTTTGTTCACGCTTGCTTGGTAGGTTCTGGCGATAATGCGGCACTATCTTGACAATATCTGTAAAATGCTGTGGAATATGGTGGAGTTATATAGCTTGTGTCAGGTAAATTAGTGGTTTCCTGACAGAAACCCGACTGTCTAGAGCTTTCATTAATTTTCTTGTTCTACTTTTATAAGGGAACAAAAAAAAAAAAATAGTACGTGTGAATAGAGCCTTACATGCAAACATATGATGCTCCAGCAGTGTGGTCACGTGGTGGGCCCTAAAGATTCACTTCTTGTAGGAGTTCAGCGCCAAGGCCAACTATGTGCAACAATTTTCCGATTGAGATCTGCAGTTGGATCTCAATGCCAAATAGCTTTTTCAACAGTGAATCACTCCAAAACTGTAAGTTGTATCATCAAGTTCTTGATATCATTTTAAAGATGAGATTCTCCTCTTTAAAATGCACTTAAAAGCATCAAGATATGTTGATGCAGTCCAGAGATATCGGCATTAGTAGGTAGGATGTGGTAGCTACGTACTCCACTACTGAGGTGCCACCTTGGGAGGACTAGAGCTACGTGCTTGTCAGACGCAGACACAGGGGGGAGTGCGATGAGCACAGTCCTAAGAGCCAATCAGGGTCATGTCTGTACGTGTGCCCGCCCTATCAGGGGCGGGGCAGACTCGGCAGGAGATGTGATGGTGTGAGTGTTAGGAAATTGCTTTGATGACAATTCCCTAGTAGCTGCTGGAAACCCTAGAAAAAGGGGCAAAAGAGACAGTGAGGCCTTCATTCTCTCCCCGCCAAGCACCTTCTTTTTGCATTAAGTCCGTCCACCTTGCCAGCAAAATGTACGCTTGTGTCAAGATTATGTCCAACCCATCCATGGTGAGGAGCGGAGCATGCCTGCTCCGCAGACCCCTTTCCACCACCCTGCTGAGCCAACCTCTAGTCAAGACAGAGCAGCAGATGGCACTGGTTCCAGCCCGAGGAGTTCAGACCAGCGCTTAGTGCTGGGATATTGATACTGCTGCTAAGTTTATTGGTGCTGGTGCTGCCACTGTTGGAGTGGCCGGTTCTGGTGCTGGTATTGGGACTGTATTTGGCAGCCTCATGATTGGATATGCCAGGAACCCATCTCTTAAGCAGCAGCTTTTCTCCTACGCCATCTTGGGTTTTGCCCTGTCTGAAGCTATGGGACTCTTCTGTCCCATGGTTGCTTTCCTTATCCTGTTTTCCATGTGAAGGATCACCTGTCCTGCAGACTCCTGTATGTCAACCAGTGCTCTGTGGCTCTGTTGGGGTGGTTCCCTTGGCATAAGATCTGTCAGTGTATTCTGGGAAATAAATAAATTAAAACACTTTAAAAAAAAAAAAAAAAGAGACAGTGAGCCCTAAGCTGAAGCCCCCACTGTCCCTTCCTCTTGCCAATCCTATCCTAGGTAATAGGTGGCAACTTGGAGACGATCCCTTCCTATATACGTGAAACAGAAAATGCAGACAAGACAATAAAAACAAAGGGACGTCAGCTAGCCGAGGGTCCAGTAACAGTCGAGCAACGCAGTGTCAAAATCAAAATCCAAAAGAATAGTCAATAGGGAAAGCCAGAGGTCAAGAATCAGAATACAAGTAATCAAACAGCAAGAGAAAGCCAGCAAGCACGAGGCAATAACAGGCGCCAGTGTGAATGTGAACCAAGGCGAGGATGAACCCGTCCTGGACCTGACAGGAAGGCATGCTGTCAATTACAGGGCAAGACCAAATTTAACTACATCATGGACAGTGGCAGACCAGGGCAGAAGACGGGTATGGTGCAAATTCAATTAAAGAACTAGAGCCGTGTTCACACAGTGCAACCAAAAACTCTAAGCAAGGAACTAAACGGCACCCGCCTCCTGCACCGCCGCATTCGAGCAGAGGGTGGCGCAGTGACCTGAACAGGCAGAGATGTTACAGTGAGCTGTCATAGTGATCCTGTATATATGTAACAGGCAGTGTACGCTACGTACAGCAGGGTTGTGTGTATAGTGACAGCCAGCGCCATGTCTCCTCCAGCAGCTGAAACGCAGAAGCAAGAGATCAGAAGGAAAGAGGAAACACGTACAGGGCAAGTATATCTGACTGCTTATGTACATGTGACATCTGTGTTGGTCATAATATGTGATTGCTTTAGGTTGTAGTGTCCATCCTAAGTAATGGTGGCTTAAACCACCTAAATGGTGGTTCTCTCCCTATGGAGTGACGATATTCATCCAACCCTGTCTAAGCCTCTCACCTCTGCCAGGTCAGTCCTCTCTGTGCCAAGCTGATGAGATGCAACACATCGAAACAGCTGTCCTTTGCTGAGAGACTGTACCTGGTATAATCCCAACATCATTGCAAACAAAGGCCTCTGAGAAGGTCCGCATGATGTTAAAGGGAGTGCCCTCTATTGGTTTGTTTGGCTGAGGCTCTGTCTTCCTAATTACATCATGGAAGATAGACTTGCACATTCTCAGTTAGCGCCCTCTATTGGTGTGCATTCTTGAGGCACTGGCTTCCTAATTACCTCATGGAAGTCAGATTTGCATATTCTTCCCATATAGTTAAGATTACACAAGGACATATAGTATCATATATTATAAGGAAGATGTTTGTTTTTGTACTGTGAAACGGGCACAACTGGACAGCGACATCTTTTTCCTATCATATATTAGTCAACTTTATTGTATTCAGTGCGAAGGAGGGGCTTTATTTAGAACTTTATCTTATTCTCTCATGCCATGATCTACATCAGATCGTGGTATGTCTGATGATAAGTATGGACGATTATATATACAACTAGCTGGTACCCGCGACTTCGTCTGCGGTGATTGTAGAAGTGGGTATATAGAGGCGCGGGTAAGGTTTTAGTACTGTGTATAAGGTATGGGATATGAAATGTAACTTTGTATCTTGTTGTTGCTGTAATTCTGAGAATACATGAGACTTTTGTGTTGAATGTAATTTGTATTTCAGCTGCTATACGGTGTTGTTATAAACTGTACATAGTGTCTTTGGGACAGAGGTATTACAAGTGAATATACTTGGATATACGACATTGTATGATTTGTTATTTTCCGCCAGTACATTTAAGTTTTGGGCACAGGATACTCTCAGCAAGCAACATAAAGTCTGGCCCTGTGCATGACAGTTTAGTAACTCCATGCGCCTCTTATTAATAGCAATTAACCCCATCATGTCCCTCACATTAACCCTTGTGTAAGAATTACTGATATGTGAGAGACTTGGAGGTAATAATTAAGTATCTTCATTATTGAGGTCTTTGATTAGTACCTCCATATGTCTCACATATTAGTAACCTTTATATGAGGCACACAGGGGTTAATATGAGGGACATGCTGGGGTCTATTTCTATTAATATGAGGCACACAGGGGTTAATATGAGGGACATGATGGGGTTTATTCCTATTAATGTGAGGCACATGGAGTTACTAAGACTAAACTAATAACCCCAAATGCCTGACATTAATGAGAACAGTAATCCTATGTACCTGTGTGTTTTTCAGTTTCACTTTGCTAGCAGCTTCCTGTCCTCTTCGGGGAATGTTTGCAGGATGCAGACCACTATAGCAGGCATAGACCTGAGTGATTAAGCTCCACCCCCTGGGTTTCCTGCACCCCTCTCAAAGGGGAGTGTCCTTATGCCTGAGCTCTAGCAGAGCACTGAAGGGACACTTCATTTAACTCTTGCAGGTCCTGTGCTGCTGGTGTGCTAGTGAAATATGGCAGGAGTGCCACTCTTGGCATGTGTGCCAGGGGTTGCTGACCTCTGCTGTAGAGGGTAATATGAATTTTGTGTCTTGCTATGGTCCAAAGTGTGTGAGATTGCACAGATAGTGATGTGAGTTTGGGTTTTGTGGGGGTCCTGGGAAAAACGTATGTGCGCTATTGTGACGAAAAGTAGCCTATTGCGCAATCTAGTGTAGTGACTATGTTTGTGGAAAATTTCAGCCAAATCGGTGGAGCGGATTTTGCGTGATTGAGGAACAAACATCCAAACATCCAAACACACAAACCCACAAACATCCAAACTCACAAACTTTCACCTTTATAATATTAATAGGATATATATGGCTACTGCATCTGTCTACTTGTCATTTTTTGTAGTTAGATCGGTTTGCGGGGGTATAAAGGAACCGTATGTTGATGTAGTCCATGAATATAGACAGATAAGTATGAAGATCGTTAGGAAATGACAGTATACACTCACCGGCCACTTTATTAGGTACACCATGCTAGTAACGGGTTGGACCCCCTTTTGCCTTCAGAACTGCCTCAATTCTTCGTGGCATAGATTCAACAAGGTGCTGGAAGCATTCCTCAGAGATTTTGGTCCATATTGACATGATGGCATCACACAGTTGCCGCAGATTTGTCGGCTGCACATCCATGATGCGAATCTCCCGTTCCACCACATCCCAAAGATGCTCTATTGGATTGAGATCTGGTGACTGTGGAGGCCATTGGAGTACAGTGAACTCATTGTCATGTTCAAGAAACCAGTCTGAGATGATTCCAGCTTTATGACATGGCGCATTATCCTGCTGAAAGTAGCCATCGGATGTTGGGTACATTGTGGTCATAAAGGGATGGACATGGTCAGCAACAATACTCAGGTAGGCTTTGGCGTTGCAACGATGCTCAATTGGTACCAAGGGGCCCAAAGAGTGCCAAGAAAATATTCCCCACACCATGACACCACCACCACCAGCCTGAACCGTTGATACAAGGCAGGATGGATCCATGCTTTCATGTTGTTGACGCCAAATTCTGACCCTACCATCCGAATGTCGCAGCAGAAATCGAGACTCATCAGACCAGGCAACGTTTTTCCAATCTTCAATTGTCCAATTTCGATGAGCTTGTGCAAATTGTAGCCTCAGTTTCCTGTTCTTAGCTGAAAGGAGTGGCACCCGGTGTGGTCTTCTGCTGCTGTAGCCCATCTGCCTCAAAGTTCGACGTACTGTGCGTTCAGAGATGCTCTTCTGGCTACCTTGGTTGTAACGGGTGGCTATTTGAGTCACTGTTGCCTTTCTATCAGCTCGAACCAGTCTGGCCATTCTCCTCTGATCTCTGGCATCAACAACGCATTTCCGCCCACAGAACTGCTGCTCACTGGATGTTTTTTCTTTTTCGGACCATTCTCTGTAAACCCTAGAGATGGTTGTGCGTGAAAATCCCAGTAGATCAGCAGTTTCTGAAATACTCAGACCAACCCTTCTGGCACCAACAACCATGCCACGTTCAAAGGCACTCAAATCACCTTTCTTCCCCATACTGATGCTCGGTTTGAACTGCAGGAGATTGTCTTGACCATGTCTACATGCCTAAATGCACTGAGTTGCCGCCATGTGATTGGTTGATTAGAAATTAAGTGTTAAAGAGGACCTTTCACCACTTTTGGGCACATGCAGTGTTATATACTGCTGGAAAGCTGACAGTGCGCTGAATTCAGCGCACTGTCGGCTTTCCCGATCTGTGCCCGCTGTAAAGAGCTTACGGTGCCGGTACCGTAGTGCTCTATGGTCAGAAGGGCGTTTCTGACCATTAGCCAGAGACGTCCTTCTGCCTCGCGGCGCCTATCGCGCTGTGCTGTGGAGCGGGGAGGAACGCCCCCTCCTGCTCCTGATAATGCTAGTCTATGGACGAGCTGTGTGAGCAGAGGGAGGGGGCGTTCCTCTCCGCTCCACAGCACAGCGCGATAGGCGCCGCGAGGCAGAAGGACGTCTCTGGCTAATGGTCAGAAACGCCCTTCTGACCATAGAAGAGCTACGGTACCGGACCGTAAGCTCTTCACACCGGGCACAGATCGGGAAAGCCGACAGTGCGCTGAATTCAGCGCACTGTCAGCTTTCCGGCAGTATATAACACTGCATGTGCCAAAAAGTGGTGAAAGGTCCTCTTTAACGAGCAGTTGGACAGGTGTACCTAATAAAGTGGCCGGTGAGTATATATATGAATAGAGAACTGATGTATAAATATAGAAAGGTGATGAGGAGGTTAAGTGGATATTATCATTATTATTATTATTGTTTATTTATATAGCACCATTAATTCCATGGTGCTTTACATTTGGGGATATGAATCTAAGCCAGTTACATATCACTATATAGTCACTGGGTTATTAGCTATACCGCTGGTATATGCAACACACGTGAAGGGAGATCAATTCCATGTCAGACATGAGTGCTGGCTCTATATACTTACGGAGATGAGGAACAAATCTCTGTTTATATATTTCTGCTACATATAAGGGGTTAAATCGATACTCCTATGTGATATGGCTGAGCCAGAAGCCGTGACGTCGGCACATGAGCTAGATCCAGTCAGGGGAGTGTGCTGGAAACACTTCCACAATCCGATTGGTAGAAGTTCCTCTGATGTCACGGGGGAGTCAGAGGAAGTTCTATTTCAACACTGAGAAAGCTGCGCCCTTAAGGCGACACAAGCACCCGAGGAGGAGATGCTGGTGCTTGCCAGTTGCCACTGGACGGTGGAAGTCCAGGCTTCCCTAATTTAGATCTATGACATCCCCTGATGACGCTACAGATAGCAAATACCTATGTTAAAGGGGCTCTATCACTAGGAAAAGTCATTTTTAACTAAATACATGTTTGCCTAGCCCTTAGAAAGTCTATTCCACACTTACCTTTAGTATGTAGATTGCCTCAGTGGTTTCTGAATAAGTCCGTTTTTATTCATATGCTAATTAGACTGGTGCATGATACATCGTGCACTCCTCTCCTGTTGTTTCCTATGGGAGACTGCTGCTGCTGATGACTCAGCTTCCTGTTTGCCTCACACACATAGGAGATAATAACAGAGACGAGTGCTGCTGGGAACTTCCTGTGCTGGCTGGAGGCTCATTAGCATATTAATAAAAACGGACTTATTCAGAAACCACTGAGGCAATCTACATACTAAAGGTAGGTGTGAAATAGACTTTCTAAAGGCTATGCAAGGATGTGAGTAGTTAAAACTGACTTTTCCCAGTGATAGAGCCCCTTTAACAGCAGTCACCTCTTTGGCTGTGATTGTAGTCAGGGAGCTGGTAGTTTAGTGGAATTTAACCCAGTAAATGCCACATCGTATGAGGCTGTCTCACATAATGCTACACAATCCAGCTGCAAATAGATGAACAATAGAGTGATATATGTATACACTCTGTGGGCGTATCCATTTTATGGCAATTTGACTGTATACCTCCGCTGGAACACGTATTTAGGCGTGTGGTTTGTCCTGATCTGCTGTCAGACCCCTTTCTTCAGCCTGTCTAGTACGATTAGTTATCTTGCTGTCAGGCTTCCAGCATCACCCAATTGCATGTATGTCATATATGGGGTGTACTAGTACTGTTTTTATGGATACTTTCATAGAAGGTGCTTTCACTGTCAGGTTACATCCCCTGAAGAGATACATTGATGCAGCACCGGTGTTAGTCTTGCCCTATAGGAAATACACATATGTTGCACAAGTATTTTATATCATATTTATTAAGGGTACTATTCCGTTATCGGGCCAGCAGCAGCGCATTTCAGCACCAGCTTTCGGGACAGCAGTTCAGTTCAGCAGCGGGAATTACAATGACATCCGAGGACTGCTGGCCCGATGCTTGTGCCCAGTAGCCAGTACATCAATGACCCCCCCTCCATCTCCTCCTCCTTCCAGTGCTGCCCCCCAGCTCTCCTTACATCTACCCCGTACCCTCTCCCCGCCACATGACTAAGCCGATGCTGGCCCGATGATAGAGGCCGTGCTTGTGTGTAGTAGGCAGTACATCGATCGATGCCCTCATCCTCCTCTTCCTTCCAGTGCTGCCCCCCAGCTCTTCTTACATCTGCCCCGTACCCTCTCCCTGTAATAGGCCTCACCGTAAATCTTGAGCAATGAATGCTACTAGATAGCCGCCGGACGCTGCAGAAAGTTTGTCCCTCCGGCTCGCTGTAGCTCACCGTTCCTATAGTCGGCGTGTTTCTTGTCAGGGCCTGGATTGAGCCCCGGTGTCTTTCCTTTCGGTCTCGGTACTAGCGCTGAGGTGAGGCCTAGTCGTGTGGCGGGGAGAGGGTACGGGGAAGATGTAAGGAGAGCTGGGGGGCAGCACTGGCAGGAGGAGAAGGATGGGGGAGGGGGGTCATCGATGTACTGGTTACTGGGCACAAGCATCGGGCCAGCAGTCCTCGGATGTCATTGTAATTCCCGCTGCTGAACTGCTGTCCCGAAAGCTGCTGCTGAACTGCGCTGCTGCTGGCCCGATAACGGAATAGTACCTTATTAAGTTATGTTTTAGTTCTCCCAGTTTCCTTTGACACATTTTGATTGCTAGTGAGACTACACCACTATACTCCAATACTTCATGTGTGAATAGCGCCTTAGCATGCGCACATATGATGCTCCAGCAGTGTGGTCACGTGGTGGGCCCTAAACACTCGCTTCGAGTAGGAGTTCAGCACCATGGCCGACTATGTGCAACAATTTCCCGACATCGCACGAGTGTCCCAGGCTCTTGTTACTGTGAGTCACATGGCGGGAAGGGCAGCGTGACTGCTCTCACGAATTCAGACAGTCACTGGCCCCGCCCTCTCCCACATCCAGTGCTGATGACGTATACGGATAGGAATGTACACTTCGTCATTGAAAACACGGCTTGTCCAATCAGAACACGGGGAGAGACGCAGGCGCAGGGGGAGTGCGATGGGCACGGTCCTAAGAGCCAATCAGGGTCGTGTCTGTACGTGTGCCCGCCCTATCAGGGGCGGGGCAGAATCGGCAGGAGCTGTGATGGTGTGAGCTGTGATAGTGATCCTGTATATATGTAACAGGCAGTGTACGCTACGTACAGCAGAGTGTGTGTATAGTGACAGCCAGCGCCATGTCTCCTCCAGCAGCTGAAACGCAGAAGCAAGAGATCAGAAGGAAAGAGGAAACACGTACAGGGTAAGTATATCTGACTGCTTACGTCCGTGTGACATCCGTGTAGGTCATAATATGTGATTGCTTTAGGTTGTAGTGTCCATCCTAAGTAATGGTGACTTATTTGTACTGATCGTCTACAATCTGAGTGGAGCTCTAGTGTCATCTCCAGCCCTACTACTCTTAAAGCAGAAGAAGCTGAGCCCCTTTTAGTTGTCGGTGGTGATGGTAATCTCAGTAGTCTAACCCTAAGGGGCCAGGCATTGATGGCTTGTGTGAAATGTCACCAGTCCTTATATTGGACAATTCATTAAAAGATTCTGACATCAGAGGATCCACTTCTATAACAATGTGTCTGGAGATCCAAAACATTGAGAAAGATGAGAAATTGGGTACAAATGAGAGGGGATCCTAGGCTATAGGACTAAACATAGAAGCTGGGTGTATGGTGTCTAGATATCTGACCTGGCATATAAATAGTTACATTAGAAAACTGAAGTCAGACAGCCTGGGGTAGTGGATCACTGGCATCTTGGAGGTGTGCTGTATATTTGGGTGCATGAGGATACCTCACAGTGGTTACATTTGCCTCCTTGGAACAGAGATGGGTGGCTAAGGGCTCGTTCACATCTACGTCCGGTCTCCGTTCATACAGGTTTCCGTTTCCTTCACAAAACAGAGCAGGAGACGGAAACCTGCAGGACTCTTTCATACCCATTCATTATGCTCTCCGCCGCAAAACCGTTTTTTTTTTAAATCGGACACAGAGTCGGACATGCAGTACTCTTTGTCCGGTTAAAAAAAAAAAAAAACGGTTTTGCGGCGGAGTGCATAAAACGCTCACCAGCGCTCACGGCCGGACCCGGTCTGACAGCTCAGAAGGAGGTCCGGGCACTAGTGTGAACCCAGCGTCAGTGGTTAGTACTGTTACCTTGTGGTGCTGAAGTCCTAGGTTCAAATCTAACATCCTCAGCATGGAGTTTTATTAATAATAATAAATTTTATTTATATAGCGCCAACATATTCCGCAGCACTGTACAATTTGTAGGGTTCAAGTACAGACAAAAAGATACATTACATAGAAATAGTCATTTCATACAATGAGACTGAGGGCCCTGCTCACAAGAGCTTACAATCTATGAGGTAGAGGGGGTGACACAAGAGGTAGCAGAGGTGGCATTGGAGGTAGCATTGCTTATACAAGGGTAAGACAATTCTGTAATAGATGTTACTGTCATTACACAAACAAAACTGTATGAGCCATCACCAGTCGTGTCCTTTAACATGCAGATGGTGCTTGGATATATAAAGTTAGCCTGAAACGGCATCATATAGTGTGGGGTAATGTGGGAGCGGGGACAGAGGAGGGTTTGTTTTAGGGATTCTAATTACGGAACGGAAGGGTTTACATGCACTTGAAGCTGTAGAAATTGGGAGTTGACCTGATGGTCCATGGCAGAGCATTCCAGAGAAGTGGTGCAACTCAGGAGAAGTCTTGTATATGAGCGTGGGAGGTTCTGATAATTGAGGCTGCAAGTCTTAGGTCATTGAGTGAGCGGAGACCTTGGGTTGGGCAGTAGACAGAGATTAGGGAGGTGCAGCATTATGGAGAGCCTTGTGGATGAGGGTGATAAGTTTATATTGTATTCTATAATGAATAAGTAGCCAATGTAATGACTGGCACAGACCGGAGGCATCGCTGTAGCATCTAGACTGATAGATGAGCCTGGCCGCTGCATTGAGAATATATTGTAGAGGGGAGAGTTTAGTAGTAGTTATAGTAAGGCCTGAGACTGCAATGGATATATCAGGGCCATATCTATTAGATGGTGGAAGTCTTAGAGAGATTAAGTTTAGAGTTTTCTGTTCTCTCCATGTTTGCTTGGGTTTCTAACGGGTACTTCTGTTTCCTCCCACACTCCAAAGACTTACTGATTGTGAACCCTATATGGGACATTAATTGCTAATATCTGTAATGTTGGAACTACACAAGTAAGATAATTAAATGAATGAATACTAGTTCTCCCAATGCCATGGAAAATGTTTAACTTATACAATGCCAGTCAAGTTATACTCTGCTTTATGTATGTTTCACTTTTTTTTTTGCTATTATTTTCAGTTCTTTTTGCTATTCAGTTTTTTATTAACCTGTTTAGTTGGTTTTGGGCGTCTGAGATTCAGTGTACTCAATATTAACAAATCTGAGCATGTTAACATAGTTACAATAGATGTGAGCTGTAATTATAACATAGTACCTAACTATTATATTATCATATTGTAGAACAAGAAACCAGCATATGACTCATGTGTGACTCACGTTTATGATGTTTTTCACTCCTCTTTTGTCAGGGAATCAAAGGATGTTGGTAGATGTAGCCAGACTTTTCTTAAAAGGAGTGAGAATTGGGGTTGTTGCTCTATTTTCTAAATTCATTGCCCAATGTAGTCTGGCTTATCAGCATGCCTTCCCCTTGTCATCAAACACTTGGGACACATGCCCCACCCCCATACCTAGCTACACCCCTTAACACATCACTTCTGTAGAGAGGTATCGGTGTATGGTTGTATCTTCTTTGCTTACAGGATAGTTGTAGAAGTCTCAGCTACATCAAACTCATATTTTATTAAATAGCTTTTCATGCTGTAGCTTGTCATGTGTGTGGAGGTGATTGGTTTTGTACAAATTCTGAGGTCAATGTAAAACAGGCTACATTTTATAAGATAAAATAATCCTTTAATAGTCCCACAGTAGGGAAATTTCAGTATGTTACAGCAGCATAGTAATACAGATACAGGATAATACACAGTAATATATTACAGACGTAGGCACACATATGCTGAGAAGAGAAGATTACTAGGAGTCCATAGCAGCTAAGGAACAGAAGAGAAAGAAGGAAGACTTCATAGTCATAATCATTAGTTCTCTGTGCCACATTAACAGTCTTGATGATTGGGAACAGACACTCCTACAAATGTTAGTTCCTGTTTGTAGGATTCTCCTTCCTGATAATTGGCTCATGTTAAGGTTCTGGGAATTGTTGGGTTAGAGCATCTTTTATGTGGCATATACAATTGCCCTTTATAACCAACAATAGACTGGCAGCAAGCCACAAAACTTTATGGAGGACTGACTGCATAGAAAACTGGTGATGGAAACAAGTGCCAATGTATATTATTGATTGGATTGTTGCCCATTCTCCCCTGTAATGACGCATGTAATAGGCCCTTAAGAAACACCAGTAAAAACATTTTTCTATCCCTAAACTCACCATCTGATTGTCGCTCTACAAATGTCTTGCATGTATGCTGTCTTTATCTTTATACCCCTACAATCCAGCATCTCATAAGGCTCTATCTTGGCTTTTAGATTTTTTTTTTTTTTTTTTTTTAATCCTCTGCTATCAATCCCATGATGCATCAGCACAGCATCACTTAGGTAGCTATAGACTGCACTATATTTACCTGCTGTGGGGCAGCAAAATAATTCTTCTCTCCATAGTCACCTAAATAATTTAAGACTATGTGGCAAACTTGTTAGGGCTTATTAATAAGTCAGACGTCCCTGTGCCAGAATAGAAATCTGGTGTAGAGGGAGTGATGAATTCCCCCTATAAGTATACAGTTAGAAGTTCTCTAGTCTTATTCTCCCTGTGTAGAGCCTCTGTACTACAGGGGGTCACTTTAGATCTTGAACATTTTTGAGGTCAGTGAGAGTCACATGACGGAGCAGAAGAGAAGAATTCAGATGGGAAAGGATAACTAAATAAGTTAATACTGGTTGAATCATATACATTGGGGGAATACGTTTATAATGAATGGGGGAAACAAATCATCAAATTTATGTATACATTATATTGTAATAATGGATCGGTAATATTGTGTGCACACATAGATGAAGCGTATTATTCTAGTTGATCTTCTCTCCCCATGGTAAGATAATACTTCACTACTTCCTTAAATATCGCATGCAAGTAATGTGTTTCCTTATGCATTGCTCTTAAGTAAATGACTAGGCAATGTGTATGATGCAATTTTCTGTATTAATGTGAAAGACGTCTTCTGTCTCAGGATGTGTCAGTATTAGCTCTGCCCGCCAGTACCAATATTTCTTATATTTTTCCTTCTTGGTTCTTCCGTTAAGGGAGATGCCTATCTATGTATATTGCAGGTTCATAGTTCTGTTTACGTCTTCGTGTCAACTTTACTGCGCTTGTTTGTCAACTAAATATATTGCTTTTATCTTCAGTTGAGTTGTCACATCCTGTATATTCCGGTAATATGTCACTTGTACCAGGCTATATTTGGCATTTCCCAGTTAATGACTCACTATTTCTACATAACACTGTCATAAGAACTAGTTTTATTATATTTGTCTAACTTCAGTTTTAAGTCATAAGGAGCAAACTGAGCAGATCACCATCATCTAACATTCCTTATCATATATTATAATTAGATAACCTGCCATCTTCTTCATAGGGATCTGGAGCTACTCAAACAAGTGCAGTGTGCGCTCAATGAGTTTTGGGCTGTCTAGTGACAGTCACATGCTCATTCCATCATTTCACAGTTCAGTTCTCGCTTAGACTCTCTCTAGGAGTTCTGTATATATAATGTTAAAGATGAGATCAGATCTGGTCTGCCCAGTATGTGCTGTAATAATGTAATTTGTCTTTATGAGTACTCAATGAGGTCCTGTCCTTACTCTGCCCTATAATACATACTTTAGCAGCTCCACTGTATTCAGACAGCTATCTGGACTGTCATGTGTCTAGACATCTCATGTCTATTGTTGAGTAACAAAGGTTGCGCATGGTTAAATCCACCCTACTTTCCATATTAAGTATTGCGCATGGGTAAAGCCTCTTAAAGGTTTGCAAGCTTTTCCTTTTAGACTTGTTTAAAAAGTTATAAGAAATTGTGTAATGGGCCATTAAAAATATTACTCTCCCATTGGAATGCAGCGATGATTTTCGATGTTCCCTACTGCTCCACTGAAACTCTGAGTGCTATAGCCAAGTACAATGCATCTCCTCAACCCCATAAGATATGAATAGAGTAGTATTGTGCATGAATGACCCCTGTTTCATTTAAATGTGGGATACAGAACTGAGCTTATTATCGCTGGGACCCTCATGATCATACTTATCACCTATGCTGTGGATATGAAAACAAAGGCATGTGGATATACAGTATGGACAGATATAGATTAGTCATATGACATCTCAGAAATCTGTAGCATGAGTCCGTAATATGACCTGATGCATAAGCCGTTATGTCGGGTAATATGGTGTCTTATAGAATCAAGAACATGATACTTTGCATGCGGTCCCTTGTGTGTGAGTCTATACCTGGACATCCTGATATTTGTTGAATTATATTAGGCCATGCAACTTTAAAGAAAATTCCATTGTGGATAAGTCCAAATTCAGAATGAAATCTCTGAAAATAGTTCAAGTCTGATTAGTTTTACCCCCAGGCTCTCTATTGAAATTCATGGAATGAATAGAGGAAATGACGGCCTGCCTGGATACTGTCAGCTGTTAGTTGGGTCATGTCATCTATACATAAGAACTGTTTTTTTTGTTACAAAATGTGACATACACCTGACTTCTTAGGCTGGTTTACATCTGTGCATGGATTTCTGTTAAGGGCTAGTTCAGATGTGAGGCGCCTGCGCGGGTTTTGACACAGAGAGAGACGCGGCGAGCCGCGTCTTTCTCTGGTCAAAACCTGCCTGCCGCGACCATCGTGGTCGCGGCTTTCCCCTCCTATGTCGGCTCAAATGAATGAGCCGACACAGGAGGGTGCTGCCGCTAGGCGGAAGCCGTGGTCCAGCGCGCCGCGGCTTCTGCCTGAAGAAAGGACATATCGCTTCTTTTCTCCGCTAGCAACAGCCCGCCGCTAGTGGAAAAAAGAAGCCCGGCGGTCTGCATAGACCACCATTGTAAAGGGGCGGATTTTGAAGAGAAATCCGCTGTCAAAATCCGCCCCTTTGTTCACGTGTGAACGAGCCCTGAAGAGTTTGCATGAGGACCTGCTGAACGGAAACCTAATCTGCATAAAAAAGCGGTTATCTTAGGAAACTCGCAGACTCCATAGACTATAATGGTGGTTCCCGCTCGAAAAGGGCTGCTTGTAGCGCTTTTCTCTCCACTTTTTTCATGCAGAGAGGGGAACGGAATGGCCCCAATGCAGATGTGAACCACTCTTTGACTGCTCTTTGACTAGGAAAAACCTATATTTTCAGTGTTTGAATAAACTGGAACAAGTGTCACCTGGATGGCAGGTTTAGCAGACTTTTTATCTCCCACATTTTACAGTATTATAATAGTGTTTATATGTTAGAAGTTGAGCAGTTTTATCTTTATGGAGCAATTCAAGTATCTTATCAGTACAAGACAGTACATTATACTGTATAATAATCTTCAATAAAAGAAGTATATTTATGACATGACTGCTGTATAACTTTTACATAGTTTATGCAAGGATATGGTTTACTGGAATGTTCTGTCTACAGCAGAATATGTCAAACATTGTTTGCTATGAAAGCCCTTGTTGATATTATGCTACAGTTACTTACTCGCTGCTGGTATGGCACATGATCACAGCAGGGAACAAAGAAGTATTACAAAGTCATATAGATATGGTAAAATTTGGGCAGTCCCCACTATTGGAATCTCCACAACTTACTGAAAGCAGAAGTGTTAGCAAAGGGGTATTTCCATCTGGCACATTTATGGCATATCCACAGGATGTGCCATAAATGTGCGAGATGCAGGTCTCAACTAGGAACATATCTATCTTGAGAATAAGATCCCCAATTCCCATCTTGGATAAATGGCCGCATCTCTCGAAATTTTGATAATAGCTGAAGCTGCCTGCTTGGTCATCTCTCCATTCTGTGCATCCACAAAATGGGGGTTGGGGAGACCTCTGTTCTTGAAATAGGTGCAGGTTCCATCTCTGGGGCATGCTTTTATCACACATTGTAGAAAAGAGTATCCCGACCCCTTCCCTTATTTCATACGGTTTGGAGAGAAGGTGGACCTCTCTTGCATAGACAGACGGCTGAATGCAGCCTCTTGGCATAAATTGTCCAAAAATATAATGTGATAAAGCCACATTTGTAGGTATCTATTTATAAAATAATGTATATTTATCTGAGGCAAATATTTGTTACTAGATCTACCTTTCTTCACAGAAAATCCTAGAAATCTGATGGTTCATATGGAGGCTTCTCAGACTGGTTATTTGGCATAGGTGCATAGACAGGGAGTTGAAGCTCAGTAACATTGCAGGGCTCTCTTTAGTTTGGAGCAGTTGACTATTATTCCAGTCATTCAGGTATTTTCTAAGGCGGTTGGCTGTGCTGCAGTCTGGGTTGTTTTTTCACTACTTCCTCTGTTCGTCATCAGGAAGTTCTCGTTTGTTTAATTACTGGATTTTTCCATGATGGTGTTCTTATAATTTTTCAAGTAGGACATGAAATCCTTTGCGACACTGCCCTAGTTTATTATGATTTATGGTTACTAGATAACTTGTAAGTGTTGAAACTTTCCTTTCCTGTGAATTATTTATCAATTACTTAGTGGTAGATAAAATTAATTTTACAATAACTAGCCCCCTCATACCCTAAAGGGATTTTTCTGCCCCGAATGCAGTTTCCTTACTACAGGATAGGTCATCAGTATGTGATCTGTGTGTGATCTGACATCTGAAACCTACACAGATCTGCTGTTCTAGCAGCCTGTAGGCACTTCTGTGAATAGGAGTAGCCTGCACGTTCTCCTCGTTCGCCGCCCCAGTTTTCGGCTACAAGCTGCTGGATCAGCTCATCTGTACAGGGTTTCGGTGTCTGACCCCACAGATCACATACTGATTATGAAAACTCCATTTGTGGCTGGCAAACCTCTGTTCTGAGAGTAAAGTTAGTCAGACACGATAGATTTAATGTCAGATGATCATCTAATGTGTAGTCTTGTCTCCCTCCAACATCTGCCATAGGGAGAAATAAGGATTTCAAGTACCAGATCCCTTTTGTTCTCGGGAGATAAGCGTATCTCCTCACTGACAATACATGCATTCTCAGACTGGATTGTGTATTTGGGAACATGGCCGACAACTATCTCATGTGTATTACCAACCAAACATCAGCCTATCATGAACCAGTGGAAAGAGACCTATTTTAATGTCCACTGTGGGTTGCCCCCATGCCATATGGTCATATACGAATGCTGCTGGGAGCTATAACCTCCATTCTAGTTATTATACACTATGCAGTATAACAGAGACTGGCTTTTTTATTGTAAAAAGTCAGACTTCATTGGGATTTCCACCCTTTTTCCCCATACTTGGTCATAGTAAAGTGTGTTTCCTTGCTGAAAATATGATTTTGCACCTGTACACTCCAGACTAATAATATGAGTAATGTTGAGTATTCCATGAAATAGTGACTCAACTAAGAATATGGAAAGATGATTGAGAGTCCTTAAAGGAAAATGATAATTAGTAAGCTTTCAAGATTACCTGGGTCATCGTGCAGGGTGAAGACCTGCTGTAAGTAGTCTGGAAAGCTTACTATTTGTGCTGTCTTATTAGTTAGACATTAAAATGTATCAACCACTGAGGACTTTACTTTTATATGTACTGTTGAACTTTGTACACATTTTTTCCCCATTTGGTCTGTTAGGTTGGGTTCACATCTCTGTGAAGATTTCAGTCTTTCTGTTCTGTTATAGGAACAGAAAAATGAAAATCCAAACTGGGACAGATCAATCATATTACTGAACCAAATGGATCTTGGTGGATTCCACTGATTATAATGCAGTCTATTGGGTTTCCATTATGTTGTCATTTTAGAACTTAGTACTAGTGTCAGGATGATGTAACTTTCAGTTAATATTACATAATGATCAGTCACTTCTTTAATAGTTTTTATGCTGTTAATAGTTAGTGTGGATCAACACTACTTGTACTATCTGAGAGTAGCTTGTGACCTACAAAAGGTTGAAGACCTCTAACAGAATGATTTCTACTTTCAGTATATGTGATATGACTTGTTCTGTAGGTTAATGATCAATGTGGTTTTAGCTGAACTAAATTCACACTTGCACAAACCAGCTGTACATTTTTCTTAGTACAACTAACACAAGGAATTGATTCATATGATAGTCACGGCATGCTGCTGAACGTGATTCCAGCCAAGCCCCCTTTTTCGGCAGGGTGAAGAATGGGAGCATTGAAGATCTAGAAATATTCTGTTATGAGCTGGCGGATATACTCCAGGCACACTGCACAGCATGTTACTTACACGACGCACAACTGTCGTATACTCTTAACACTCTAATTTTTTTTTTAGCAAGGAGATAATTAGTTATTACATGGTGGTGTGCTTATATGCATGGTTATAAATGGTAGCTGTGAATTGGTACATAATAAGAAGAACATAATTGCCAGAGACCAGGTATCCGAGAGACCTAGAACCTGCACATAAGGGTTGGTTCACATCTGCGTTGGTATTCCGTTTGGAGGAGTCTGCATGGGGACCCCGCGAACAGACTACCAAACGCATTTGCAAGCTCTGTGCAGTAAAAGCACACAGATCCACATAGACTATAATAGGGTCCGTGTGCTTGCCGTGAGATCTCTGTACGGAACATGTGGAGAGGAAAGTACTTCACAATCTACTTTCCGCTCCGCATGTTCATGCGACAAACACAAGGACCCCATTATAGTCTATGGGGTCCATGTGCTTTTACTGTACAGCATTTGCAAATTCGTTTGGTAGTCCGTTCAGGGGGTGCCCATACGGACTCCCAGAATGGATGACCAAACGCAGATGTGAACGAGGGGTCAACTCAACCATCAAATACCGGCCGCACTCTCAGAATTATTTTTAACCGCATTATTATTATTTTTTGCTGCAGCGCCTTTTGTTACGCAGGTCAACCAGAGCAGGGAAAGAAGAAGTGTCCGATTGAACAGGAGGGTCAGTAAATGACCCCTCCTGATACTCCAAAAATTGCATCTGCAGAAAAATCTCTCCTTTTTTGGATGACTCCAGTACAGTTTAGGAAGTCTGGGAACACAAATAAAAGTTTGAGATGTCAGCAGTGTCTAGATTATAGTTTAGTCTGGTTCAAGGCATTCATATTGTACACTGTATATCTGATTTTTGTAATTTGGTGACAAACCAGTATGGGTGGCATTTCATTATTCTGAACATCAAGGGGGACGTTTATCAGGCTGCTTTTACCTGTTCTGATATAATCCTGCCTATTTTATTAAACTTTTATGGTGAGTGAACAATATTTATGTATTTTGAAGGCTTTTACACAAGATTTGACAATTTTTTTGGGGGGGAGAGGGGGAGGAATAGACATGGTTTATCTGCAGTAACACTTCACAATTTGCTTTTCTTTTCATAATGAAGGGCAACTATATTTTATTATATGGGCAGCATGGAAAAAAACCCCATACATTTCACAATATTGGAATCACAATTTCCATGAGGTGAATTGCGTGCAAAATTTATGGCACAATCGCACTTTTTTTTAGTCAATTATGCATACAGAATTACAAAGGAAAAAAAGTCACAAAAAAATTGCACAAGTGATAAATGACCAGATTTGGATAGGCAGACTTATTGTGCCATAATTGCGCAGACTCCTCTGGAGTTTCCATATTGCTCACCACCCAGTTATGCTACAAACATTTTTTACTTAAAATAAGTAAAGACAACAAGTCTTTCCTTGGAAACTTCTAGCCTGAGTCGTTTTTTCACAGTTAAATTGAAAAGACCTTCCAAAAGATTTTTTTGAGCAATGCATGTTGGATGTATTAACTTCAGTTCTTGGAATAACTCTCCGTTGCGAGGATCATGTAATAATCCCTGTGTTCTTGTGAAGCCAGGCATGTAACCAGACACCAGACTGTCATGTGCCTCCTGTTAACTCCAAGAGGTGATAAATCACAAAGCCGATATACTATTCCTATAATATAGTCCCGTAGACACAGAAGGCCCTACATCTTGGTGATACCCAAAAATACACTGCCCACTTGCATGAATACAACAAAAACATAAGTTATAGGCTTCAATTAACATCAGGTATTTTAATAGTTATATCTCCGTGTCAGGATGTGAAAGCCATGCACAACGAGTCAATATACACACTGATGTATGGCTTCTAAGATATAGTAATACATCATTATCAATAGATAGTCATGTTATAACAGGCTATATTGCTCATATTCATCAGCCACTCTTGTCATATGAAGAGCTGCCATCTGGGCCCTGGCCTCTGTAGGTGATGTACGGAAGGATTTGTCACGATTCCAAAGGGCTGCTTATAATTATTTCTTCCTGGAAGTTCATGCATAGGAAATCTAACGTCTGCATTTTATTACATGCCCACAGGGTCATTTATGTGATGCTACAGTACATTCTTTATATTCTTTTTCTGGTTATAACATGTTGAAGTTTGCCTGGCTTCTGTAACTTTAATCTGTCCATTCTATATGAATCAATAAAGCCAATGTGCATAAAGTTTTCTGGATCACCGTAAAAGCATGTGTTTTTTTTTCACACCTTATGAGTGCACAAGTATTGCTAGCTATTTTATATAAAGCAGTTGAACCCTGGCATCAGGCCATAAAGCTTTATGCAAAGGACATGGCATTTATTGCTTCCTGGTGAGGCAAACAACCTGGCGGCATTCTGGGAAATTTACCTTCACAAAACATTAGTTCCAATGGATTGACTATTTATTTTCACCCACTGTTCTAGGAATAACAATCTGAGGTGGTAATTTTTTGATTTCTCTTGACAAGCATTTTTTCTGTTTTCAGGTACACCTATGAAGAATACAAACAGACTGCAGACTGGCTTTTGTCTAAGACTGAACATCGTCCTTCAGTGGCCATTGTCTGTGGCTCTGGACTCGGAGCTTTGGGTGAACTCTTGAAAGATCAGGTGGCCTTCAACTACATTGACATTCCCAACTTCCCACACAGTACAGGTATGGCACATTGCATTTAGTGACTGTTTTGTGATGAAACCTTAGTTATGAAAATAACCTTGTAATCGTACACGAGGCGAGAATTTACTGCAAAACTTCATCTAACTTTCCTTTTCATGGCACCAGTATATATAGTTTAATTGGTTTATTCCATCCTGAATTTTGCAGTTCCTGGACATGCCGGACGTCTTATATTTGGAAACTTGAATGGGAAGCCTTGTGTGTGCATGCAAGGACGGTTTCATTCCTATGAGGGCTACCCACTGTGGAAGGTAAGAACACCCTGTAAAATGGACCTTGTTAATAAATGCTGACTCCAAGAGCATAATACCACCAGCATTCAGGAGAATGAAAAATTACTATGGTATTCCCTGTTGCCGCCTTGATAATATTTTCATGGAATGCAGCATTTTGGAAAAGAAAAAAGAAAGACCTGAACATTTCCCAATATTATACATTGATCTTTGCTTCTTAGCAAATTTACAAAAATGAACACAAGCTTCTAATATGCATATTAATCATGGTGTATAAGGCTACTGGCCACTTATGGCGACCCCTGTATAGTGGGACCCTACTCTATTGAGTGTGGCACTGCACCCAATAGAATAGGGACCCAGTATACAGAAATTGCTGTGAAGTGGTTAGTGGACTTATACACCTTGATCAATATGTATACTAAGAACCTTGTGTTCGTTTTTATAGACTTTGTTGTGAAGCATAGATCAATCTATAATCCTAGGATGCGCAGTCCATGTTTTTTTTATTTTCTTAAATTTGCATTTTCACGGAATTCCAGAACAGTTATTTGCTAGTTTCAGAATAGACTCGTCACTACTGTATCATTATGTATATTCTATAAGCGTACTGTGGGTTATACTGGATCTTGGCACATACCTGGAAAACAGTGGTCCTCACTATCATGTTTTTTGTTTCTATTTTCCTTCTTTTTAACAGGTTACATTTCCAATTCGTGTTTTCCGTCTGATTGGGGTTGAAACGCTCATTGTCACCAATGCTGCAGGAGGACTGAACCAAGATTATAAAGTTGGGGACCTTATGGTGATATTGGATCACATAAACTTTCCAGGATTTGCAGGACAGAATCCACTCATTGGTCCCAATGAGGAAAGGTGAGCTGTTACATTATTGCCTATCATTACCTGTTCTAAACATTTGGGCTTTTTTCATGATTCCATGATTGTAGCACATACAGTAAACCAGTCCATAGACCCGCATTCACCTGATGAATGCTAAAATAGCAATCATTCAGGCCGACTCCAATGGGGTTTGCATTTCTTTTTTGCACAGCACGGTACAGTAGACTGGGATTTTCAATGTAGGTGCATCTAGTGAAATGGATATTGTGCTCTATACTTTATTCATTTATTTATTTTTTAAAGAAACATGAGTGCCTATGGAGAGCTGATGCAATTCATGTTCACATGAATGAAGAAAACGTTGTGTGAAAGGATGATTCCCTCCATAGCATATAATATAACATTTTTTAACTCCTGGAACATCTCTATTGTGTTTCTTCCTCACTAACTACTGATGGTCTCTTGCACAGGTTTGGTCCTCGTTTTCCCCCAATGTCTGATGCATATGACAAGGACTTGAGGAAGTTGGCTTTGGCTATTGGGGAAGAGCTGGGATTCTCAGAGAAGATGCGGGAAGGAGTGTATTGTAGTCTTGGAGGACCTAATTTTGAGACCATTGCTGAATGTAAATTCCTCAGTGCTCTTGGAGTTGACGCCGTTGGTATGTAAAAAAAACTTGAAACTAGTGTGTTTTCTTTTCAGAGTATAAAGTGTGTGTATATAATATGTCAACTCACATTCTCTGACCTCACAGAACTAAAAAAAAAAAAAAAAAAAAAAAAAGCTCTACTAAACTAATCTAATATAAATGTAACAGTGTTATTATATACTTACCTCACCTAATTCTGCTTTCCTCTGTCTAGGGATGAGTACTGTACCTGAGGTTATTGTAGCCAGACATTGCGGTCTAAGAGTTTTGGGCATGTCTCTCATTACAAACAAAGCCGTGATGGACTACAACACTGAAGCCACCGCTAACCACGAAGAAGTTCTTCAAGCTGGAAAAGACAGTGCCAAATATCTAGAGAAGCTGGTGACTCTTCTGATCCAGCGCATTGAGCTGAACAACAATGTCTTCTAGAAGGGGTTTGCTGTGAGGATGGAGCATCTGATGCCACTCCATGTTGGCTCTTGTATCTAGAATTATTGGCCATTACCTAGTAAACTTTAGCTCTTTGTTCATACTTTTTCCAATCCTAAGGACCCATCAACACACTTTTCTACACATTTCTGTACCTACCTGCTGTGTAGAAAAGCCGACCACATTCCTCAGCTGTAACGCACTGTATTATTCTGACACGACTTCCAATTGCTCTTCCGCTTATTTTCCGCTTCAACTAGCGCAAATTTCTGCGATTACATACTTCTGGTGGATGCCTCTTCTCTTGTAGATATCTGTATTTATTAGTGCGTTTTTCATGACTTTCTGTCATTGTAGTTTTAATGAAAATGATTGTTACAATGAAATTTATAAGAAGGATAAAGTTGGTGATGTTACTATTTTATCATTTATTACTGCTATTTATATTTATTATTTAGAGCTATTTCAGTAGGTGTTACATTTTTTGTTGACAGTCCTCCATTAATTATGAACATCTATGTTTTCTACTTATAAATAACCATGAGAACTTGAATTTCATGAGATAAAACCATAAAAGGCAATGTAACTTAGTATGTTATGCTGCTTGAGCACATAGAATAACCTAGTGGTTTTAACAGACTTCTGGTACTGTATTGTATTTTTTTTTCTAATATTAAATGCACTGTACTCTTCCATATGTAGGTGCCTGACTTTGGGATCAATCTCTAATTTTAATACTGAAAACTAAATGTTCAGGAGATATCATAAGGTTATACTTGTAGAATTTGTCACTATTTTTCCAGAACATTTGCCCATAATAGTATGAGATGGAGTGATCTTTAGCACTAGCTCAACTTTTAATAACTCTTGTAAATTCTAGAGTATGTTATATACACTTAAATGGCTGCAAAAAAGAAAAATGGTTTCTACCCATGAACGGACTATTTGCGGTTTTTCATAATGTGTATAAAGAATATGTACCTTTTATTAAATTCTCATGGAAAAAGTATAAATGTAGTCTTAAGATACAACTGTTTATTTTACAAACTGCTTCATAATGAGCTGTATTCTAAGGCAAGGTTCACACAGGACAGTTATTAACGCATCTTTCTTTTAGCCAAAAGCCAAATTTAGAAGCAAAACTTACAAATGATCTTTGATGCTAAGGGAGCCTTTACACGGAGTTTACGCTCCGCTCATTCTGAACGTAAAATCGTTCAGAATGAGCGGCGTAAAAACTGATCCCATTGATTTCTATGGGTGCCGGCATACGTGCGTATCACATTGAAAGCAATAGGTAAAAAAGCCTCCAATTGATTTCAATGGGTAGCGCACGTATGCTGGCACTCATAGAAATCAATGGGATCTGTTTTTACGCTGCTCATTCTGAACGAGTTTACATTCAGAATGAGCGGAGCGTAACTCCGTGTGCAGGCTCCCTAAAACTTATTTTATCCACTTCTTGTTTTGGCCAGGAACATCAAAGGCTGCATTGTGTCGACATGGCCTAAGAGCCATATTATCATCTTGTTTATACTCTAATCCTGTATAATACTAATTCTAATACTGTATCTTGTGCTTTGTCATTTACTCACTCCCAGTCTGTACTGTATAATGACTCTTGACATTCCTTCTGCATCTGATATATACCTCTGTATATAACTTATTGTAGAAAGCTTAAATAAAATCGCTATTGAACCCAGATGCTTTGTTTGTGTTTTTGGGGTTGTATAAATGTGAGGCTACATGTGTATGATTGTTTACAAAAAAAAAAAAAATGGCCTTGAAAAATTGATGCAATGTCCATTCTGCATCCTTGGGCCTACTGATTTCACAGATCACTTGTAGACTTGAGTCTACTACCACATCCATGAAAACCAACAAAAGTAGGACACATCCTGTTTTGTGACATTCTTTTAAAAAGGACTGTCAAAAGAAGCAGATGTGAAAAGTCCCCAAATCAATGGGGGGAATTTATTAAGGCTGGCAATCTGTATGTCGGTCTTAAATCAGTAGCTAGCACTGGATGCAACTGAATTTAGAGGCTGCAGTGTCTTAAAAATTCAGGTGTAAATTTCAGTTCTGGCACATGGAAATACATCAGACAGGAACTGGCATAGATTTTATGTATAACTCACAGCAGCTTCCCAGTGTATGTTATTTTAAATATGTCAGATTGAAGTGTCCCCTCCTGGCCTGCCTTTGTGCTCTGTCCACTTTCATAAAAAGAGACAAATGGGGACAGAAAGAACGATGAAGTGCAACTTAAGGTACCCATCTACACAGTGGATTAACTAAAGTCTTGTGGGCCCCAGTGCAAACATTTTTCCGGGGCCCACTTACCCTGTCTCTACAACTGTGGTTATCAAGAATATGGTGAGTGAGCAGCGCCCGGCGTGTAAATAATACTGGAAGCTGCGTGCTGTAAGAAAGAGCTGATCTGCAGAGTCCTAACAATCTAAGAGATCCGTGGGGGCTCCAACACCTGAGGACCTGAAGAATAACTCTTTAAAGATACTGTGGTGTTTTTGCAAGTGTCGTGACCACTTTACTTTTTAAATTGCACTGTATCTGTTTTATAATGACCATGCAGTGTTATTACAGCCTGTAATGATAATAGTGTATGGCAGCTATAAAACAGATGGCGTATGATGTGAATAGTGAAGGAACTCCACACAGTGTAATATGCTCCACAGTGACTCCCATCACACAGTATAATCTTCTCCCTACAGTGTCCCCTCACACAGTATAATTTGCTCCCCACAGTGGGCCCCACACAGCAATATATGCTCCACAGTGACCCCCGCACAGTATAATGTGCTCCCAAAAGACCACTCTGCTTTGGTGCTATTTTTATACTCTGGGGTCTCCTCAGACCACAAAATATGATAAGCAGAGGCCCAAGGGCAGGGAAAATAACAAACACTTTATGCTCACCTTACCTCCCCTCTCCTGGGCATCCTCGCTCCGTCTAGCTGTTTTCAGCATCCTCTTCAGTCCTCTTCTGCCAGGAACTGAGGTAAAAGCATCCCAGACGTCACTGTTTGGGCCTGTGATTGGGCCTCAACAGTCACGTGGGGCACGATAATGCTATTACACCGACACGCCCCATGTGACCATTGGGATCCAATCAAAGGCCCCAGTAGTTCCATCTGGGGTATATGACCTCAGTCACAGAACAGAAGATCCCCAGAGAGGATGCTGAGACCCAGAGAGGTGAGCATAATCATTTGTTATTTTAAGTCACTTCCTCTGGGCTAGCAATATGTATAGTGGTCACTAATATGGTCATCCGGGGTTTCTGCCATTTCCACCTAGCTGCAGCCCCCTCTAGGCCCAGTCGCACTCACTGTAAGGGCTCGTTCACACGTGGGCAAAGGGGCGGATTTTGACAGCGGATTTTGCTTCAAAATCCGCCCCTTTACAATGGTGGTCTATGCAGACCGCCGGGCTTCTTTTTTCTGCTAGCGGCGGGCTGCTGCTAGCGGAGAAAAGAAGTGACGTCCTTTCTTCAGGTGGAAGCCGCGGCAGCACCCTCCTGTGTCGGCTCATTCATTTGAGCTGATATAGGAGGGGAAAGCCACGACCGCGATGGTCGCGACAGGCGGGTTTTGACCAGAGAGAGACGCGGCTCACCGCATCTCTCTCTGTGTCAAAACCCGCGCGGACCCCCGAACGTGTGAACTAGCCCTAACCGTGTTCATTACGCCATGTATCTACACTAGAAATCCTAGTTGCTAAATTCCCCCCCCCCCCTAGTATTCTAAAAACTGCCATGTGAAGACCATTACAAAAATGATAATCACTCAACTGTTTTTCATCGTTTTCACACTAACGCTGAGTTGCGGAAATGCAGCCTTTTTTGTTACAGATTATGATGTAGGTTTTTTTTGCGCCAAAGCCAAGAGTGGGTAGAAGGAGTGGGAAATATATAAGATGTAGATATAAGCTGCGTTTCCACAACATGAATCCTCAGACTAAAAGTATGAATTGACGTGATATACTGCATCTGACACGTGAAAGTCAGTGCCTCACGTCAGCTTCTGAAAAGTGCATAACAGGATTTATAAGGTTACAGTCCCTGCAAAGTGGATGGGATTCTAACAAATCCCATCCACCCATTGCAGAAAATATGTTCAGCGGAAACACAGCGATTTCCAAAACCATTGCTGTTTTGGAACTCACAGCATGTCAATTATACCTACGAAAATGACAGCAGTTTCCTTTATAACTATAATTGAAGCAGAAAGTCTGTGAAGAGTGCTGTGGGAAAAACCACAATGTGTTTATGCCACAGATATTCACTGTGGCCTGCTACGTGGGGCCTCAATGTGTCTTTTTCTAAGCAGGATTTCAGCAATAAGTGAGCTCTTCACAAATATGGTGCCCATGCTTTTAGTGTCATTAAGGTCGGGACCCAACGTGGGGTAAATGATGATGTTTGGCCACGGCGTAAATGGCACGGGGAAAAAAAGCGGTGTTTTACAGTCACAGCAAGGTGGATAGTACTCTAGGGAATCCTATCCACACCTTGCAAATAAATCGCAGCAAGTTAAATTATACCTACAAAAATGCTGGTGGTTTCCTTATAGGTATAATGGAAGCAGAAAGTCCTCTGTGGGCTTTCTGTGAAAAGTGCTGCGGAAAAACCGCAATGCGCAATGTAAAACTGATACATTTGTTAAAAATAAGTGAGAAAGGTCTTGGCTTCAGTAAGCAATCTTCTCAAATTGTATTCAGAAAAAGTTAAGGTCTCATTCACACGTAAACAATCTGCAAACGTGCAAGGTTCGTGATGTCCACTGACTGCACCCTGCTAATTTGTGGGTGTGTGTTGTCCATAGTTGATCTGTCCTTTACGCCTATGAATAACAGAACAATTTTTTTTTACATAATTTTTTTTTTTTATAATTTCATATACTTTTCAATGTCTGTGGGTCCATGAAAAGCTGACACAACATGTATGCTGTCCATGATTTTAACAGTCACAGACAGATTTTAAGAGTCACAGACTTGAATGGGGCTCCACGTTTTGTTTGTTTTTTCTACCACGGACAAAAGAACAGTGGTCTGCATGCCCCCATTAAAAGAAATGGGTCATGTGCAGGTTGTGATTATCCTGGACCTTACACATCTATAGATCGTGGACGTGTGACTACGGCCTAATACAGGAAAATGTGTTTATTTGTCCTAAATAGTGAACAGTTTTTTGCATAGCAGTCGGCCTTTGCTATACAAGTTTTCGCTACTTCCCACGTAGCGGGAAGTAGCGAAAAATCGCTGTGAGGTAGAGCTTTTCACGGAATGTCCACAGAAGTTTCCACACCTACCATAACATGTGGCTGTTATGCAGTTAGTGCAAGTAAGGGAGCCTGGACACGGAGTTTACGCTCGCTCATTCTGAACGTAAAACTCGTTCAGAGTGAGCGGCGTAAAAAATAGATCACATTGACTTGAATGGGTGCCGGCATACGCGCGCTCCCCATTGAAATCAATTGGAGGCTTTTTTACCTATTGCTTTCAATGTGATACGCGCATCTGCCGGCACCCATTGAAGTCAATGGGATCTGTTTTTTACGAGTTTACATTCAGAATGAGCGGAGCGTAACTCCGTGTGAAGGCTCTCTAAGTGGACCTATAAGAACATGAAGCAGGCTTTTACAGTTTTACTTTTAATTAGGTAAAGAAGTATTGTAATGCATTATAAAGGTAATCACGCCCCCTAGTGTTCAATTCCCAGTATAGGACTCCATGTAAATGTTACAAAAATGAAAGTTAAAGGGATTCTACCATTGAAATGAATTTTTTTGGCGATCACACGTCGGAATAGCCTTTAGAAAGGCTATTCATCTCTTACCTTTAGACGTGGTCTCCGCTGCGCCGTTCCTTAGAAATACCGTTTTTTACCGGTATGCAAATTAGTTCTCTAATGCGATGGGGGCGTCCCCACTGCTGTTCGAGAACACGCTCCAGCGACGCCTCTATCTTCGGCTGGATCCTTCTTTCGTCGTCTTCCTCCCTGCGTTACCTTCGACGTCTGCGCAGTTGGCTCTGCCAGTGAGACACTAGAAGAGCCGACTGCGCATGCCGGCCGGTGGCCAATTTTGGGAGGCCGCTCTTGCTCTTTTAGTTCAATGCAGTGCAGTGAATGACAGTGAACACTGTAAAAAAAACAAAACAAAAACATAAATTAAAGGGATTCTGTCATTAAAATCACATTTTTTCTCGATCACATGTAGGAATAGCCTTACGAAGGCTATTCGTCTCCTAACTTTAGATGTCTTCTCCGCGCCGCCGTTCGGTAGAAATCCTGGTTTTTGTCTGTATGCCAATGAGTTCTCTCACAGCACTGGGGGTGGTCCCCAGCGTTCAAACAGCACTGGGGGCGTCCCCAATGCTGTGAGAGAACTCTCCAGCGCTGCCTCCCTGCCCCTCTCTGGCTCATTTCTTCCCGGATTGGATGGCCTCCCTCACCCAATTTTTGGCTTGTCGTCCCCAGTTACTGTTTTTTTGTGTAGTGACCTTTGGTCTGACTCTGCACCTGTCTGCTTGTCCCAATCTAACCGATTGATACCCGTTAATTGACTTTGTCTTGACTCTGCATATGCCTGTCCTTGGCTTGTACGCTCATCCAGATACGCCTGATACCTAATGCTGATTCCTTGGTTTGTACCTTACCACATTTTATTTGTCCATTTGGTACATCACACCAACGTTTATCTGGTCTCTGGCCAGCTGCCATCTATACTAGAACAACTCCAAGACGTAGCAACCTGGTAGTCTCCCTGCGACACAGTCCACATTCCCTTGCAGATGTTAAAGGGTGACAAACAGCAAAGCTGCTTAGATAAGACCTTGGGAGTGGTCTAAAGCCTGGTTAGGTCACACAGTGGGCCCACAATCAGCTGTTTGTTACAGTTTTCTAAGACCATGGACCCCACTGACAATCCAAAATAACCGATGCATGTTTTGTATCATGCCATAGCTAAACTGAGAAAATGCCAAGACCAGATGATGTAACTGATCAATATGATTACAGACCGCCTGCATAAAATGACAAAAATCCTGCCAGAAACTCCACTAGTGCTGTTGTGAGCAATGAATATGATTACAGATCAACATGACATAACTCTCATTACATTACTCATTACATGGTCAACATGACATGGCTTTTGACAATGAGTCCAAAAGTTACATCAACTCAGCCTGTTCAACAATCTGCACCCAGATCACACTACAGCAGTTCTAGTATTCAGCAGCCTCTGCATTCTCATTATGATGGAAGTTCTAAGGGTTGGTTCACACTAGCGTATGTATTCCATCCGGTTAGAGTCCGCATGGAGTCTCCCCGGACGGAATACAATCGCAATTTCAAGCGCTGTGCTGTAAAAGCACACGGACCCCATAGACTATAAGCTACATATAGCTGCAGCTACCCCAAAATAAAACAGACATCAGCTCTGCTTCTTGAATGACATCAAACAAGGGGTGTGTGTATTATACAAGTGCACACCGCCCACCTTTACATCCCTATACACTCATACAGTCATCACAGTCCATATACCAAGAGCCTAGAAATATACAGAACTCAGTTAGCAATTGAAAGAAGTGCCAGGAATAGAAGCAGAGGAAGAGGGTCCAAAGAGCGAAATTTGGGCACAATTTTATACCACACGGAGGCAAATTTGGGTAATGATTGGGCAATAATTTACAAACTTGATTAACCCACCCAAAATCTTCAAGAAAATGAAAAATAGTGTAAGGCTAAAGTCCCACATTGCAGAAATGCAGCTTTTTTTGTTGCAGATTTTTCTGCGTTTTTTTGGGCCAAAACTAAGGGTCCATTCAAACGAAGGAAAACGGCGCTTTATTTGGTGCTAAATCTTCAACACTGAAAAAAGTGCCTCCCATTGAATTCAATGGGTTCTGCTAGCTAGCAGAATCCATTGAAATTAATGGGATGCTTTTTTTTTCGTCGCTGAAAATTCAGCGACAAATAAAGCGCCATTTTCCTCCATGTGAATGGACCCTAAGAGTGGTTGCAAAAGGAATGGGAAATATATTCCCATTATACTCTCTTATACTTCTACCTTCTGCTCAATTCACTCCTAGCCATGGTTAAAAAAAATGCTGCAAAATCTGCAAGAAAAAAGCTGCCTTCTACAAGGTGGGGCCTCAGCCTAAGGGCCCCTTCACATGGCGTAAGCGCGCCGCTCATTTAGACGTGTATACACGTGTCCGAGCACGGCGCCTCAAAACAGAGCCCATTGATTTCAATGGGAAGTGCGCTTACGCCGTGTGAAGGGGCCCTAAGGGTCCATTCACATGGAGGAAAATGGTGAGGAATTTAGTGTGGAATGGGTTTTGCTAGATTTTTTTTCCACTATCAAAATTTTCCATTGAATTCAATGGGTGCCGCTAGCTTTTTTCCTTTAATGGAAAAAAAAGCTAGCAGAACCCACTGAAATCAGTAGGAGGCTTTTTTTCAGCATGGAAAATTCCACACCAAATTCCTCACCATTTTCCTTCATGTGAATGGATCCTAAGGGCCCATTCACACGGAGTAAACGCGCGTGTATTTTGGCAAAATATACGTGTAAAAAATACATGTCAAAATACAAGAATAAATGTCATTGAAGTCAATGGGAGTCTTATTTTTACACGTGTATTTTGCCAAAATACACGCACGGGACGGAAACGCCGCAATTTGCCCACAGCGGAGACGCTGCGGGAAAAATCACGGCGTTGTACAGTGCAGGCAAAGTGGATGGGATTCATGCAAATTCCATCCCCACTTTGCAGAAAAGATCGCAGCCGTTGTGGCTTTTCAAATTGCAGCATTTCAATTATATCTACGGAAACGCCAGCGGCTTTCCCGTAGATAGAATGTTAAGAGAAAGTCCGCAGAGGAAAACTCTGTGAACTTTCTCTTAAAAGCGCTGCGGAAAGAACCACAATGGGTTCACATAGCGGTTCTTCCCGCAGCGCTTTAGTGCTGCGAATATGGCCCGTGAGGCCTTAGCCTAAAAGTTTAATTATGCTTTATGTTTTTAGGGCATGTCCTTAAAGGGTTAATAGGGGATTGCTGGGAATGTTTTTTTTATTTTTCATGTATTTTCTATGTATAGTGTTCCTTTAATGTTCTTTACTAGTGATGAGCTAGTAGTATTCGATCGAATACCTTGCCGGCATAGGAATGCGTGTAATCGGCAGAACACCAAGGGGTTAAACGCTTCGAATATTCGATGGAATTCCTATGCCGGCGTGGTATTCGATCGCATACTACTCACTCATCACTATTCTTTACCAGACATAAAGCAACGGTATAGAAGGGAAAAGTGGAAGACCCCCATCCTAAATTACTGGAAGAAAAAGAAACCTGAATGGCAGCATGGGAAAGGTGGAGCATTTTTCCCATAAATGTTCATAGCTTTGATGTCTGTGTATCTTGCTAACAAGCAGCTCTTTTATCTACCGTTTAAGTCGAATAGGGGCATTTGTGTGCACAACAACTGATGCTGTGAATATAGTAATGAATCACTAGTCACTTGATGCTTTTCACCCTAATTTATTCTTTGATTGATCATGTGCAACATCTGATTCACGGCAGGTCAGGTGTCAATATGGGTTTTTTTTTGTCAGTATTTGATTACAGCTTGTTCTTAATGTTCTTCTCGTTTTATGGCTGCAGTAACATACAAGCTGTTTATGAACATGCTGATGTCCTAGATAGGACTGACGTCAGTGTCGCTGAGTAAAGGGAAGTCAACCTTGAACATGTTCTCATTTCAGTTGTTTGTTGATATGCACTTTGGGTTTAGGCTTAATAAATTTAAATGATTTGTCTTTAGAAAATGTCTGTTTTAGATTATCTGCTTAGTCATCAAGACAACCATTAAAATGTATTAAAATATAATTCTCAAAATAACCCTAATAATTTAACTCTGCTATAGAAATAATAGACTTATAACCTTATAATTTATTTACATTTCATATCTATGCATAAAAGGGGTTGTCTGCTTTGGACATTGCCTTCTTGAGGAAGAATTCACTATGTCTCACTATTTAGAACGCAAGCAAAAAAGATCTTGGAGGGAACCCAATGGCAAGTATTCATCTACCACACTGGAACCACAGTAAAAATAAGAATTATACCATTTCAAAAGAGGTGGGAAAGAGATTTCTATTGGGCTGTGGGGCATAATAGAGGTTGCAGGGGGCCACTGTGGGGCATAATAGAGGTTGCAACCTCTGCAACCTCTATTATGCCCAACAGTTGCCCACCCAACTTTATTATGCCACATGTGGTCTACTCCTGAATAGAGATGAGCGAACACTGTTTGATCGAATAGATATTCAATCGAATATCAGGCCGTTCGAGGTATTCGATTCCAATCGAATACCATTAGGCAAACGCACTAAAAATTCGTATCCTTTCCCACCTTCCCTGGCGCTTTTTTTGCACCAATAACTGTGCAGGGAGGTGGGACAGGAACTACGACAACGGAGGCATCGAAAAAAAATCAGAAAAAGTAATTGGCTGGCTAAATCAGGTGACCTCCAATTTATATGAATGGTGGATTTAACATTCGGTTAATTTGAGACTGTGAACTATGTGACTGTGAGACAGGGATAGATGTACAGGCAGGGTTAGCTAGGGATTACCTTTATTTAGGTGGGAATGTTACTCACCTAGCTCTGTGGGGCTCTATCTGGTCGTGATCCCTGTCAACTTGCGATATGCGCGAGCTGACTTTTTCTCATAAGAATGCATTGACCAGCGTTGATTGGCCGAATGCCATACAGAGTACAACATTCAGCCAATCAACGCTGGTTCTGCCGGAGGCTCGTCTGTGAGGAGGCGGCGTCTTAGATCGGACCAGAATGGAGACTGCTGTAAACCGATCTTAGACTCCGCCTCCTCCGGCAGAACCAGCGTTGATTGGCCGAATGCTGTACTCTGTATGGCATTCGGCCAATCAACGCTGGTCAATGCATTCCTATGCTGAGATGTAGAAGAGCTGGCCGTGCGCTCAGCTTGGCTACTCCGGAGATGCAGCCGAGCTTTAGCTGATTTGCAATTTGGCATCTATCTAGGTCCTAGATAGATGCCAAATTGCAAATCTTTAAAGGGCCTTTGATGACATCATCACTGACATCATCACAGATACTTTAATAATGTTTAGGTTAAAAAAAAAAAAAAGTCCCGTGGCCGCCACCCCCTCCCAAAGTGCCGCTTGCAGCGGCTGCCTGACCTCGCCTCATTAGAGGTGCAGCCTTGCTCACAGCCGAGTCATGACACTGAGCGGCCTTTCTGACAGCGAGGAGATATGTGTTGTGCAGTTAACGGCACCAATATCTCCAGCACCAGGGCACATACTGGAAAAGCTGACAGTGCTCTGAATTCAGCGCACTGTTGGCTTTCTAGCAGTATATAATACCGCATGTTGATGAGAACGTGAAAGGCCTTCTTTAAATAACTAGCTGTAATGCCTGTCTCTGTCTATTCGGGTCTCTGCACCATCCTCCATTCGCACACTGCGGCGTAGGAGGTGTGTTCAGTTTGATTCATTGCTTAGTGTTTTTCGTTGTACTGTGTGAACACTGCTCTATCTCAGTAATTGAATTTCCACCAAACTAATCTCCTGCACAATAGATGTCCTTCTGTTCATGAAATGTTTCTAGTCTTGCCTGTGTGATTTACAGACTGTCTTCCAATCAAGTCTAGGGCTTGTCCTGGGCTTTCTATATACAGGAGATCTGCCCACACTGACTCGCTGGCTATTGAGACTCTGACCTTAGACTTTGTCCCTGCTAGCTCCTCTGTCCGCTGCTATTGCATTACTGACCTCTGGTTTACCCTATTGACCATTCTATTGGATTTTGATTCTGTACTGCGTTGCTCGACTGTTACTGGACCCTTGGCTAGCTGACCTTCCATTGTTGTTGTTTGTCTTGTCTTCGTTCTGTGTTGTCAATTATATAGGTAGGGCCCATCGACCAGTTGCCACCTATTACTTAGGATAGGACTGGCAAGCAGGTAGAGGCAGTGGTGGGTTCAGCTTAGGGCTCATTGTCTATTGTGCCCCTCCCCCAGGGTTCTCCAGCAGCTACTGGGGAATTGCTCCTATTGCAATTCCCTTACTCTAGCATTGTATCTAATTTATATTTTAGATATAAATCACATGGCCCAAACTGACGCATAATATTGTGATTGCATGATCCAATTAAATAAAAAAATAAATAAATAGAAAATAAACCAAAAAGATTTGAATAAATGCCAAAGTTGCTTAATCTTCAAGAATCCTCTACTCAAGTACCCTTGCACTAAGAATAGCTAAGTATTTAGAATGGAAAAACCTGCAGATTATTTTCTTTGCGTCTATTGTTTATACTTGGAAGATGCCTGCAGTCGACTGATTGTAGTGTACATCTGGTGGCTTTGTTATAGCCTTGTTACCATCTTCCCACGAGTACATATGGTGGCTGTGTTATAGCCTTGTTACCATTCTTTACGAGCTAAGGGAAGCATGGACAACGAGAGGCAGACAAAGCATGGAGGAGAAACTTGCATGAAATTGCAGACTCCTTCTTTCAAGGAAATGATTGGCATCTATTAATTATGCTTGGAAGATGCCTACGGTCAGCTGACTCCGAATTTCTATGCTGCAGCCTTGTTACATCCCCCTTCACGAGTTAAGGAAGCATAGCAAGAGAGCATATAGTATGGAGGAATAATCAGCACCCTGTCTCCCTGGATGTCTTTACACTTCATCGGGCAAATAGAACATGTGACAGCGGTAGAAAGAGAAGAAAGGAGGAAGGCTTGCGATGAAACATGGTGTACTTTTTGGGAGGCATTTTTGTGGTTAAGGAACATTAGTGCTGATGCAAGAAATCGAACTATCAGCTGTGAGCATGAGATCCTACGACCGACCAAAAGAACTACCACATGTTATTGCATATGTCCCCCACCTCTACAAAAAGCTGATTCTGCCTGTTATGGCTACATGCTGTGTCCTCCAATTGCAGTTGGGCTGTATTATGAACATCACTTTGCACAGAGAACTAAATAATCCTGAAGTTTTTTTCTTTCTTTTTAGTTGCTATGACTCCTAGTATCTCTCTCTCTCTATTTGCTATGAGCTTGTATGTGTTTTCTCTCTTGCTATATACTACTGTACTATCCATGATGCTATATCACACTGAATTTACCAGTGGTGGGACTATTAAAGGATTATGTTATTTTATTAATGTGACAATTATTTAAATGTACTTAATCTGGTATTGAATTAGAAAATCCAAATGTCTCCTTATGTTTTATTTTTCCAACTTTTTTAAACTGTGTGGAGACAACTAAGGAGGCTTTATATTTTGTGTGGCAGGGCATTACAATGTGTGAAGAACAATAACAAGGCATTATATAGTGTATTACACAAAAAAGGGCATTATTACTCTGTCAGGAAGCAAAAAGACTAGATGGGGAACACAAAAAATATAGACATGGTTAAGGGACGTTCACACTTGCGCCTTGTGTCAGTCCGCTGGGTCTCCATCCTATTCCCCAGAGAAACTGCACAGGGGACGGCTTCCCGGCGGTCAGTTTTAGAACCCATTGCTTTGAAATGGAATGTAAAAGCAAACCGCCGGTGTCCGTATGCAGCCTCTCCACCGTTTTTTTTGGCTGGACACAAAGTCCTGCATATCCGAATTTGTGTCCAGCCAAAAAAACGGTTTCCTCACGAGAGGCTGTATACGGTTTGCTTTTAAAAAACCCATTCAAATGAATGGGTTATAAATCTGACTGCCAGGAAACCGTTCCCTATGCAGTTTCCCTGGGGAATAGGATGGAGACCTGGCGGGCGGACACGGGCACAAGTGTGAAAGTTCCTCCTAGGTGCCTGGGAGTTTGGGATTTCCAAGACATAACAGTGGAGCATGTGACACTATTTTGTCTGGATGTTTTGACCTGTAAATAGGACGCGTGACTTGAAGAAATTTTAGCGCAGCCCTTTCACTCCAAAAACAATTTCTAAAAACTGTCAAGAATCTAAATAGAGTGCCTCATTATAAAGGAGTAACTCATAATACAATCACTTGCTTTTCAATAATGAGAAATTAAAAATGTATAAATGAATAATAAGAGTAATAAAATGATATGAATAAATAAAAGGCTATATTTCTTGGTAAATATGGCTGCTTACAAATATAAGGGTAATTATACTTTAAACAAGCTGGACAACAGCTAAAGTTGCATTTTTCTCCATATACATTATGTATCCAATGATAATTATGGCGATTATAGTGAAATAATATACATTATGTGCTTGAGCAGAATTCACATCTGCTAGGAGAGAAATGCTTCCCTGGAGCTGCCCAGATTATATGCCTAGTATCCCTGAGGTGTTGTTTAGTTTCTGTCATCTTTCAGACCTGTCATTACTCATAATTGATTTGGACACTCGGGTCACTGTGTATAATTGTAGGTGGCTGACATCCCTCATTACACCTTATTACATCGCCTCATGATGACTCCCGCCAAATGATTTCTCTCAGGGACTCGAGTAATTACTTCAGCTCACACCGCTGCAAAGTATACGCATGCGCAATGGCTTCTGCTTCAATAGACCTGTAACCAATTGCTGATGCCACTGAAAGCAATGTTATCTCTGTACAGTTTATACGGTTTCCTGTATGTACAATTGAGTTAATGAATTAAAAATATAAATATAAAATACGTGGGACTGACTATATTACCAGCTATGAGCTGCACGCTCGCTCTCAAGCACTGAAACACACACTAAATATTACAACATACAAAGCGTCCTTTACATCAGCCACTCTGCAAACCTGCTCTCTGTACTACTTCATGTAGCATTGAAATTCTCCGTCTAACACCAGATGGCTCCATAGCTCAGGGGTTAGAGCACTGGTCTTGTAAACCAGGGGTCGCGAGTTCAAATCTCGCTGGGGCCTGCGAAATGTTTTTACGTTGTAAATGTTTATAGTCTTAATTTATGCTGAAACATAGGTGAAAAGAGTACTTTAGCTCAATATATTATAATAAGGAACATGATTTGATTTATTATGCATAGTTACATGACGATCTGCTTATACAGTACACAGCTATCTACATAGATAGATCATTTGATATAGATATGAGGGTTCAGGATAAGTAGATCGAGTGATAGTATGTTACTCATAGTACTTTTTGGCTATTTTACTCTTACTATCCACAAGTCAATGTAATTGGGATTTCACATGTTGTCAAGATTTGGCCTAGATGAAATACTGCCACCTGTTGGTTAATTCTTACATAACCACCACTTTTCCAGTGCATCCAGTATTTAGTAAGGCAGTAGCTAATAGCCTGTAGCATAGGCTGCCTCCTGACTGCGAAGCATGCTGGGCTTTCAGTATCTGTTTAGGCCACATACACACGACCATGTTCTTTGTCAGTGTGCTGTTTTGTTTTTGTTTTTTTTTAAACACATTGCATTTATTTCTTTGATTTTAACAGGTCAGTGTCAGAGACAAGAGACTGGGTGAAACCCCAGGACATGTCCTATTCCTGCCCGTTTAGCGGTAAGGGAGAATTCAGGGCCGGCGTCAGCGCACGGCATAGTCGGGCAAGGCCCACAGAGCCTCTGGGGGCCCCCCGGCACTTGCCTGTCACAATTTCAGCTCATCGGCGTCCGTCCGCCGATGAGCTGAATACATACGTGATTAAAGCAGGAGCTGTGAGATCAGCTCCTGCTTTAAAGCTCCGGCCTGGCTTGCGTGTGTAGGCGCGATGACGTCATCACATCACGCTTACACACGCAAGCCGGGCCGCAGCTAAGCAGGAGCTGATCTCACAGCTCCTGCATCGCGTATGTGACTGGAGTGAGAGAGACAGGAGCGTCGGGGAACGATGGAAGGTGAGTGATAGAAGGTGAGTGTAAGTGTTTGTTTTGTATTACATATTAAGGTGAAACATAATGAAGGAGGCCCATGAAACTGGGGGGCAAATGAAGGGGAGGGGGGGAACGGCATGACACTGGGGAAGATGAAGGGGGTGGGGAGAGAACGGCATGAAACTGGGGACAAAGATGGAGGGGGCCCAATGAAACTGGGGGGCAAATGAAGGGGAGGGGGGGAACGGCATGACACTGGGGAAGATGAAGGGGGTGGGGAGAGAACGGCATGAAACTGGGGACAGAGATGGAGGGGGCCCAATGAAACTGGGGGGCAAATGAAGGGGAGGGGGGGAACGGCATGACACTGGGGAAGATGAAGGGGGTGGGGAGAGAACGGCATGAAACTGGGGACAGAGATGGAGGGGGCCCAATGAAACTGAGGGGGCAAATGAAGGGGAGGGGTGGAACAGCATGACACTGGGGCAGAGACGGGGGACATGAAACTGTGGGCAGATGAAGGGAGAGAACGTGATGAAACTGGGGACAGAGATGGAGGGGGGGGGACATGAAACTGGGGGCAGAGGAAGGGTGTATATGAAACTGGGGGAGAGATGGAGGGGGGGATATAATTTACAGGTGACTGTAGGAGGATTATACTGTGTGGGAGCACATGATAAATGAATGAGAATGGGTGGAATCAACATAAAAGTGGGTGGAGCCAAATTTGCAGAGCGCGCCGCACATTTTGCCCCTCTTTCTACTCTTTAAAAGATTGGGAGGTATGGTGTTGGTGACGCCACACTCCTGCATGACGTCACTCGCTTCATCTGCAACGCACAGTGTCTCGACTCCCCCACCTCCTTTACAAGGGGGCCCAATGAGGCTCTGTCGCCCAAGGGCCCATAAAAACCTGGAGCCGACCCTGGGAGAATTCACACGGAGAAAAGTGGAGCGCAATCTGGCACGTATATGCGTGTCAGCAGTTTGCGCGTTCAAAAAGATCCCATTGATTTCAATGGGAGTTACGATCGTATACGCTACGTAATTTTGCGTCTGTAATTTTGCGGTCTTTCGCTCCATGTACTAGAAATGGTGCAAAAGTGATACAGAACCGAAACAAAAGTCATAATATTTCAGTGGTGCCGCTTATTTTTGTCTATTTGCTAAAGAGGAAAAACTATTTTAGGCCGGGGCCCCACGGGCCAGAAACGCCACGATTTGGCCGCGGCGGAAAAATTGCGGAGTTTTACAGCGGTTTTGAAAATCTACGGTTTGAAAAGCTGGCGGCTTTCCCATAGATATAATTGGAACAGAAAGTCCGCGGAGGAAAACTCTGTGAACTCTCTGTTTAAAGCGCTGTGTGAAGAACTGCAATGTGTTCACGCCGTGGTTGTTCCCGCAGCGCTTTAGCGCAGCGTTTCCGGCCCGTGGGGCCTTAGCCTTATAAAGTTTATTAACAGCATTTTGTGTTATTAAGTTAAAAAAATGAATCATTTTCCCTCCTTTTTTATATTTTCCCACATATAATTTTTTTTAAAAAAGATGCAAAAATAAAAACATAAAAATAAAGCCCTATGTGTCACCGAAAAAAAGATGCAGAAATTAGTTGAATAATGCAAATGATAAAAATGTTATAGCCCTCATAACTACACATACAAAAAAAACAAAAATGTGTCTGGTTCCTGACCAGAAATTGGTCCGATACTGAAGTAGTTAAATAAAGTGATACACATACACATTAGGTATCCATGGGTCTAAATACGCCCAGTCTACGAACCTACAGATATTTTTCCCATACCGTGAACGACGTAGTGGAAAAAAAAACAAAAAAAACTGCCAAACCGCTGTTATTTCACTGTTTGTCTCTAATAAAAATTTCAATAAAAGGTGATCAAAGGAATAGACATTCCCCAAAATGGTTTAACTAAAAAGTACACCTGGTCCCGCATATAAAGATGCCCTATGCATCCTCGTATTCTTTGTGTCGGTATGATTCTGGGGATACCAAATTTATATGGTTTTATTTCCATTTTAACCCCTCAATAAAAATCCAAAACTGTGCCAAAAAATTTTTTTCTAAAAGTTGCCATCTTCTGACACCTGTAACTTTTTTTGTACTTCCGTGAACGGGGATACATAGGGTGTAACTTTCTATGCAGGAACTTTCTATGGTCTGGGACTTGTCAGGAACCCAGCCATGATTTTCTTATTGTAGCAGGGTCATCAGGCAAGGACACTACATGTATCAGAAGATATCCCGGCCACAATAAGGACATCATGGCTGATTTTCTGACCTTAGAAATTTCCTGCATTGGTGGTCGTATCCATGGCAACCGATCAAGATAACGGACTGACACCACTAAGAAAGTTAGAGAAAATCTTTAAAACTCTGTAGAATTTTTAATTACTTACATTTGCAAAAATGTTTAACTTTGAATCATCTACAGTCCTATGAAAAAGTTTGGGCACCCCTATTAATCTTAATCATTTTTAGTTCTAAATATTTTGGTGTTTGCAGCAGCCATTTCATTTTGATATATCTAATAACTGATGGACACAGTAATATTTCAGGATTGGAATGAGGTTTATTGTACTAACAGAAAATGTGCAATATGCATTAAATCAAAATTTGACCAGTGCAAAAGTATGGGCACCTCAACAGAAAAGTGACATTAATATTTAGTAGATCCTCCTTTTGCAAAGATAACAGCCTCTAGTCGCCTCCTGTAGCTTTTAATCAGTTCCTGGATCCTGGATGAAGGGATTTTGGACCATTCCTCTTTACAAAACAATTCAAGTTCAGTTAAGTTTGATGGTCGCCGAGCATGGACAGCCCGCTTCAAATCATCCCACAGATGTTCAATGATATTCAGGTCTGGGGACTGGGATGGCCATTCCAGAACATTGTACTTGTTCCTCTGCATGAATGCCTGAGGATTTGGAGCGGTGTTTTGGATCATTGTCTTGCTGAAATATCTATCCCCGGCGTAACTTCAACTTCATCACTGATTCTTGAACATTATTCTCAAGAATCTGCTGATACTGAGTGGAATCCATGCGGCCCTCAGCTTTAACAAGATTCCCGGTGCCGGCATTGGCCACACAGCCCCAAAGCATGATGGAACTTCCACCAAATTTTACAGTGGGTAGCAAGTGTTTTTCTTGGAATGCTGTTTTTTTTTTGGACGCCATGCATAACGCCTTTTTGTATGACCAAACAACTCAATCTTTGTTTCAACAGTCCACAGGCTTGTCCAAATGTGCTTTTACATACCTAAGGGGGCTCTGTTTGTGGCGTGGTTGCAGAAACAGCTTCTTTCTCATCAATCTCCCATACAGCTTCTCCTTGTGCAAAGTGTGCTGTATTGTTGACCGATGCACAGTGACACCATCTGCAGCAAGATGATGCTGCAGCTCTTTGGAGGTGGTCTGTGGATTGTCCTTGACTGTTCTCACTATTCTTCTTCTCTGCCTTTCTGATATTTTTCTTGGCCTGCCACTTCTAGGCTTAACAAGAACTGTCCCTGTGGTCTTCCATTTCCTTACTATGTTCCTCACAGTGGAAACTGACAGGTTAAATCTCTGAGACAGCTTTTTGTATCCTTCCCCTGAACAATTATGTTGAACAATCTTTGTTTTCAGATCATTTGAGAGCGGGCTGTCCATGCTCGGTGACCATCAAACTTAACTGAACTTGAATTGTTTTGTAAAGAGGAATGGTCCAAAATACCTTCATCCAGGATCCAGGAACTGATTAAAAGCTACAGGAAGCGACTAGAGGCTGTTATCTCTGCAAAAGGAGGATCCACTAAATATTAATGTCACTTTTCTGTTGAGGTGCCCATACTTTTGCACCGGTCAAATTTTGGTTTAATGCATATTGCACATTTTCTGTTAGTACAATAAACCTCATTTCAATCCTGAAATATTACTGTGTGCATCAGTTATTAGATATATCAAACTGAAATGGCTGCTGCAAACACCAAAATATTTAGAACTAAAAATGATTAAAATTAATAGGGGTGCCCAAACTTTTTCATAGGACTGTACAAATTAAAAAATAATTATGTAGATGGGAATACCCCTTTAAGTACTTTTATATGTGTTCTAGGGAAAGAGGGGTGATTTGAATTTTTATTACTTTTTATTTTTTTAATATATATATATATATATTTTTTAAATTGTATGCATTTATTAGACCCCCTAGGGGTCTGATCACTAATGCAATGCATTACAATGCTAATGCATTGCAATGCATTGCGAGAACCTGGCTCTTCTATTGTAGGCTACTCTATGTAGCCTGCAATAGAATCCATTCAATGAGAGGCCAGGGAGCCTTCATAAGGCTCCCCGGTGTCATGACAACGCTCCTGTAGTTCTATGGCGTACAGAGCGTACTGCGCATGCTCACGTAAGTGGCCACAAAAAATTGGCCGCCGGCATGAACACTCGCGTACAAGTGTGACCCCAGCGCCGGAAGAAGAAGATGGAGGCCATTGCTGACGAAGATGGAGGCAGTGCTGGAGAGAGTTCTCTAGCAATATTGGGGACACCCCCAGTGCTGCGAGAAAACTCATTTGCATACCAACGAAAAAAGGGTTTTTAACCGAACAGCGGGGCGAAGAAGACATCTAAAGGTAGGAGAAGAATAGCCTTTCTTAAGGCTATTCCAACGTGTCAACTAGAAAAAAAAAGGTTTTAATAGTACAATCCCTTTAAAGGGAGTCCCTGACCAGGAAACTCAATATGAACCAGACACAATGTATTATTGGGGACATTATGCTGAGCATCATCATATCTTTAGATTGTCCAGTAGATGCACCATTATTTTTAAAAATGTGTTTTTAGAAATTTGCAAATGAGGCTGATGTGCAATGGGGGCATGTTAGAGCCTTTTAAAAGACCCAGTCTTTAGGTCTGAATTGCAATCCCTGTACACTTTATTGACACCCTTTTCCTATCCTTCAGCTGTGACACTCCTTTTGGAATTCCTGCACATGTGTAATGAACGTGTTAAACTGCCAATTTGAATTAAAGGCATTTTCCTATCCAATGTGTCAGCATGCGGCCTGGAGCAGATCAGATAATATGCAAATGCATGTACAGAATGGACTGAGGGTTAGCTGAGTGTTTACATAGAGAGATAACAGACCTGGCTTTATCTGAACCTGAGATAAGCTGCTGCAAGAACAGTTTAATATAGTATGTGAACATAAATTCATAACAGTCATGAAGCCATGTCATTTACCGAGATAAAGAGTAGCCTATGTTTTAATCGAGATTACATTCAAATCCGTACAGATGCTTTTGCGTGATTGAGGAACAAACACACAGACATCCAAACATCCAAATTTTCCCATTTATAATATTAGTAGGATAGGATACTATATTAGGCTGCTCTTGCCTGCAGCTTATCTCAGGTTCTGATAAAGCAAAGTCTGTTATCTCTCTGTGTAAACACTCAGCTAAACCTCAGTGGATTGTGTAATTTCATTTCCATATTATCTGATCTGGTCCAGGCAACTTGCTCACATGCTGAATGGGAAAACACCTTTAATCCAAATTGACAATTTTCTGCTTTTAAACATGGTGGTGGGGGGGGGGGGGGAATCTAATTTGTCGCAAAATTCTAAAACAACGACAGCTATGAAGGTAGCCAGAAGTCATAAGAGTTCTCCTCAGTGAGCAGCTGGGACACCGGAACAATCACAGGCACGGTGCGAGGAACAAATTTCAGCAGCAGGACAGTTTAACCTTTTCGCTGCCAAGGGTCTCTGGAAATTTTGCACCTCCAGTAGCCAGAGCAATTTTCACAGTTTTAAGATGGACAAATCAAACCTAAATTGCAACATTAAAAAAGCATCCAACCTCCCCATACCTATATATTTTCTTAAAGTAGACACCTGCAGCATTGTCAGAATGTCACTTGGTACTGTATACGAACAAGCACCTTCATGCAATTTTGATTTAAAGTGAATGTTTTATGAAAAAATGCAAATAAATGTATATTAGTTGTTAAAAGCGGAAACCAAACAAAAAAATTAAATGCACCAAACCTCCTAAAAATAAGAATTCAACATGTGCAGAGTTCATACATATCACTATGGCCTGAACCCGCATGCACGTGTCTTCAGAAAATCGCTAGAACTGGAAGGAACAAAATTCTGCTTTGAAGCTGGAAATGTTAAAAAAGTATCATCCTATAAAATGTAGGGATTACACACCATGAAAAGTAAGTGAACCCCTAAACCCTATATATTTTTTGAAAGTAGACAATCTGAAGATTACAAATGTCTTAATGGGTCATCGATAGCCACATCCACCTTCATGCAACTTTGCGACCAACACAAATAATTTTTTGAAAAAATATGCTAAAACACATATTTGCACCTAAAACTCATGTTCAATCTCACATTCATATACAAAATGCTTTTAAAATAATAGCTTATGGTGTATACAATGTGTATATATACTATATGTACCGCAAACATCAACTACAACAAGAGCTCGGACTCCCAAAAACACGAATACAGAAGACAAGCAGGATTTTGCTGTTGTTCACTAATATGTTAAAAAGCTATACTGCACCTACCAAACGGTGACTGTGATACCAAAATCTAACTTTTTTCAGAGTACACAGCATACCGTATATAAAAACACAATTTAATAGTTTATATATACAACCACCTTCATTTAACTTTGACGCAAACAGAGATTGCTAGCAAAAATTGCGCAAAAATTCAAATTTGTCACTAAAGTGCGGCTCAAGAAATCCCTTTCTGCAAACATAATGTACTGTCCATAAAACTGCAATATGTGAGGAGTTCATACATACCACACATGTATATATTTACAGGGGCGGGTGTTAAAGAATCGCCAAAATCGCAGAAATGCACCATCCCATTTTGTGCATGCAAATTAAATAGGACTTTACATAAAAATGTTATTTTCCATCCCCCTATAATAATTTTAGCAATCTATACGTTAATCTCTAGTGATAATCGTTATTACTATTATTTTAGTGTGTAACGGACATCACTAGAGAAGTATTTTACTGTAGAAAGCTCAGGTATAGACAGGACAGGGATGGATTGGGTGAAATGTAAACTGTATTTACGACTTTATGTATATGTTGTGTAAGTGTTTGGTGCGACTTTTTTTTTTTGGCTTGTGACCTGGACAATGGTAAACGTCTGGGTCACAGTGCCAACAAACTTCCTGGTTATGTTCAGGAGGTATAACATAAGAATACCCCACTAGAAAAGCTCAGGGGGGAATTACATTATAACTGTATGTGACAATCAGAGACAAATGTATAGTATACGCTCTGATTGGCAGGAGAAGGGTTAATAGGGACAATAGAGTCCCTGCCACCCCCCTCCTGCTGTCACATACAAGTTATGCAGAGAGAGAGAGAGAGATCATTTCTGTGTCTCTCTCTCTCTCTGCTGCACTGCTCCATGTCCCTCTTCCTTTTTTGTTAGATCGCAAATTGCTTGCTTAGACAGGAGGGGGGGACACTTTGGAGCTCTATATCTTTGGACTGCATCAACATATCTTGATGCTTTCAATTGCATTTTAAAGAGGAGAATCTCATCTTTAAAATGATATCAAGAACTTGATGATTGGATGTACAGTTTTGGAGAAATTCACTGTTGAAACGCTGTCGGGAATTGAGATCTGAAGTTGGATCTCAATGCCAAATAGTGTTTTCAACAGTGAATGGCTCCAAGATTGTAAGTAAAAATCATAAAGTCCCTGGTATCATTTTAAAGATGAGAGGATCTTCTTTAAAATGCATTTTAAAGCATCAAGATATGTTGATGCAGTCCAGAGATATCGGCATTAGTAGGGAGGACGTACTAAGTACGTCCTCGGCTACTGAAGTGCCACCTTGGGAGCATGTACAGTGTACGTGCCTGGCAGCGAAAGGGTTAAAGGGGCTCTATCAGCAAAATTATGCTAATAGAGCCCCACACATGCATGAATAGCCTTTAAAAAGGCTATTCAGGCACCGTAAATGTTATATTAAACCCCGGTCCTGTTTTTAAATAAAAGCATTAAAACATATATGCTAATCGTACCTGAATGTGCACCATGGGTGGGGATGCACGGTGCGACGTCAACTTTGGGCACACCTACCTCTTCTTGTAGTGACGCCCTCTGGTTCCATGTCTTCCTCCGTCTTCTTGTCTTCAAATCCCGCGCCTGCGTAGTAGCGCTTCCCTCTGGAGCGCTAGTGCGCAGACTCACTCGCCATTTTACTTAATAGCAGTTCACGAGTGTACTGCGCAGTAGCGCTCCGGAGGGAAGCGCTACTACGCAGGCGCAGGATTTGAAGACAAGAAGACGGAAGAAGACACGGAACCAGAGCGCGTCACTACAAGAAGACAGAAGAGGTAGGCGTGCCCGAAGCTGACGTTGCACCGTGCATCCCTGCCCATGGTGCACGTTCAGGTACGATTAGCATATATGTTTTAATGCTTTTATTTAAACATAAACATAAACATCGCGTCTACAACTGTGTGCGAGAGAGGGAGGAGCGGAGAGAGCGGCAGGGGAGCGAGGAGAAGGTAAGTGTAGTGTGTACACTGAGGTGGAACGTGAAACTGGGGGCAGATGAAGGAGAGGACGGCATGACACTGGGGGCAGAGATGTGGGGACATGAATCTGGGGGCAGAGATGGAGGGGACATGAATCTGGAGGCAGAGATGTGGGGACATGAATCTGGGGGCAGAGATGGAGGGGACATGAATCTGGGGGCAGAGATGGAGGGACATGAATCTGGGGGCAGAGATGGAGGGGACATGAATCTGGGGGCAGAGATGGAGGGGACATGAATCTGGGGGCAGAGATGGAGGGTGGACATGAATCTGTGGGCAGAGATGGAGAGGACATGAATCTAGGGGCAGAGATGGAGGGACATGAATCTGGGGGCAGAGATGGGGGACATGAATCTGGGGACAGAGATGGAGGGACATGAATCTGGGGGCAGAGATGGAGGGACATGAATCTGGGGGCAGAGATGGGGGACATGAATCTGGGGACAGAGATGGAGGGACATGAAACTGGGGGCAGAGATGGGGGACATGAATCTGGGGGCAGAGATGGGGGACATGAATCTGGGGACAGAGATGGAGGGACATGAATCTGGGGGCGGAGATGGAGGGACATGAATCTGGGGGCAGAGATGGGGGACATGAATCTGGGGGCAGAGATGGGGGACATGAATCTGGGGGCAGAGATGGAGGGACATGAAACTGGGGGCAGAGATGGGGGACATGAAACTGGGGGCAGATGAAGGGTGTATATGAAACTGGGGGAGAGATAGAGGGGGGACATCATTTACGGGTGACTGTAGGAGGATTATACTGTGTGCAGGCACATGAAAAATTAATGAGAATGGGTGGAGTCAACACAAAACTGGACGGGGCTAAATTTGCCGCGGCGCGCTTTTCGGTTCTTCAAAAGTTGGGAAGTATGCAACCTGATTTGCTGAGGGGAGGATGATTGGCTGAGCAGAGGATTGTGGGAAAGGTCTGACAAGTAAGGGGTCAAAAGAGCCATGTGGTCTTGAGACAGAGATATTTTATATGCCTGGCAGACAGCAGAGAATGCTGCACTGGGGAACACAAGAGAAAAAGAAGAGAAAATGTCCTGGGTTTTAAAAGCAAACTGCCGATGTCCGTATGCAGCCTCTCCGTGGGGAAACCGTTTTGTTTCGTCCAAACACAAAGTTCTGCATGTCCCACTTTCTGTCTGGCCAAAAAAAAAATGGTTTCCCTGTGGAGAGGCTGCATACGGACACCGGCGGTTTGCTTTTAAAACTCATTCAAATGAATGGGTTTTAAAACTGACCACCGGGAAGCCGTCCCCTAACAAGTTTCTCTAGAGAATAGAATGGAGACCCGGTGGGCGGAAATGGCCACAGGTGTGAATGCCCCCTAACAATAACTGCGTGAGTACCCGTACTGTCTCCTAGCAGCCGGAGAAGGTGAAAAAAAAAAAAAAAAAAAGCATGCTCACCTGTCCCTGGTGTTCCATTTTCTCCCACCGCGGTCTGGTCCTGCTCCTACTCAGTCTTGTTTTGGCGGAAGTCTTCGCAACACATGACTTCTCAGGTTAATCAGTGGCGAAAGGAAAGAATGTCACAGTGAGTGGTGTCCTGGTTCCTTTACTTAGGCCACTAAGGCCGCAGATTGACCTCAGTGGTCATATGCGGTGAGGACAGCTGCCAAAACAAGACCCGAGAGCAGCAGGACTAGGCAACGGTGGGAGACAGCGGAGCACCAGGGACAAGATATGATGTTTTTTTTTAGTTATCTTTTTTTCACCTTCCCTGTCCACCTTGCCAAAAAGGGGTTATTCTGGGCAACTTCTTTAACAAGTACAGAGTGAGTTCCTTTCCGAGCACTTCGTTCTAATCATTAGTATCTAATAACCCATAGTGACCCATAGTCCTCCATGTACAACCATATGTTTTTTTCTGCAAGGAACTGTATTAAAGGGGAATTCTACTCTAGGGAAGAACCTCCTTGTAATATAGCAGCTAATTAAATAGCTGCTAAATATTTGTGATAGAGTTTACACATTTTTGTAAGGGCGACTTGGTGAACTCTAAATACTGCTTCTCTATTGCTTTGAAACAGTTGTGGAGATTTACTAAACTGTCTAAAAGAAAAACTTCCTTTGTAGCCCATAGCACATACAGTATCACAGAACTGGCTTCATTCCTTTTAGAGCTCTTGAAAGTGAAAGCTGAACTGTGATTGGCTGCTTTGAGCAACAAAAATAGTTGTTTTTTTTCTTAGGCTAAGGCCTCACCTAGTGAAACGCAACAAAAAAAAAATGCTGCATAAAAAGCCACAGCGGAAACAGTAATGTTTTTGAAAATGCAGTTTTTCTGCTCCAGATTTTTTTCTGCAATGTGTGGATGAGATTAGCCAGAGTCCCAACCACTTTGCAAGTATTGTAAAACATAGCGGGTTTTTTTTTTCCGCAATGTAGGGCTTCAGCCTCAGACAGTTTAGTAAATCTGCCACAGTTTGTATATTTGGGTAAGTCTGTTACAAAAACCAATAAAGGTGGCAAGTATGCAACTCTAAGATTCTTCCAAGAATTTGCAAGAATTCATTGCTAAATTTCAGGAATCCAGGAAAGAAATGCATGTCTAAAATGAAGATCTAGAGAAAAAGAAAATAAAAAACTTTGGTCAATTTGGATTGCCGGGTCTCGACTAGCGCCACCAAATCCAACTAAGGATAGTTTTGAGGGGAAAGGATCAGTAGAACTTGTCAATTTTTAGTTTATATCACTGTTTTTCTATGCTTAGAAGCAGTAGTCAAGTCAGGAGATGACACAACCAGTGACTGACATCTCCATGTACAGTCATGTAGAGCAGGCTGCCAATCATTAATAACACCTCCTCTAATTCAATTACTATTTGTAGGCATAGAAAAGCAGAGACAAAAATTGGACACGTTTTATTTTTATTTTTCAAAAAAATCTGCTCTAGTTGCTTTATAGCATGCTGCCTGCAGACACAGGAGTGACTTCAAACACCTGGGCTCCCATGCAATATCTGTAATTGCGCCCCTAGTTACCTTGTGCCATTTAGAGTAGTGGTATATTTTATGTGGCAAAGAGGACTTTGGACCCTCTCTGGGTCCAGGGCGTGGCAGCGACTGATATCACTGCACCCCATGTAGTTCTGCCCATGCCTGCAGATTATACTGTATTTTCATAGTAACCCTTTATCTTTAAATGCTTTGCTATAGAAAAGTTGTACGCAGCCATATTCCATTTACTTGAGTCTGTTATCAGGTAAAGGTCCTAATTTAACAATAGTAGTAATAATGATGACCTTGGTTTCACTGCTCCAGCAATGAGATCAATCACGTGGTTGCTGCAACAAATCAGTGGCCTCAGCATCAGCATTGGATATGTCTGCAATGGACCCTCTGCAGTGAGGTTGTCGCCAACTACATGTGACTACTGAGGTCATTGACTGGCTGCAGCAGCCACATCAGAGTCAGTCGACATCATCAATGAATTGTTGGAACCAATGACTCATAAAGAGGGCAGTGAAGTATGGCACCTGCTAGTTTTTGCTTGAGGGATGGAAAACCACTTTAGCATGAGGTGCATGAGAGATAGTAATTGAGGTGCCAAATTAGCAATCCCATAATCCTTAACAACATGTACTGTCATGACTACTTTGAATATATCCTCCGTAGTCACAGTGGACCATGGGTAGACATGATGGGAAAACATAACCGACACGCATTTCGATCCATATCACTGGCTCTTAAGGCGATGATGATGAGGTCCATACAGCTACTAAATGTACAGATGATATAAAGATCTTTTTTATATGTCGTGGTAGGTGCTTTAACTTTTATTAGACAATAGAAAGTGCTGCCTCCAAGGTAGATCACCAGGGGTCCAGCCTGTGGTCCGCCAGATGAGTACCCCTGCTCTAGAAAGTGACGGAAATGCACAACACAATGTGATATATGATGCACATGACGATGCAATATTCTGTCTTCTATAAGGCGAAATAAATCCATACTTTTCTTTTCGTATCCATTTTCTAAAATTAAAGAAAAACCTGCACTATGTGACTTTGAGCTAACAAGAAAAAAAAATATAGAAAAGAATATGGAGTGACATAAAGATCAACTCCAAACATAAGTGTCTGATCTCAAGTCATCTGCAGAAGCTGTCAAAGGAAAATGGAAGCTTGCAGATATTCACTATGTAATTGTATGTTAGGCCATCACTTTCAGGAGTTTTGGGAATCAATAAACATCGAGAGATATAATTAACCCCGAAGCTCTGACACTCCTATTAATTATAAGGTAAATGCTGGGGAATAAAAGGTCTTGCCGATATGCAAGGGTCAGACATGCACTGGATATGTACTGATACAAGAGGAGGATAATATAGTTTATTACAGCTCTGTAGTGTATCATTCTACAAGATTCAATATAGTTTCAACAGTGTTACATTTGCTATTGTTCACTTAACAAGGGAGGATTTATAAGGCACTGTATAGTACATGATACTAGCTGAGGTCACTTTATATTGTGTTCTTAATAGTTTTATACAATATCTCTTAGTTTAGGTATCTTTATGTAATAGGGCTCTAGCTATGGTGACCAGGCTGAAAAGTAACAAGCAAGCTAAATAAGTCTCACTTATACAGGAGCCTGTTATCACCTTCCGTAAAGCTGTAATATTCATACGGCAAAGCAATACTAAGCACAAAGGTAAGCGGAAAAACTAATACAACTGTTATTATATGCACTTGTATTTTATATTAAGATATATGTGATCATTTCTATATACTCACAGAATTACTATTTTATTTGCATTTCTCCATGGATAATATTTCCAAACATTTAGCATTACTTTATATTTCTGTTTCTACTATCATCATTAGTACATGAGAACATTATATTTTTATTTCTCTTTAGTAGAAGTGAAAAGACAATACTGTCAAATATATGTATAATTATCATGAGCAAAAGAGAAGCAAGGTTCAGTCTAGTAAATATCAAACAAAATGTTTGTCAGCCATAGAGCAACCATAATGCTATTGACACAACAAGGTTCTCTGGTCTTGTGCTAGTCATTGTATTACTGGCCTGCACACGGCCCCATAGACATAAATGGATCTATTCACTTCAACTTCTGTTGTTTTAACAGCCCGTTTGACCAATCGGAGAAAAAAAACAGAACTTGAGATGTATCATCCATTTTCACGGATCCTTCAGTAGACTCAATACTGTGAGTGATCCATAAAAACGGATGTGCACTCGGCTTTGTACTTTTTCATGGCCGAGTACATGGCTAAGTTCTGTCAATGAGCCATATCTAGATATACTGAGCAACAAAAAAAATTTAGCAATTTCCCTGTTAAACACAAGAATAGAGATCAATGTTTTCTAACTTGCTGTGGATGTCTGAAAATACATGGCAGGGAATTTGAGATTTTTTATTTAACTGAAACTAAACCACTCCATCACCCTGTGGCCTTGATAAGAAGAGACTGGGTGGTTGAGGGTCTTACATGGGTCTTAAATGGACACTACTATACATCTACTATAATCTCTTTCTCTCTTTCTCTCTCTCTCTTTCTATATATAATATACAATATATACGGTATGTTTGCCAATGACTCTCATTTAAAAAGATATAGTGTACAGTATACTGGTATACTTTTTTGTTTGTAGGATGGTCTTGTATTACAAAGTTTAGCCTAGAGTAATGCAAAAAAAAAAAAAAAAACACCCAAAGGGACACTTTTTTTTGCATACATAGAAATCTATAGATATGTTTAGCAGAACCATTTCCTTGTGGATATATGAAGATTAAACTAGACTCAATGTACAATACTTGACTGAAGGTTCCAATGGTCATTTTACTACTAAAAGCTCTATATACAGGCTAATTCACATGTCTGAATTTTACAGACATGTGATGTCTGTGCTAATAACAGACAAAAGACATCCCTGCTTAATTTTAGGTCGTATGTTGTCTATGGTTGACCCCTTTTTCCCATTCATGAAAAATCGATCATCTAGTTAGTATTTTAATTTCCTATACTTTTCTATGTCTCTGGCTCATTTAAACACCATGAGTTGTCCGATTTTCAAGGGCCCGTAGACTTTAATAGAGTTCCTTGGCCCACAAAACTAACCAAAATAGAGCATGCCGGACTTCTGCATCCACCCATCATAATTGATGGGCACGAGTACAGGTTTGTGATTTACGTGGAAATCACATGTCCACAAAATGCAGACATGTGAACAAGCTCTTAGTGAAATACGTGCAATTGGTGGCTGTCTAATAGCTACTCTCTACTCTCTACAATACAGTGCAGAACTACATCCCGTACTTCTCTTTACCTGTGACAGGTTGAGTTGCTCCTTTGGACACAAGGTGAGAACAGCTCCATGTTATTTTTTGGATACACTATTTTATATTTTTCAGAACTCTGAAAAAACTTCTGTCATCATCATAGAAAGTGATTTACAGCTTATTTTGGATTTTGGACAGGAACCTGAGGCGGCCTTCAACTCAGGTTCCGGTCTAAAAAAACCCCATGTGAACTTACCCTTAGCATTTGTTGTTTCTATATTAGTTATAGGATGAGTTTTCTTAAATGTTATTTTTTTCAACTCATTTTTTTTTGTGCATTTGGTGACAATTTGGGACCGACAGAACCAACTACTCACCAATACTAGTTTTTCATAGAGTTATGGTGTCAAGTTGCTGTATAGCGGTGGTACCAGAATAAATTAATATTGTAACTTGAGGGTCCACATATTACTTACATACACATCCACTGCATACATACATATGCCATATTAGATAAATACAATGTCACAAACGTGCATTTAATATGATACTTTACATGCTGTTACTGTAATTTATGTTGTGTTCCTCACTGGAACCCTGTTGTCTTCTCCTGCAATGAGGAGAGTGATGTGTGACCAGAAATGTGGAGCGCACAACTGGATGTCCAAGAACCCTGATCATTATAATAATAATAATAATAATAATAATAATAATAATAATAATAATAATAATAATTATTATTATTATTATTATTATTAGTCATGTTTTTATCCTTTTAGTTCTTTCAGGAACCAGAAAATATAAAACAAGAACTGATGTTGGTCCGTGTGTTCTCAGCGTACAGTCAGAGTAAATGTCTGACTGCATCATGAAATGTGCTTTTCTAATCTGGAAAAACAGATCTGAAGAGGACATACTCTACTTGTACAGTTGACAGGCTCCACATGTACAGTATCTTGCAAAGACTGTACATGGAGTGGTGCCATAGAGACGCTGCCAACTGCACAGCTTATGGCCACAATAAGGTTTCCCCAATTTGAACAGACATCATGTCACCCTCTTTCTAGAAAACACCAGACCAAATTAGATGCAGGGACTCCGCAGTCACAATTAAAATGTAACATCATGCAGTGTGTAATAAATCAGCAGCATATTCAGCAAAACACATCATAGAGTGCATGATAAATAGGCAAAACAGTTTCATGGGTCATACTTGGGCTCAGACTGGCCCCAGGTAAATGCCCTGGCATGACACAGTACACTCATTGTACTTCATAGAGATACTGATTGTACACCAGCTGAATCAGGCCACAGTACATGTCAGTTTAATATAATGGGTATAGAAAATACACAGTATATTTTTGTATACTGTAGACAAATTGGATGGCTGGGGTGTACAGAGTCATGAAGACCACTATCTTTCCTCCCCGGCCCTTATCTTCTCAATAACATGACAGGGGCCATAATCATCTATCATCTTGCTGCTGCCTGAGGCCCACTGCCGTCTGGGCTTATATCTTGGGCTCTAGTTCAAAGAAGGATCCAGTTAGTAGACTACTGACAGGACCCCAGGACAGAAACAAAGTCAAGGGCTAAGCAGCAATCAAAAAAATTCTACTGAAAAATACTACTGAAATATAAATTTTTGTTGTGACATTTTAGAAATTAGTGAGTGTTAGGTAAAATTTACATGTATTTGTGAAGAAGGCCCCTAGAACTGGTGGGCCCTAGAACCCCAAACCGACCCTGATAGTAACTTACTTAAGGTCATTTGTGGATGTGATGGGTTCAACCACCTTTTTAAATTTTGAGGAACACTGTATTTAATGCTGTAAATTTTTTCTCTGTTTTCCATCAACTAAGTTTTATTTGGTTTTACAACAAAAAGGAAAACAATACAACACATTATATTAACAGATGAGAGACAATTGCTGGTGCATCTGCCTGGGTGGAGGGGTAATGCTGTAACTTTTTATAAAAGTGGCACGGAAGCAATAAAATAAAATAAAAAAGAAGACAATGGTAAATAATATTTTAATACTTTTCATTTTGTCTCAGCAGAAGCAAATGGAAACATACACCTTCATTTTCAATTGCTGGTGTAGAAAGTCTTTGATATATGCACACCAGTGGCAGTGACAGATTACGTAGTTGTAAATGTAAGTGGTTGACTTTACTAATTCTTAGAAAGTCATCTCTGATGCTTCCTGTATTTATTCTGGTTTCCATGATTGTTTTGGCTGTTAACACTGTGCTCGCAGTGTTCACCAACTCCTTTATCATTGGTGTCAATCTTATGGACAAAGCCAAGTCAAGGAACTTCACTCCATCTGATCTCATTGTGGTGACTCTATGCATGTCCAATGTTTTCTTTCAGCTCATCATGCTAGTCAATGATTATATGAGCTTTGTATGTTCTGATATCTACTTTTCAGCTGGTGTCTACCTTGTATCCGTTGTCCTGATAACTATTCCAATCTACTGCAGCTTCTGGTTTACAGTTTGCCTGTCACTCAATTATTACTTACAGATTGTCATAGCCACTCATCCATTTTTAATCCGCCTGAAGCTTGCATCTGTTCGATTAGTTCCACAGCTAATAATGGTATCACTTATTATATCATTTGCTACCGCCCTTCCTGCTGCCTGGAACTTCCAACTTGATCCTCCATATTTAAACATGTCAATGAATGAGAGTGGAGAAATCTCAGTTTCTGGCCGGAATGTTGTATATCTGCTACCTGCATATGCGAACCTCATAAATTGCTCTGTTCCACTAGTATTAGTAGGTATTTCTAATGGTCTGATTATCAAGTCGCTTGTGGTACATAATTCAGATAGGAATTCAAAAGGAGAGCTCGGTGCTCATGCAGAAGGTCGAGTACGCGCCGCAAAGACAATAAGCTGGCTTCTTTTCCTTTACATATGCTTCTATTTATCCGAAATCCTTGTGTTTATAGAAATCTTCTCCCAAACTAGTCCGGGATTCTGTGCCTGTTTGATCATTATCTACAGCTATTCACCAGCTCAGTCAATTGTCCTTATTTTTGGAAGCCCAAAATTAAAACAAGTATCTCTGAGTTTAGTCCGTTGTATTGGAGGCATCAATAAAGAAAAAACAAAGAAGCCAACTGTCCTATTTATCAAACTGAGAATGAAGAAAACTGTAAACCTATCAACAAAGTGAATATTAAACGTTCATTCTGCACTGTTTAAAGTGTTTGTGAATATTATATAGAGAGTCATTAAAGGTGGACCATACTATTTGATAAATGTTGTTCTTATATGCATAGTATTTCATTTGATTTTAATCTATGTTAATCCAAATAATGTTATATTTATAAGTAAATCAATCTAATAAAGTGTTTTGCTTCTTATGTAATAAACTTTCGAAATTGTGTGCATTAATGGATTTAAAAAATGGGCTGCTTCTCCTTTAAGCAGCGTTCACACTATCGCCACTGTCCGCCCCAGGGTTTCCGTCGTAGACCACGGGGAAACCGGACAGGGGATGGCTTGCCAGTGGTCAGCTTTAAAACCCATTCACTTGAATGGGTTTTTAAAGGTGACTGCCAGTGACAATATGCGGCCCCTTCGCCTGGAAACCTTTTTTGCACGGACACAAAGTCCTGCATGTACGACTTTGCAAAAAAACTAGTTTCCAGGTGGAGAGGCTGCATATTGACACCAGCTGTCAATTTAAAAAACCCATTCAAGTGAATGGGATTTAAAGCTGACTGCCGGCAAGCTGTTGATGGGAAGATGGATGGAGCTAAATACAGGGCAATCCTGGAAGAAACTTGTTGGAGGCTGCAAAAGACTTGAGACTGTAAAGGAGATTCATCTTCCAGCAAAATAATGACCCTAAACATACAGCCAGAGCTACAGTGGAATGGGTTAGATCAAAGAATATTCATGTGTTATCCTGTTATCTCTGTATGTAAATGCAGATATAACAGTGTGGAGTTCAGTGCAAACCCACGGTTTGTCCTGGTAGCATAGAAGTTTCGTGTTTCCTTGTCTGCCCATCAGCAATTCTATGTTGAGAAGTGAAGGAGAATGAGTGAAATAGCAAAGCAAACTGTCACTTTGTATGGCAATAACTTTGAATACTTTAGGCTGGGGCCCCACAGACCGGAAACACCGCGATTTGCCCACAGCGGAGATGCTGCGGGAAAAATCGCGGCATTGTACAGTGCAGGCAAAGTGGATGGGATTCATGCAAATCCCATCCCCACTTTGCGGAAAAGATCACAGCGCGGACACGCTGTGATTTGCAAAGCCGTTGCGGCTTTGCAAATTGCAGCATGTCAATTATATCTACTGAAACGCCGGTGGCTTTCCCGTAGATACAGTATAATGAAGAGAAAGTCCGCAGAGGAAAACTCTGTGAACTTTCTCTTAAAAGCACTGTGGAAAGAACCGCAATGCGTTCACGCAGCGATTCTTCCCACAGCGCTTTAGTGCTGCGGATATGGCCCGTGGGGCCTTAGCCTTAAAGAGTTTTTCCAGGGCATTTTTTTAAAGGTATTTTAGTGCCATTAATGGATTAATAATTGCACTAAAATTCCCTTAATAGGTGGAATAGGCCCAAGGCCCAATATCACACAAACCAATAGTAGTTCCAATAGACACTGCAAGATATACACACTTCCCATTGGAACCATAGCTCCCATTTTCTGTGCTCCTCACTATTTCTTGCAACTACATGATGCAGCAGTAAAGTCACATATCTTACCAGGCTTTTCCTGGATCTACTCACCATCCACATCTCTGTTCCTATATCTGATATCCAAGAAAACTGTTTACTCAGCAACCAACCATTGAAGACTATCTTAGTGGCATTGCAGGGCATCATAGCCCACCATCTGGACAACCTGAAAAGCAAATACACAAGAACAACACATATATGTATGTATATGTATATGTATAACAACATTTGTGTATTTCTACATAACAACTCAAATAAATTATTCTCTGCGCCATCTACTCTGTCTACTTAAAGTAACAGTAAATCTACAATAAAACAACAGTAAGACCCCATGTAAATGACCAAGTGGGCATCCGATGTGGGGCCTAGTTTGCAGCGAAATGCAACCAGAGTGAATGAACTTGGAGTGACATCTGAGCACATTCTGTCATTCAGTTATGTCTATAGGGGACATGGAGCAGGATAGGATGCCTCCATTATGCAGCTTTGAAGCCCTGTTTTTATGTAAATTGAAGTTGTTTTTCTATGCACATAAAGAGCATTGGCTACACCCATCAATGACTCTCTTTTTTTTCCTCAGTACCAAGAAAACTGTGACTGATATCTTGCATTTTTGTATCTGAGGTTTTTCAATAAAGTTTGTATATGGAAAAGTTTGGATTGTGAAGTGGAAGCAGAGAAAAATTGCCATTAGACCAAACTTAACGGGTGAGCCACAAAAGGTATATTATGATATCACCTTGCTTGCTAGTGGGACAATACAAACCAGTAAAAAAAAAAAAAAAGTGAAGTATATTAGAAGAAAATTAATAAATAAATAAAGCCCCCAAATGCCCCTTTTCTATATAGAATGAATTATATTAAAAAAACAACTAAAAATTAATAAAAACGATATATATTTGGTATCACTGCTTCTGTAACAACCCGTACAATAAGACTGAAACATTATTTAACTTACATGATAAGCGTTGGGAAAAACAACGGAACAAAACGCTGGAAATAATAATTTTTCGCCATCTTGTCTTACAAAGAAATGCTATAAAAATTGATCAAAAGTCAAATCTACCCCAAAGCAGTACCAATTAAAAGCACAGGTTAGCCCGCAAAAAATAAGGCCTCAAGCATCTCTGTCAACCAAAAAAATGTAATGCTTCTTAGAAGATGGTGATGAAAAATAATTCATTTAAGTCCCCAAATGGATTTTTGTTCTGCAAATTTGGTAACACATAAAAAATACATAAATTACGTATCGTTGTGATCGTATGGGCCCACACAATAAAAGTAACATGTTACTTAAGCCTGTGTGCTGCACAAAAAGAAAATTAAAATATAAAATGCTATGCCAAAAAGAGTTAATTTAGTAAATAAGTTATAGGCACCAAAAAATGATGTCATTACAAAATGCATCTCATACTACAAAAAACAAGTCCTCATATGGCTACATTGCCAGAAAAAAAAAATTATATATATATATGTGTATATATATATATATATATATATATATATATATATATATATATATATATATACCTTGCACAATGTGAACACAAAATCCCCCAAAATTTACACAAGTCTTCAAAAAAATTTTTTGCCTCAGCTGTTTTGGTTGTCCCACGAAATCTTTATGTTTTTTGATGCGCTGAATCCGAAAATGACCCCCCTTTTGTCATAGGACATCACGTTTCCTGACAATTTAGGTAACTATGTTAAATAAGGCAATACCTCAAAATAAGTGGAAATAAACTTATAAAACTAACATTTTATTACAAATTTTCATGAAAACCCTTTTTTGAACTGAAATGGGGCTCTGCAAATGAGAGAATGAGACATGGCACCTGAAAATTATTCCAGGAAAATTGCTTTTCAAATGCCCAGCGTTACTCCTTCCCTTTTATGCGCTGCCATCCGCCCAAACAATACTTTACACCCACATGTGGGGTATTACTGTCCTCAGGGGAAATAGCTTAACAAACTGTGAGATGCATTTTCTCCTTTATCCCTTTGTGAATGTTTTAAGTTTAGGGCTAAACAAATGTATTATTGAAAAAAAAAAAAAAAAAGACTAAATTTCATCTCCATATTGTTTTGTTTCCCATGAAATGCTTAAAGGGTTAACAAACTTTCCGAATGCTATTTTGAATTATTTGAGGGGTGCAGTTTTTAAAATGTGGTAATTTATGGGGGGTTTCTATTATACAGGCCTTTATAATCCCCTTCAGAACTGAATTGATCCCTAAATTTTAGGGAAATTTTCTTGTAAGGGTCCATTCACATAGAGTAAATGCGCACTGATTTTGGCACAATATACGTGTAAAGAATACACATGTAAAAATAAGACTCCCATTGACTGCAATGCACCGGCATCCAGCCGCGCACTCTGCTCCGGATCAGGCTCATAGAATGGGCCTAGTCTGGAGGAGGGAGTGTCTCCAGGACGAATTGTGAGGCGACTCAGCCTATAGAATGAGCTCCTCGCTTCTTTTTTTCTGGGAGCCGTTTCTTCCGACCTGAGTGGCTCCCATTGATTTCAATGGGAGCCGTCTTTTTGGTCAGGGTTTTGAGACAATTACGACCTCAAAACCCTCACCAAAAAACTCTGTGTGAACTTACTCTTAGAGAAACACTCAACAAAATTTCCAACTCTGATGTCTTGTTGCCTGAATGGCTGAAGGTGCATTGAAAGGAACTGGAATGTGAAGTTCCTTTAGGCTCTCCTTTTATCATCATAGGATATCATAGTTGACAAGATTTAGATGTTGTTTTGCAGGAAAGTTTTGTATGTCCACAACCCCTTTTAGTAAAGCCCTGCTATTTTGTTGCATGTCCTTGTACTTTTTGTGACATAAGGCTGTATTCACACTACGGAACGCCAGCGTGTATCACAGCCGTACACGCCGGTGTTACAGCAGGGCTGCCGTACACTTCTCATTCATTTCTATGGGAGCCGGCATGCGAGCGCTCCCTATAGAAATGAATGGAAAAAAGCAGTCCATTCATTTCTATGGGGAGCGCTCGCATGCCGGCTCCCATAGAAATGAATGGGAAGTGTCCGGCAGCCCTGCTATAACGCTGGCGTGTACGGCTGTGATACACGCTGGCGTTACGTAATGTGAATGCACCCTAACTAGCGCATAAAGTGTTCACGTCAAATATATTATGATATTATGCCGGGCTTTGGAGAGTTGGCCATTATTCTGTGACAGAAGAACATGATCCCCGGGGGCCACACGGTGGCTCAGTGGTTAGCACTGCAGCGCTGGAGTCCTGGTGTTCAAATCCCACCAAAGGCAATAAACCATCTGCAAGGAGTTTGTATGTTCTCCCCGTGTTTGCATGGATTTACATCCCATATTCCAAAAAAGACATACTGATAGGGAAAAATGTACATTGTGAGCTCTATGTGGGGCTCACAATCTACATTTATAAAAAAAAAAAAAAAAAAAAAGAAGAAGAACATCATCCCTGTTTGTGGGAGTCTCCAGCACATTTTTGGGAGAGTTGTCAAGTATGGATAATACAGAAGTAGACCACAGTGGTGAGCAGTAGAGATTAGCAAACACTGTTTGATCGAATACATATTCGATCGAATATCAGGCCGTTCGAAGTATTCGATTGGAATCAAACACCACGAGGCAAATGCAGTAAAAATGTGTATCCCCTCCCACCTTCCCTGGCGCTTTTTTTGCACCAATAACTGTAGGGGAGGTGGGACAGGAACTACGACAACGGAGGCATCGAAAAAAAATCGGAAAAATGAATTAGCTGGCTAAATCAGGTGACCTCCAATTTAGACGAATGGTGGATTTAACATTCAATTAATTTGAGACTGTGAACTATGTGACTGTGAGACAGGGATAGATGTACAGGCAGGGTTAGCTAGGAATTAGCTTTATTTAGGTGGGAATGTTACACACCCAGCTCTTTGGGGCTCTATCTGATCAGGATCCCTGTCAGCTTGCGATATGCGGGAGCTGACTTTTTCATAGGAATGCATTGACCAGCGTTGTTTGGCCAAATGCCATATAGAATACAGCATTCGGCCAATCAATGCTGGTTCTGCTGGAGGAGGCGGAGTCTAAGATCAGTCCACAGCAGTCTCCATTCTGGTCTGATATTAGACTCTGCCTCCTCACAGACGAGCCTCCGGCAAAACCAGCGTTGATTGGCCGAATGCTGTATTCTGTATGGCATTCGTCCAGTCAACGCTGGTCAATGCATTCCTATGGGAAAAAGTCAACTCGCGCATATCGCAAGCTGACAGGGATCCCGACATAATACAGTGACTTGGGCTTGATAGATGCCCCCAGCCATGCTTCCCCTGCTGAACCAGTTGCATTCCAGGGTGTTGGCATTATTTCCTGGAGTGTGATAGTGGACTTGGTAACTCTACTGATGGTGGAATCCCCTGAAACAAAGCATTTTTCCCCATAGACTATAATGGGGTTCGATATTCGTTCGAATAGTCGAATATTGAGGGGCTATTCGAAACAAATATCGAATATCGAATATTTTACTGTTCGCTCATCTCTAGTGGGCAGCCATTTTAAAAATACAGATGTTTTTCACCTATTTACAGACATATATAAATAAGATGAGATTATCAGTTTTGTCAACTTATCCCCATTGGAATGGTAGATATAATATCATATTATATTTTCCTTCATTTCAATCTCTTATCATTTTCCTGAGCAGTGTCAAACCTCAAGAAACTCATCAAACTGTGGAAAAGAATCAGATGTTACTTGCTGTGTCACTGATCATCTACAGGAGTTATGGGAATAAAGTTGTGATAATAAGATATAATTAGCCCTCAGCGCTGACACTCCCTTTAATTATAGAATAATGGCAAATATAAAAGGCACCTTCCCTTTAGATCAGGTAGGAGACGGACAGAAGATCTCCAGGACATCATACTGCAAATGCCGAAGGGTAAGGACTATTGCATCAAATTAATAGACTATTGATTTTTTTATGTTTTTAGGTAGTTGCACAAGAATGCTAATCTACTCTTCAGTTTTGAAAATGATTTATCACTTTATCTAGATCCATTTGGGAGACAGTTATCCCTTTTTTACAGTTTCCTTATCCTTTAGTCCAGTTTCATGTAATATGGTCACATATCTGATTATTACCTACAATCCATCATTGGTCCTTACACTCAGAATGCTATTTGTGGTCGTAATATCTTACAGAAATGCCCTTGTATCCTACTACCGTCAAGCTGGCTACTTTGACCCATAGTTTAATATCTGTATTATGACTATAAGACCCTACAGTTCTACTGAACTGGACGTAGGTCAGTACTGAACCATATGATGAATTAAGTTCAGTCCCGAGGAACCACAGACATATAGGTCTTTAAATTACAGGTATGTTATGTTGGGATTGTGTTAAATATGACAGAGATTGCAGGGTTTAGGTCAGCGTGGAGATATATACACATAAATATATATTGATATATTATCTAACACATACATGAGAACCACATATAAATATTTTCTGCCTAAAAACAACACAAACAAAGGGACTTTCTGATTTAGTATAATATGAAATTGAATGAATTGTCTTCTGTTTGTATCTGTTAATAAAGAAATCTATTCTGTCCGTTGTTGTGATCTTGAGAACATGGGACATTCTGATGACATTGGGAAGGTAACATTAGAAATTATCCTTGCCGTATCCTGTTCCTTCTGTTTTCCTTAAATAGGGATTATAGAAAAGAGTTTTCTTAGTAAGGATTGTATGGAAAGTGTGCATGGAAATGAGTATATAAAGTGTCAGTTATGGGTAAAAATATGAGGCAAAACACAATGTTTAGTTAACATTCCTAGGTAACATTTCTTATGGTACAGGGCATGCTGGCTGCATAGGTCGTGCACTACTCACAGGGACCCACCTGTACTCTCCCATTTGAATAGCAAATAATCTAGGGTTACACGGTGACCAAAGATCACAAGGTCACCCTGCAACTCCTTCACTAATGTTTGTGAATGGAGTCACATTGGGACCCTTAATGTGCTGCAGCCACAGAGCAACTTTTAGACAAAAATATGTCAAACAATGTTCAACTCCAAGTTTCGGCACCCTTGGGGTTGCATTCCAACTCCATTTAGTAACACAATGGAACAATCACAGGGCAACTCAGCAATCTATGGTTGCACAGCCAAAATCATTGTGTAGTCCTAGATGTAGAAGATCAGCCCAGCAGTAAGCAGCAAATACATGTGTCCCCTAATTGCCATTCTGCTCCATCAAATGGGAGGGTACATGTGCCCCAGCCAATGAGGTCTGGAAGCACAACCTAAGAGAAAGACCCTTACTGTTTAATTCCTAATGTAGAGATGGATTAAAAGAATTTTGGTGACATTAAATAAAATCTTCTGTATACTTTGAACATAACTTTCACATATACAAGCTACTTAAAAGTGGCAGTAATTGTATTAATGCATTGAATATTTTGTCTTACTAGGGTATGTTCACACCTTACAGTATTAGTGCTAAGGAAAGCTGCAAACTACTACCCAAGAAGAACAGCATCAAAAAGAATGACAAGCTAAGGGCTCGTTCACATCTGCGCCCGGTCTCTGTTCTGCAGGTTTCCGTTTCCTGCACAAAACAGAGCAGGATACGGAAACCTGCAGGAGTCTTTCTCACCCATTCATTTGAATGGGTATGAAAGCTGCCCGGCCGTGAGCGGCGGTGAGCGTTTTATGCTCTCCGCCGCGAAACCGTTTTTAATCCGGACACAGAGTCGGACATGCAGTACTCTGTGTCCAGTTTAAAAAAAAACGGTTTCGCAGTGGAGAGCATAAAACGTTCACTGCCGCTCACGGCTGGACCCGGTCTGTGGTTTCCGTCTTCTTGTATGCAGAAGACGGAAAGCACAGAACGGAGAGTAGAATGCAGGTGTGAACCTAGCGTTATACACATTTTTTTATTCAGGGAGTTACTTTTTTAGAAGTATTTTATGGTACATAGAACCAAACATTGTGCCATAATTCTCAGTTTCAGGTTTATTGTGTATACTTGTACTGCACAGGGTCTACCATCTTTATAGGAAGTCTACCAGGTCCAAAATACCTGTGCACTGAATTTTTATTGTGACATATTTGTCTCACAAAGATTTCAGTACTGTTAGTTGTATTGTAATCTCCTGCATTATTTATTCCCTTGAGTCACCGTGCACCAGAGAAGATTGGTGAAGGTTGGTAAGCCTTGGTGTCTATTGAAAATCAATATATTGGTGGCTGTTGATAATAAAAACCGTACGTCACATTTTTCCAGTTGGCTATTGGAGAGCAGGTAGTTACATACATCTCAGCATAACGGCTTTCTGTAGTGTACGTCCCTCACTGCATTTATAACTTATCAACTACAACTATTAGTACTAGGTAGTAATGTTTCAATAATAAATAATATTATGAGATGCAGAACCAAACCAGTGTTCGTGGTTATTTTGGCATTGTGATGTTTCCATTTTAAAAGAATTTACTTGAACATTAAACGCTTTGATCTGAAATATTATGATTCCCATGCATACTTAGATACATTTTTTGGAGTTATTCAACCTTTTAATACTGCCAGATTCAGAACAATCCTTAAGAAGGTTTTGGCGTTCTGAGTATGAACCAACCTATAGATCACCTGCACTCCATTGCTCCTTCAAACGGCTGATCAGCAGGGGTGTCCAAAGTCTGGCCCTTGCCAATCTAATATTGATAACCTCTCTTTAAGGGCTCTCTTTGCTGTAATGACTTGGTTTTACTCTTCTCTCTCTGCACAGCTCTTATGACATATCTATAACATCTCCTGCAGACCATCATTATCAATAATATTCTGGATAGTTGTGGATATTCTTTCCGATGCTCCCGTTATTCATTGTGGGTTCCATGACTGTTTTGGGCATCAGCACTGTATTGACAATGTTTACCAACTCACTTATCATTGCTGTGAACATCATAGACAAAATGCAAGGGAAGAACCTCAGTTCGTCTGATCTCATTATGGTGACACTATGTATCTCCAACATATTATTTCAATTCACCATGTTGGTTAATGACTATGTAAGTTTCCTGGAGACCGATCTCTATTTCTCTTATGAAGTCTATGTCATATTTACAGTCATGCTTATTGTACCCATTTATTGCAGCTTCTGGTTCACAGTTTGCCTTTCTGTGAATTACTACTTGCAAATCATCATTTTCACTCATCCGTTCTTAATCCGTTTTAAGATTGGGGTTTCTCAGCTTGTTTCCCAACTTCTCATAGCTTCAGCATTGATGGCGATGGCTACTGGTGTCCCTGCAGCCTGGAACTTTTATACAGATTCTCCAGGATTAAACATGTCAAGCAATATGACAATGGAAATCTCTGTCCCCAAACTAAATGTTATATATCTATTGCCCAGTAACCTGATCAGTTGTTCTTTTCCACTTGTTTTGGTGGGAATAGCAAATGGATTAATCATCAAGTCACTTCTGACTCACACTCATAAGTCAGACAGGAATACAAAGGGAGATCTCAGTGCTCGTGCGGAGGGTCGAGTGCGGGCAGCAAGGACGATCAGTTGTCTCCTAATTTTATATTTATCTTTTTATATCTCAGAGATCTTCATGTTCCTTGATACTTTTCCTCCAAATAGTCCAGGGTTCTGCATCTGTCTAATAGTCATTTACAGTTATTCTCCTGGACAGTCTATTGTTTTTATCTTTGGCAGCCCCAAATTAAAACAGGTGTCTCTCAGTATACTGCATTGTATAGGAGGTGCTAACAAAGAAAAGCCTAAAAAACCAAAAGTTATGTTTATTAAACTCAGGAAGAAGGAGATGGGGCCAGAAAAATGACAACCGCGCAAATATACAAATGGCCTTGCAATGGCAGGTATATTTATTAATCTGCAAATTGTACAAGGTTCATACCGTCTTTTTTTATGTATTTTTGGCAGAATATTTTGAGACCACTGTGCCCACAAACCTTTTTATCATCCTTATTGTACTACCTGTGTTTGTGTGTTTGTGTGGTTATCTTTGTCTTGTTCTTTACAGTATATTTGACTTGTCAGCATCTTGTTGTCAGTACTCTCTGTTATAAAAATTTCATTAAGCTTGATATGTTAATCATATATGAATATTATAAGCCTAAATGTTTTATAAGTGTATGTTAAAGGTCATTTTTGTGCGTAACGGAAGAAGTTAAGGAATGTGCTGATTGTTGTCTAGTGGATGGAAAAATTAAGATCATAACATCCCGCCTTGTAGATCACTAGTTCATGATCCATGTGTAAACTGATAAGGTCATATATCCTAATTATCTTCTTGTATATTTAACCACCTCTCCTGTTCCTGTAAGTGACTATTATATAACGTTGTATTTTAATATATGGGAGATAGACATTTGACTTTTAACATCGAAGGCACACATGTGCAGATGCCTCAATTTATATATACAGTGGCGGCAAAAAACCCCGCACCATTTCACAAAATATAATGATTGTAGCGAAAATGATTCCTTGTCTTTTTTCCACTTCTATCCTCTTCTCTCCTGGATGACGAGTATTTGGCAATTTTGTACATGTCACGTGACATTTTTCAGTCGATTTCATAGTAGGAGGTATACATATCATTTGTAGGGACTCAATTTATACAGATCACATACATTTGACAAAATCCACAGCCTTTCTGATTTAGTTGACCATGGCTGACCATCATTGATAATTAATTAATTCAATTCTCCTAACACTGTCTTATTATGTATATGTAATCTCTCTGTTTTGTACTCACTATTCTTCCATATAAAAATGCTTAAACTATTAAAAAATGGTGTGCAGTTTACTTGTCATTCTCTTAATTCATTAAATTTTGGCACGTATGTGATAAATTGTAGTTATTATGAAATTATTTTCCCTATATTCAATATTTTGTAAATGTACGTCTGGTTTAACCAGGTATAGGATCAATTTTTTTCTGATTAACCTCCTGCATTTCATCATATTGATCACCTTGCATGTGTTTAATAATGGCTTTAAGCAGCATGGTGGCTTAGTGATTAGCACTGTTACCTGGTAGTACTTGACTCCAACCAAAGATGTACAGTATATGTGTGGGTTGTTTTCTGTGTGCGCCACACTCACATACTGTGAGTGAATTTAGATTGCGAGTCCTAATTGTGGCAGAGAGTGATGACAATGTCAAAGTGTGTGAAATATGTTGCTGCTACATAAGTAAGTAGAATAGAAAAATAAAGTAAATATTTGGAGCCTAGTAATACACATAGTGTTGACATAGAGAAAAACTACCTAACAGTAGTCAGTAGGTTTATAAATGTAACATGTGCTGGTTTATCTTTACACTGTGACAATCTTTATACATGTGTCCCATTGTGATTAGATTACAAGATCAGATACTTCAGTAAACCACTACATGGAAGCATTCTCCTTTCCTGATACTAGTAAAATGGTAGAGATATTCAGAATCATCCTGTCTAAGATACATTTCCTTGTGGATAAATTGTACATTGTAACGGTTATATTATATTATATTATATTATATTATAGTATATTATAGTATATATTTATTATTATGTCACCTAATATGTGACATGCTAGATTCTGTAGTTTGAAGTACAATATACAGTATATAGGATTTGGCTATTTTGTGATTGCTGCATGTTATTAAGGGTCAGCTCAGCACATAACCTCCATCTTTTAGATTTCGTACATACTTCATAGTATAATCCCCTTCCTGGCCTCATCCTCAGTATGTAGTTTGTGACTTTACAAACTAGAACAATAAAACTGGAAGAGTAACTTAACCCCTTAGGGACATAGGCTAGTTTGTACGTTAATGCTCAGCGACTTTTTTCATATTTTCCCTCCCCATCTTCCAAAATTCATAACTTTTTTATTCTTCTGTCGACATAGTTATGTGAGGGCTTATTCTTTGTGAGTCAAGTTGAACTTTCATTTCCCACCAATTTGGGGTTCATATAATGTTTTGATTAGTTTTTATTTACTTTTTGGGGGGGTCCATGTGAAATAACATACAATTTTATAATTTTTAGTATTGTTATAGCTTTGCCCGGTGGGTCATTACGATTATGTCGATACCATATTTATATTGGTTTTTAGTATGTTTTACCACTATCACAAACAAATACCTATAACATTTTTACTGTACTATTGACAGAGATATGTCAGGGCTCTTTATTTACTTTTTATTGGTACCAATGTTTGGTATGTATGACTTTTTGATCACTTTTTTTGTTCCCAAATACCAAAATACGTTAATTTGTACTTTGCGGTCTAATTTTTTTTTCATCATGCAGTGTATGGGATAAATAATGTAATTTTAGGATAGTTGAAACTCATACATATGTAGGGACACCTAACATTTTTGTTTATTTTTGCTTACAATATGTATTTTTTTTAAATATAAAGGTGTTTTTTTCAACATTTTATTTGATTTATTTATTGTGTATTTTAAACTAAACTATGCATGTGTTTTTTGTTTTTTTTTCCTGTATTTTTCAGACTACAAGATGACCGGACCATAAGACGCACCTAGGTTTTAAAGGAGGAAAATAGGGGGAAAAAATTGTAGCAAAAAAATGTGGTAAAATATTTAATAACATAAATAGCATATGGGAATTATTGTTTTGAAACAGCTGGCCCTGCAGCTGTACGGCGATGCATAGGGCATCTTTTTTTGCGGGGCTGGGCGTACTTTTTAGTTATACCATTTTGGGGAATGTCTTTTGCTTTGATCACTTTTTGTTCAAATCAAAGGCAAAACAGCAAAAAAAAAAACAAACGTCAGTTCGGTATTTTTGATTTTTTTTTTTTCCTGCTACGACATTCACTTTACAGGAAAATCATTTTTATACGTTTGTAGTCCGGGCACTTTCAGACACAGGGATACCTAATATGTATGTGTTTCACAGTAATTTTCTACTTTTATATGTATTCTAGGGAAAGAGAGTGATTTAGAACTTTATTTATTTATTCTATTTTATTAGCCCTCCCATATGGAGCTTGAACCTGCAATTATTTGACTGGAAGTCCCATAGACTGCAATACAAGTGTATTGCAGTCTATGGGAGATTCTATACATTACTATTGGGGATGATCATAGACTAGCCTCAGTAGTAATATTATTATGACAGGCCTGGTAGCCTTCATTAGCCTCTCATCTGTCAAAGGAACATGTTGGCTCCTGGGCTACACTTATGGGGGAGCTTTGACGTAGCAATGCCCACGTTGACAGTGGACTCTGATCGTAGGCATTAACTCACCAGAGCGGCTGCCATCATCTTTACAGATCCGGCATCCGCTGTAATAGCATGGGAGATGCTGGGAGGTTCACACCGCCTAGATACCCTGTCAGTCCAGGGCCTGCAGCATTGCTCCACTCCTCCTGCTGCAGGAAACCCTGTTGTAGGACTCCAACGTTGGCAGGAGTGTGGTGATATATCGACTCCACTCGCCAAAACACCCCACATTTGGACTATAAGACCCACCCCCATTTTCCTCCCAAATTTGTGGGGAAAAAAGTATGTCTCATAGTACTAAAAATATGGTACATTTTTCATGTCCCGTAAGGGGACTTTAAGCTCGGATCTCAGATCCTCAGTGCAATGTCCTGCAATACATAGTACTGCAGAACATCGCACGTTAGTTGCTATGGGAACTGTGCATAGGCAGTCAGGAGGTCATTGCCTGGCCTCCAGACTGCCATGGCAAGCCCTCGGAACACTCTGGACACCTTGGATACCATGATCGCTATTGATCACAGCATCTGGGGGGTTAATCCGCCAGACTCTGAGTATTTTCCAACTCCCTCACTGTAATAGTATGTCGCAGAGAAGGAAAGGATTAAAGTAGATTTTCAAGAACTTTTATTTACGATCTCGTAACGACCAGATTACAATTCCTGGACAACCCCTTTAAACCAGTCAACCTTGTATTTTCAAAAAAGGTTCCTAAAAAGATTTCTATTTAAATAAATGACAATAAAAATATATAATAATAATCTAGCAGCAACATATTCTGTAGCATTGTAGAGGATGCTTGTTTTAAAAAAATAAGACATTACAAATTAACAATTCAAACAAGAGGAAATATAAGGAAATAAGGGTGACACAAAAGAAAAAAAGTGCTTGTTCTGCGCATTGCCATCTTTTCTGCTTAACATGGTATACATAAAGGCATGGCTCCCAACATTCAGAAGTTTGAAAGAAGGATTATATCTACAGAACAGCAAATTTGCCTATCATTAACCATAGCTTTAACTCGCTTATGTCCCGTTAGTGGTCTCGACACAGTATAATGCCCCCTTATCATGTCCCTAGTTGCCTCCCACACAGTACAAAATTCTCCTGTAGCCCTTACACAGTATAATGTCCTCTTTGTGGCCGCCTCGGAATGATGCCCCCCCTTCCTTGTGGACTTGGGAGTGCTACACGTTGTAAATAGTTAATTTATTCTGTTTATCCAATGTTGTAGAGATAGTAATATACCGCTTAATATAGCCAGCCATAGTAAGACTGCCATTCATCTGTACCAACTGTCAACTCAGATCTTACTCAGAGTGGTCACATTGCAAGAAGTGTACCTCCATTTCTGCTATAGTGTTTTCTACATCAAATAAAGATGCAAGTTACCCTGTTCCTGCATAACTCGTGTCTCCTGAGTCTTTTTCCTGCACGAACATCATGGTCATTCTGACTCCCATCAGGCTTAGGAAGGCTGATAAGATATACCCAGAAGAGAAAGACAACCTGCATTATCAGATATAATGCAGGCCCTAACAACACTGTACCAGCATAGGAAGAGAGCTGGTGGAATTAGTAGAGTTCTCGGTCACCATGACAAGTTCTAGTACTACTATTTCTAGCCTCTGGGTTTCATCCAAAGGGATACTCCACACACACAATATAAGATAAGATAAGATAATCCTTTAATAGTCCCACAGTGGGGAAATTTCAGCATGTTATAGCAGCATAGTGTTACAGATACAGGATAATACACTAATATATTAAGTAGACACACATAAGCTGAGAAAAGAAGATATACTAGGAGTCCATAGCAGCTAAGGAACGGAAGAAGAAAGAAGGAAGACTTCATAGTCATAATCATTAGTTTTCTGTACAGAGTGATCTTTGCTCGGTCTGATGTAGATTATACAGCCTGATCGCGGTTAGAAGGAAGGACTTGCGATAGCGCTCCTTCTAACACTTGGGGTGAAGTAGACGGTCACTTACAGTGCTGCTAAGTGCCATCAAGGTCCCATACATGGGGTGGGATTTGTTCTCCCACATAGAGCTCACCACTGACAGTGTCCGTTTGTCACCCACCACCTGTTCTGGGTCCAGGGGGCTCCCCAGGACAGAGCTGGCCCTTCTGATCAGCCTGTCAAGTCTATTTCTGTCCCTGGTTGATATACTGCTCCCCCAGCAGGCCACACCGAAAAAGATGGCTGAAGCAACCACAGAGTTGAAAAAGGCCCTAAGAAGTGGCCCTTGAACTCCGAAGGCCCTCAGCCTCCTGAGCAGGTAGAGCCTGCTGTGGCCCTTTCTGTGCAGCGTGATCATCTGTGATCATCCCAGTCTAGTTTATTATTGACGAGCACACTCAGATACTTATAGGTCCTGACTATCTCAATGTATGTCCCTTGGATCTCCATCGGGGTCAGAGCACTTCTTCGTTTACTAAAGTCCACCACCATCTCCTTGATCTTCCCAGCATTAATCCTGAGGTGGTTCTGCTGGCACCATTCAACAAAATCCCGGTTTAAGTCTCTGTATTCCCTATCGTCACCATCAGTGATGAGGCCTACTATAGCAGAGTCATTGGAGTACTTCTGTAAGTAACAACTGGATGAGCTGTACCTAAAGTCAGCAGTGTACAGTGTGAAGAGAAATGGGGCAAGAACTGTACCTTGTGGTGCCCCTGTACTACAGATCACAGTGTCAGACACACAGTCCTGGGTTCTCACATACTGAGGGCGGTTTGTCAGGTAGTCTAGTATCCAGTTGGACAGGTGATGGTCCACACCACCAAAGTTCAGCTTCTCCCTCAATAGCCCTGGCTGAATGGTATTGAACGCACTGGAGAAATATAAAAAAAAACATTCTCACACTGTTTCCGGGTTTCTCCAGGTGAGAGGGAGCTCTGTGAAGAAAGTGGATGATGGCATCATCTACACCAATGCCCGGCAAACTGGAGGAGGTCCAGAGCGCAGCACACTAGAGGGCATAGGTGTGTTAAGACCAGTCTCCCTAGGACCTTCATGAGGTGGGATGTCTGTGCTACAGGTCGGTAGTCATTGTAGTCCATCGGGTTGGGTTTCTTTGGTACTGGTACCACACACTATGTTTTCCACAGTTGAGATACCACTCCCAGCTTTAGACTCATATTGTACATGTGCGTAATAATACCACACAGCTGGTCTCTGCACATTTTAAGAACTCTTGCACTTATCCCATCAGGTCCTCCAGCCTTGTCTGCTTTAATCCTCTTGATTTCCCTACACACTTGAGACTCCTTGAGGATCAGATAGCAGATTGCAGTAGACTGTAGGTCGGTAGGGGTTGGGTCTTGGTGTGTGAGGGGAGGGGGGTTGACTGACATGCTAGTGAAGGGAGAATTGGCTTGGAGTCAAATCTATTGAAGAATAGATTAAACTCGTTAAGCCTCTTCCTGTCACCTTCTATCTGGTAACCAGCCTTTTGTTTATGTCCGGATATCACCTTCAGGCTATCCCACACCTTCGAGACTTTAATGTCCCCTTGTGGTTCACACACTATATAATGTTCCCCTTGTGGTCCAACACTATAATTCCCACCCTATGGGACTCCACCCTGTGGCCTACACAATTTTGCAGCTAATAGCTTGATTATACTACAAAACCATGCAACAAAATGTAGTTTTGATGGAATTTTTGGTGCGATTTTTTTAACTTTTTGGGTGAAACACATTTTTTAACGTTTCACCTGCCTGTAAAAATAAAGTACTGCACCAAAATTCCCCCCCAAAAATTTCAAAACTGCATACAGTCTAACTAGCAGTTTAACAGCTCTCAACTTCATTGTGTATATGCACCTATGAACTTTTGATTCCGCGTAATGGGACAGACTTACTAATACTATCAAAAAGTTAGTGCAAGGTTAGACTACACAGTCTTAAATTTTGCCATATTTATCAGAGTCTGAAGCTGAATAAATCAATCCCATTAATAGACTGCCTTCTCTAATTTTATACCTTCTATTAGTTGGCTTATTTTACACCAGAAAAATACACAAAAATGTTGACACGTTTGGCACATGGCGTCACATCTTATGGTACGCCCTTTCCAGATAATTAGTTAAAGTGTCTAAAACATATAAAGTTGGCACAATGAATTTTAGTTTTTGCCTCAAATTATGCCACAAATCTGTTGCATTTTATTAGTAAATTTCTCCAATTAATTCACCTGTGTTATTTGAGGTATACAGATGGGTTGATTCCTGCCCATGGTCAGGGGAGAGGGGATGAGTGCCTGGTCCCCCCCCCAGTGATCAGGAGCACAGGGGAACAAAAGTCCCCCTAAGGCCTCGTTGTGAATGGAGTGCCAGTTCAAGTGTGTGATCGGTGCTACATAAACTTCTATGTGACTGCCAGGACATAGAACTGCCATAGAAGTGAATGGAGTGCCGATCACTCAAGAGCACTGGCGCAGCATTCACAAGGAGGCCTTAGGGGGACTTGGTTCGCTGTCCTAAATATATTAGCTAAAACAGAATGATCTGTGGGTGCCCCTGTTGCACATCAGAGGCTCTTGACCCACTTTGGTCTCATATAATGCACCATAACTACTCCAAAAGATTGCAACGTGGTGGTCTCCAGCAAAGTAGTCCACATCCTTGTATGGGTTAAAGGTTGATTATCAGGGGATCACTTATACAATTCCCTCAGTAGTAGTCCAAAGTCAAATAGGGTTTAATAACACAGTGGGTCCATACCGACTGCATTAAAATAGAGTTTCAGACACCTGAGTCTATTAATAGTTAGACTTATGGGACTTACTATGGAATTACAAATTAGCAGCATGTACCAACCATCTCTATAATTACAGGAATATTATCTACCGTATATAAGATGTCTTTACGTGATGTATGTGTCTGTATTTAATAATCAGATATGGCCTATTGACAGACACGGAGATGGTAAGTCTTATGGATAACTTAGGATATTGAGCGTTAAAAGAGACCACATAAATTATGTGATATGCTGGAAAGTATAAGTTACATGATTGTATTTCACAGGATGAATAAAGACTGTACAACGTGAGACATAGGAGAAAAACATTTCTGTCCCATTATCCAGGATGAAAAGCTTTTAACTGGATCCATATAGACTTCATAGGCGTATCTTACTAACATTGTGTTGCTGTGTGGAGCCTACGCATCACTTTACAACTCGTGCAACTCCTCTCGCAATATGTTCATTTAACAGTATTATTGTACATGTATTTTATATGTGGATTTCATAGTTATGGGAACTTGGAAGATAATAGTAAATGTATATTGACTTAATTCCTTACACAGACTAGAGGAGGGAATACTGTTTTGTTCAGTTGTATATTACAGTTCTCTTTTCTAGTTGTTCACCATTATTTTAATACAAAATGTTATTTTATTGAAAGGCCCAGGCTGTGCTCAATAGAGAAAGCTAATGCTTCCTATATTTCTGTTATTTTCTATGACTTATTTGGCCATAAGCACTGTAATAGGGTCATTTGCCAATTCCATAATAATTGCTGTGAATATTACAGACAAAATCAAGGGTAAAGCTCTCAGTCCATCAGATCAGATCTTGCTAATGATGGGAATATCCAATGTCTTATTTCAGTTGATAATGATCATAAATGATTTTCTCAGCTTCCTTGAGAGCGACCTTTACTTTACTGAAGAGGTTTATATTCTATTCTCTGCCATTATCAATTTCCCAGTATATACCAGTTTCTGGTTAACTGCATGTTTATCTATCAGCTATTATTTCCAAATTGTCATATTCTATCATCCATTCCTTGTGCGACTCAGGTTAGCAGTGTTACGATTTATTCCACAGGTTCTAATGACTTCAGTTCTTATATCAATGGCAACAAGTATACCTGTAATCTGGAACACAATCTTGTCTGATCAAGAATTCAACAGGACAAGTAACCAAACTATGGAAGCACCGACTCCTAAATTGACTATAGAGTATCTGATCATCAGTAATCTCATCAGTTGTACCCTGCCACTAGTCTTAGCAGGAGCTGCCAATGGACTTATCATCAAGTCTCTTGTAACTCATACCTACAAGGCAGTTAGGAATGCTAATGGAGACCTCAGTACCCGTACAGAAGGCCAAGTGCGGGCAGCCAAGACAATAAGCGGTCTTCTTTTGGTCTATGTTTGCTTCTACATATCAGAATTACTATTGTTTACAGAAATGTTTCCACCAAGTAGTCCAGGACAATGTATTTGTTACATGGTCATTTACAGCTATTCTCCTGCCCAGTCTTTTGTCCTTATTTTTGGAAGCCCCAAACTGAAACAAGCTGCTACCAGTATAATTCATAGTATTCAAGGTTTCAGTAAAAAAGTGGACGTGACAACAACTGTTATATTTATCACGCTCGACACTAAGGGGTCAGTAGTTCTCCCTCAAAAGAAAGAGCAACAAAATAAACTGGTCGACTGAAACAGGGACATCAAGATGTTGCTCAAACCCTAAACTTGTGTTCTGCATTTACTTAGCCTTCAATGTTCACAAGTAAGATTATATTTTACATGTCTGTCAGGATGTCATAAGAAGGTCTGTCAAACATATTTCCTTATGGAAGGTATGGACAGTGCCCTACCAATGTAAAAACTTTTTTTATTTTGTTCTTTGATCATGGTTTTATGTGTTGACTGCTGTTAAGTGTTCACCATGTTATCTGTTCTATTCCTACCAATCCTCATGGACAAAAATGAGCCTGTATCTTATGAATTGTATATTTGATAGCTTTGTACTAGTACTGAATTTCTCTGAACAAGTAGTTGAGCCCAACGCATGCATTATAATATATAATATTGAAATCTAATAAAAAATATTCAGCAATAGAAATAAAATAATAAATGAATGTCTTCTCTACTTATTTAACAATAATGATGTTTGTGTGTGGGGGGAGGGGGGGAGTAGATCAAGTAGCTACCAGCTGAACCAAAATTTGGTCAACTACTATTGAAATTATATAGACACCTTTAGGCTATCAACTAATCAAACATGGTCAGCTGTTTTATCTACATTATCATCTATTTTAACTGGAACATATTATAAAAATATGGTTTGTGTGAACATACCCTGGAGTTCACATAAAGCCTATACAGAGGATTTATTACAGAGCACCTTCTTCTCCATATTATGCACAATAATCTGGAGGTGACGAGCATGGTGTTCGTCACCCCAGCCAGGCTCCTCGATCACTTGCTAACGGGGAATGCGGGATAGCTGTCCCAGATACCCTGGCGAGCGATCCAGTGCTTCTTTCAGTTGTATGTGCAAATCCACATACACCTCAAAACTGTCAGTGTAGGCTGCGGGTACGCGGGACCATGCTTACACTAACAGAAGATTATGACCTCTGCCCCAACGTAGGCGAGATGATGTCATTCATCAGCATTAGCTTTGCAGTGGAAAAAGGAGGTCGCTCTACTGCTGCTCGTGGAAGTACAGGTAAATACGGGAGCATATTATTCTGTATGGGGGCCACTGTGGTGTATATTGTACTGTGTGTGGGGTTAATGTGGAGTTTATTGTACAATATGGGGGTCAATGTGGAGCATATTGCACTGTGTGGGGCCACTGGGGGGTATATTCTACTATGTGGGGGCGACTGTGGTGTATATTGTTCTGTATGGGGGCCACTGTAGAGTATATTGTACTGTGTGGGGGGCACTGGGGAGTATATTATACTTTATGGGGGTCACTGGAGAATATTGGACTGTGTAGGGCCATCGTGGAACATATTGGACTGTGTGGCTGCCACCATGGAACAGATTGGACTGTGTGGAGGCCACTGTAGAGCAGTTTGGACTGTGTGGGAGCCCTTCAGTATTTATATCACAAAATATATGTTTTATATCATACATGTGACATTAGTACAGGCTGTAACAATATTGCCCATTCACTATAAAACAGATTATGTGTGATGTAAATAGTGAACATTAATTGTTCAAAAGTACCAAATGCAAACTATTACTATTAAGTACAAAGTTGTTTGTATCATTGAAAGCTCTGTAAAGCCTCATTAACATGTCCATAAGTCTCCAAAATTGTGAATCCACACAGTATTAAGATTAAATTGCCATGTTGGCACTTTGCAATAAATTAATGGGTTATAGGGTGCAGCTTGGGCACTCGGTCTCTAAAAGGTGTTCCACTACTGCCCTATAGCATTGGAAGGGGTGGGGGGGTGGGGGGGTGAGAACTTCCACAGCCTAGGGATAACAGAGCGAGCCGCCACTAACAAAAAGCCTAGGAGTCTGCGGGTAGGCTTGCGGAATTTCCGGTGAAATATGGAGAGGAGCAGCAGAACTGGGTCATCCGCCAGATCGATACCTGTAACCTGCAGGATAACACTTCTGACTCCAGTCCAAAAGGGGCGCAAAAGGGGGCAGCCCCACCATATGTGGGTCATCGTGCCACACTCCGTAAGACACCTCCAACATCTATCAGAAACTGAGGGGTAGATACAATGGAGCAGGGCAGGGACTCTATACCATCTAGAGAGAATCTTATAATTGATCTCCTGGGCCCTACACGATATAGAGAACTTATGACATGCACTAAAGGCCTGCGACCACATCTCAAGGGGAAGGGAGATTCTCAAACCATTTTCTAGTGCTTTTTGAAGTGTGTTTTGGGTCATTGTCCTGCTGGAAGACCCATGAACTCTGAGGGAGACCCAGATTTCTCACACTGGGCCCTACATTATGCTGGAAAATTTGTTGGTAGTCTTCAGACTTCATAATGCCATGCACACGGTCAAGCAGTCCAGTGCCAGAGGCAGCAAAGCAACCCCAAAACATCAGGGAACCTCCGCCATGTTTGACTGTAGGGACCGTGTTCTTTTCTTTGAAGGCCTCTTCTTTTTTCCTGTAAACTCTATGTTGATGCCTTTTCCCGAAAAGCTCTACTTTTGTCTCATCTGACCAGAGAACATTCTTCCAAAACGTTTTTGGCTTTCTCAGGTAAGTTTTGGCAAACTCCAGCCTGGCTTTTTTATGTCTCTGGGTAAGAAGTGGGGTCTTCCTGGGTATCCTACCATACAGTCCCTTTTCATTCAGATACCGACGGATAGTAAGGGTTGACACTGTTGTACCCTCGGACTGCAGGGCAGCTTGAACTTGTTTGGATGTTAGTCGAGGTTTTTTATCCACCATCCGCACAATCTTGCGTTGAAATCTCTCGTCAATTTTTCTTTTCCGTCCACATCTAGGGAGGTTAGCCACAGTGCCATGGGCTTTAAACTTCTTGATGACACTGCGCACAGTAGACACAGGAACATTCAGGTCTTTGGAGATGGACTTGTAGCCTTGAGATTGCTCATGCTTCCTCACAATTTTGCTTCTCAAGCCCTAAGACAGTTCTTTGGTCTTCTTTCTATTCTCCATGCTCAATGTGGTACACACAAGGACACAGGACAGAGGTTGAGTCAACTTTAATCCATTTCAACTGGCTGCAACTGTGATTTAGTTATTGCCACCACCTGTTAGGTGCCTCAGGTAAGTAACAGGTGCTGTTAATTACACAAATTAGAGAAGCATCACATGATTTTTTAAAAAGTGCCAATACTTTTGTCCACCCCCTCTTTTATGTTTGCTGGGAAGTTATATCCAATTTGGCTTTTTGACAATTCTTTTTGGGGTTTTCCATTGAAGACAAATTAAATGAAGATAATATTATCTAATATATTATAATATTATCTCTTCCCATGCTTTTAAGGATGGTGAATAAAGAAATTCTTTTATGAAAAGTGCCTGGGTGAATGCCCCCATTTTTTTCTCTTTTGAACTATTTAATAAATAATTGAGTGTAGAAAATATTCCCTCCTTTATGGGTGCATTCGCAGCACCAAGTAGTGACAATCCGTACAATATTCCAAAAGTGATCATTCAATCTGCATTGCACCTTACAATCATGAAATGAGAGAGGGGGAATGCCAGCAATGCCTTGCCCTGGTGAAGTAGGGGATTGGAAATGGTCTAGTGTAGAGGAACTTGGAGAGATGGATGGGTCCTGCCTGTTGTTGAAACTGTACCTATGTATCACTTATGAAGTGATATGTGGTACTAGAAAGCGTTTGGCCTTGCTGTGTTTCTAGACTGTGGCCTCTGACCAGTGGCGGATCCAGGGTTTGCGGGGCCTTGGGCAATTGACTTTGGCGGGGCCCTACTTACTGGGGGTCTCGCACTTCTAACTTGTACTTCCCAACTGTTGAAGACTAGAAAGAGGGTACAAAACGTGCGGTGCGCCCAGCGCGCCGCAGCAAATTAGGGCCCGCCAACGTTTACGTTGACTCCACCCTTTCTCATTCAATTTTCATGTGATTCCACACAGTATAATCCTCCTACAGTCACCCGTAAATTATATCTCCCTCCCATTTTCATATACACCCTTCATCTACCCCTAGTTTCATGTCCCCCCCTCTATCTCTGTCCCCAGTTTCATGCCATTCTCCCCCTTTATCTGCCCACAGTTTCATTTCCCCCCGTCTCTGCCCTAGTGTCATGCCGTTCTCCCCCCTTCATCTGCCCCAGTCTCATGCCATTCCCCCCCTTCATCTGCCCTAGTGTCATGCCGTTCTCCCCCTCCATCTGCCCCAGTGTCATGCCGTTCTCCCCCTTCATCTGCCCCAGTGTCATGCCATCCCCCCCTTCATCTGCCCTAGTGTCATGCCGTTCTCCCCCTCCATCTGCCCCAGTGTCATGCTGTTCTCCCCCCCTTCATCTGCCCCAGTGTCATGCTGTTCTCCCCCCCTCCATCTGCCCCAGTGTCATGCTGTTCTCCCCCCTCCATCTGCCCCAGTGTCATGCCGTTCTCCCCCCTCCATCTACCCCAGTGTCATGCCGTTCTCCCCTCCATCTGCCCCAGTGTCATGCTGTTCTCTCCCCCTCTATCTGCCCCAGTGTCATGCCATTCTCCCCCCTCCATCTGCCCCAGTGTCATGCCATTCTCTCCCCTCCATCTGCCCCAGTGTCATGCCATTCTCCCCCCTCCATCTGCCCCAGTGTCATGCCATTCTCCCCCCTCCATCTGCCCCAGTGTCATGCTGTTCTTCCCCCCTTCATCTGCCCCAGTGCCATGCCATTCTCCCCCCTCCATCTGCCCTAGTGTCATTCTGTTCTTCCCCCTTCATCTGCCCCAGTGTCATGCCATTCTCCCCCCTCCATCTGCCCCAGTGTCATGCTGTTCCTCCCCTCTTCATCTGCCCCAGTGTCATGCCATTCTCCCCCCTCCATCTGCCCCAGTGTCATGCTGTTCTCTCCCCCTCTATCTGCCCCAGTGTCATGCCATTCTCCCTCCTCCATCTGCCCCAGTGTCATGCCATTCTCCCCCCTCCATCTGCCCCAGTGTCATGCCATTCTCTCCCCTCCATCTGCCCCAGTGTCATGCCATTCTCCCCCCTCCATCTGCCCCAGTGTCATGCTGTTCTTCCCCCCTTCATCTGCCCCAGTGCCATGCCGTTCTCCCTCCTCCATCTGCCCCAGTGTCATGCCGTTCTCACACACACACACACTCACCTTTCCTCATTCCCCCGCAGCTCTCTCCCTCATACACATATTGTAGCCGCGATGTGATGACGTCATCACATCGCGGCTACAAATGCCGGAGGCCGGAGCTCAGCGTTAAAGCAGGAGCGGAGCTGTGACAGCTCCGGCTTTAAACGCCTATGCATTCGGCTCATCGGCGTCCTACTGCCGATGAGCCGAATACATAGGCGTTTAAAGCAGGAGCTGTGAGCTCAGCTCCTGCTTTAACGCTGAGCTCAGTTGGAGTCGGGACATGCCGACCGGGACCATTTTGTTAGGTCCCGGCCGCGCCGCGGGGCCCCGCTAAGCGCGGGGCCCCGGGCGGTTGCCCGGCTCGCCCGGCCCTGGATCCGCCCCTGCCTCTGACACTCAAAAAATTGATTGAGTAAGCCATGAAAGATATGTATTGTCCCGGGTCATAAGTAGCATGCACTTTTCCCCACATTGATATTTACAAGGAGAGGCCCACATGCCATTATTTGTCAAGCAGGGACACCTTCGCTTGACAAATAATGACATTCTCCATCAACACCGAGCACTACCATCAGGCACTGGCAAAATGCAATGGATTCCATTCTGTGGCACAGCAGCAACTGCACCACCAGTGACTTGGCCTGATGGGAGTTTAATCAATCATGAATCTGCTTGTGATTGATTAAATCTGACTAAACTGTCCTATTCCTAAGATTTCCTAACTCTATTGGTTGCAATTTACAAACTTTTCAGATGTCAGAACATGAGCATGCTAACAACATCTTATAAGCAAGTGTTCATCTACCACTCACTATTGGCGGAGAGGCTGTCAGGTGGCACCAGAACATCATAGTCACTCACAAGATGTGCGGCAGCAACCATTTTAATGAGAATGAGATGGATTGGAATTTGTCCAGTTTATTTAAAAACTGAACGATTTGGACCATCCAGGTCCAACCTGGTTTTAGACGAATCAGTTGGTCCAACTCTAATACTTAACTATCCTCATACCCATGTGATGTTCACCAATGGCTTATCTTCTGTGTTTCTGGGACAGGCTGTGGTGTAGATTAATACTAGAATGGAGTAGCTCCCTCCTGGTTCACACAGACCACTTCCGAGGGTCTCTCCTTTTCCATACAAACTGTGTATGACCACCTTTATTCTCTCATAGACTACTGCCCTTGCAACTCCATCACAGACCATTTTCCATGCCCCCTTGTTCACCCAAAGACCACCCTAGATGTTCCACTCATTTGCAGACAGAGTGCTCCTGGGGCCTCTTCCTCACAGACTGCTCCCAATGGCCCCCTCACTTTCACATAGACTGCTTCTCATGCCCCGCTTACTCTCCCATAAACTGCTTCCATGTGCTTCCATTTCACACAGACTGTACCTCATGGTTTCCAAAAACATCAGAATGAGGTGAAATTGGAAAAAAACGCATTTGCGTCAATTTCCTATTGTTTGATTTGTTAAAGAATTCATTATGTGGAAAAATAACGTTACCTATATTCCGTGGGTCAGTACGATCACGTCAAAACCAAATTTATGTAATATTTTTTAATGTTTTGATAGCTTTCAAAAGTTTAAAACATTGCAAAATAGAAAAAGTTCTTTGATTCGCCATTTTGTGACTCCTGTTACTTTTTTATATTTACATGTATGGAGCTAGGTAAGGTAGGACCGAAAGTTGTATTTGTTGATACCATTTTGGGAAATGTCTAATGCTTTAAATACTATTGTATGGTTTTTTAATTCAATTTTTTTATGAGACAAAGTGCCTTGCTAAGGTGTTCAGCATATGGGATAAATATTTTTATATTTTAATAGTTTGGGCAATTTTGAGAGGTGATACCTAAAGTGTTTATGTTCATTTTTGTTCATTTATTTTTATATATGATCTAGTGGAAGAGAGGTGATAAGAATTTTTATATTTTTTGAGGGGTTTTTTTGTACTTTAAAAAAAAAAAAAAAAATTATTATATTTTTTACTTTTAATTTCAGATCCCCTGGGGACCTTAAACTCTTTAGGGTCTTATCACTCATACAATACACTGAAATACTAATGGATTGCAGTGTGTAGTGTGAGAAGGTGACAGGTAGAGTGCTGGAGTCCAGATGTATCAGCCCCAGGTTTCTGACATATGTGTGGTCCAGGGCAGATCTGGAGTAGGCTCAGCCCAGGTGTAGATCCTTGGCTCATTACTGGGCCAGAAAAGACTGCAGCTCTTGCATTGCAGTGCAGTTCCATGGGGTAAAAGGAGATATATGGCTCTGTCCTGAAACCCTCAGTCCAGTGGGACAATATTGCACTTGTTTTGTTCGTGTGGCTGAAAGTAAGCTACACGTATAGGTAGGTTATCATTTCTCTTTAGTTAGTTGCTCAGACGAGCAGGTATTTATTTAGTTTTTTTGCCCGAAGTTAAGGCTGTATTTTGTTTTATTTTGTGCATGAAGTCAAGGTTTATTTATTTTCCTGTTTTTTTTTTTTTTTAATAAACCAGTTTGCTGCATATTTTGTGTCCCTGTCTCAACTGTTTGGGTCCACACCACTGCTTCTACTGAGCTAACTTCCCCACAGTAGTAAAATCCATTGACTTCTATTTTCAGCTGACTATGGCAGATATAAACATAGCATTAGCTCAGTTCCATCATTGTATCTATGAAGTAATTTTGGTTTTGTCACTGAATAATACCATAACAGAACCAATTTTTTATTCTTAGAGAACCAGGATATGGTAGCAGAAGGTAACCGAAATAGGCTTACTGCATAGACACAATGTCAGAACCAAGTTTACTGCATAGAAATGGTAACAGAATGAATGCAGCAGCATATATGCTGCAAAAAATTTTACTTTACTGCCTGGATACACTTTATGGTTATACAGTAAAATTGGTTTTGTTACCTGTCTACGTAATAGCTTTGTTCAGTTACCATACCCATCCAATAAGTTTTGTTACTATATTTATGCAATAGACATGGCTCTGTTGCAGCAATATTCTGATTTCTAGCTGCAACACAACACCATGTGTAAACTGAGCCTGACATGACAGGGCGTGATCACTAAAAGTGCCCTGGGCATAATGAATTCATATAAATCTTCCTGTGGTGCATTGGGATTCTGTATTTATTGAAACATACAATTATCCCTGAAGCAGTAATTTCTCCCTTCCCTACTAATATAACTACAGACTCACATATATATTTGCATTGTATCCGGCTCCAGAAAATTGATAGAGGTGATAACAAAAGTGGCAAATACAGCATATGTTGGTCTAGAGTGAAATCGTAAAATCTGCTACTAAACAGAAATTATAATAATGCCATCATGTTTTTCAGAAGGTAAGAAATATGTACAACATCTAAATTATTGTCATGTTTCCTAACATTGAGTTACAATTAGGAAAATGGGTTTTGTATGGGTTTGTAGTGTTACATACTGTATGTTAGAGGAACATTGTTAATGCTTTAAAGCTATTATATTCTAAGTCTGAGGCCAGAATAAAATGACGCGATGAAAACAGATCTGCAGTCTATATACCTATCATGGAAACCTTGGTTGGAATGATAAGAAGGAATAGCAATACTGTTGGGTTGAAGGTGGGTGTAAGGATTATACAGTAAGTTTTTTTTTTTGCAGATGATATCTAGTTTTCTTTAATAAAACCTTTGGTGTCCATGCCAAATTTGGTCAAAATTTTTAATGATTTTAAAGATATTTCTGGGTTTCATATTAATATAGATAAATCAGAAGCCATAAAAAGTAGGAAAAAAGAACTATTCAGGATAATTGAAATCATTTTGGCTTTGTAAACATAGAGCAATTCGTATCTTGTGAAGATATTGAAAAATAGGCAAGAACTGGCTAAATGAAATGGCTTGAAAATTTATATAAATAATAAAGGCAAGCCTAAAATTATGGTATCAGAAAAGGATCTTATTAATGTGTACAATCGATTCTATGAAGATGACAATATTATCTAGGATATTATATTGATTAAGATGTTTCTAAATAAATTTAAGACCTTAGAAACATGCAACGCAATGTATAAGGATTTATTGGCGGATATAAAATAAATCTGAATTTCAGCGTAAAATTATGAATTCTAATTGGGTATGTTATTATAAGGCTGCTAAGATTGACCAGTTAGCAAGAAAGAGCAGATTTGGATAGACCATTTTAGGCTAATCTAGAAGATGAGATAGTTAGATCATTTACATGAGATTCACTATTAGAGTCCATTCACATGGAGTAAATGCATGCTCATTTTGGTGTGTATTTTTACACGTGTAAAAAAGGCCACGCGTTTTTTTGACACATGTAAACTAACAGAAAATGCGACAAAAAAACGCGTGAAAAAACACTTCACGCCAAAAAACGCATCAAAAAACACCTCGCCTATTTTTACATGTGTAAAAATACACACCAAAATGAGTACGCGTTTACTCCGCGTGAATGGAACCTTATGGAAAACGTTGAGATTCCTAATAAAGTTAGAACAAATGCTTCATTACTAATATAGAAGGAAATGAACTGAGTAGTTACAATTGAAAAATGAGCCTTTACAGTTTTTCATATTTTAAACCAGGGTTTGGGTAGTGGATTTCTAAAGGTCTTCACTTACCGAAGATTTTTTACTTGATAAGAAATTAGTTGAAATTTTTGTTAATGAAATATTCAGGTTTAATCAAATCTCACTTCTTAAAAATAAATTCTGGTTTAAGCAACATGGCCTATATCTTGTTTAAGAGAATCCTCAGGTTGTATTCTCACATAAAGAAGGCGAATATACTTTTTTTTATTTTTTAAAAATGTTATGAAATATAAGTAGTCTGAGTTCAGGTTCTAGAGATTATTATTCAGAAAATAATATAATTTGAATAAAGAATACAAGTAACCCAGTACAGGGAAATGATACAGCTATATCCAGGTTATATCAGGATTGTTCTGTGCCCAGTTAGAATCAAACAAATATCACCAGCAAACACTGGGTTAATATGGATTTTCTTTCTCCAGTCTGAGGTGTTTCTTTATGACTGGTAAAAGAATTTCCAGAATAAGAAATATTTATTAATCTTATAATTCTTTAATTTCAAAGGGAAATGTAAGTCTCTGGATCCAGATGTATCCTGGTAAACTCAATTGGCCTATAGTGGAGTCTGCTGATATCCCGTCAGTGTTTTGGTACTGTAGACTACAAGGATAGATAGAACTGCAAATGCATAATACTTGGCCTTAAAATTATCGGATCTCTTGTGCAAACTGCATATTGAATAGCTTAGACAATGGCTATTGGTGGAAAATTTTAGATACTACAACACATTCAGTCTTTGTTACGTTACAGATTTAACTTTATAAGGGTTAGGGGGCCACATGAATTTGAAAATTTTGATCTCAAAGATTATTTGGGTACCACATGTAAAGATTGGGGCCAACAAATTGAAATATCATGCGTTTTCCACAACTCAACTTTGTAAAGTTTAATTTTTTAATAATTCTAATTTTTTACTTCTAATTCTCTTATTTTTGCAGAAGCATACAGATCTCTGACAATTCAGCAACAATTTTACTGCTGTCTGATTTTTCTGTGAGTCATTGAATATCACAGACTGTGAATGAGAGACAGATGCCTCCTATTTTTATTGTAGCCTCCATGACTATTTTAGGAATTAGCACAATATTTGGGGTGTTCACCAACTTACTGATTGTCTCTGTGAACTTTGTTGACAAGGTCAGAGGCAGAAAGCTTAATCCATCAGACCTCATAATGGTGACCCTTGGTGCATTCAATGTATTTTTCCAGATTATTATGCTTATTAATGACTATGTGAGTTTCTTGGACCGTGACCTCTACAGTTCTGAACAAATCTATACATTATTTACAGTTTTGCTTATTCTGCCTATATTTTCCAGTTTCTGGTTTACAGTTTGCCTCTCTGTCTACTACTACTTGCAGATCATCATTTTTACCCAACCATTTCTTATCTGGCTTAAATTGAGAGTTTCTCATCTGATACCAAAACTACTCATGGCTTCAGTTTTTACTTCAGTGGCTAATGGCATACCGGCTGCCTGGTACCGTTACAAAGACCACCTTCAATTAAACATTTCTAATAATCAGAGTTTAGAAGTAACCGTGCCAAAAGTAAATGTTGTCTATATGCTCCCCAGCACCATCATAACTTGTTCCCTTCCACTCGCTCTCATTGGAATTGCTAATGGCATCATCATTAAATCTCTGCTCTCACACAGCCACAAAGAGGACAGGAATGCAAATGGAGATCTTAGTCCAAAAGCAGAAGCTCGTATACGTGCAGCTAGGACCATTGGTGGCCTCCTACTTCTTTACATTGCATTTTATGTATCTGAGGTTCTCCTCTTTATAGATACTTTCCCTAGGAATAGCCTGGGATTCTGTGCATGTCTGGTGGTAATTTATTTATATCCTCCGGCACAGTCTGTGGTTCTGATACTGGGAAGTCCTAAACTCAAACAAATCTCTCTAGCTCTACTACAATGTTTATTCAGTAAAGAGCAGCCTAAAACAATAGAGATTTTATTTGTCAAGCTCTGACCTCATCATGGTATTCACATAACTCATGGTGGTCTTTATGAATATGTTACTATATAGGAAATACTGTACTATTAAATGATATCCTTTTTGAACTTTCCTCTACCTATGGTACATTTTTAGGGTCAATGGTAATATTGAACACATACTACAGAGGTCCATTGTAGCCAAAATGTAAGAACACGGTTATTCATCAATATATGTTACCTGTGTACCCACCTCTTTTTAAGCAGAGTCGCCCAGTACTGAGCATAGGCGTAGTAACTTATTTTAAGAATTATCTTGCTTATAATGTTAAATCCAAGTTTTTTGTAGTTGGCCATAGAAGAGTGATTATCCAACTATGGATGGGATATCAGGCCAAGTATTTTAGTCCAGAAAATAGAATCCAAAAAGACAATGTTAGTAATTAAAGTAATATAAATAATAATAATAATGTAATCTTAGTAAAAGGGTAATTGTTGCTTCTCATTTTCACCCCTTTATATATTTAGATTTATTTTTTTATTGTGAACTCAGCAATGGGGAAGGCAGGGAATGGAAAAACCCTCCCTGTCTTCTCTAGGGAAGCTCTGGCTGTAGTTAAAGCTGGCTCCCCATTTCAGCAGCTGCGCAATTTCGTACCAGTACATACTGGTAGAACAAGGAAGCCAGATGTAAAAACCCCAATGGGCGGTCTGGAAGTGATTAATATTATACAAACAAATCACCATTTTAATCCCAATTCAATTCAATTTTTAGAAAGAAGCAGAAAACTATTCTCCATGCAGAAATGTACACAAACAAAATAATTGTCACATGTTCACTGTAAAGAATTATATTATGTTATATGTATGATTTCTATTTTATATTATTTCCAGTGTATTAACATTTTTGTTCCGCTACCACTTTACTGTCTTTGACACTCTATTTCACTTCACCTATTAGAAAAATATGGTGCCTTTCATAAGGTGGTCACCATGAGACTGTACAGTTTGGCAGCCACATGGAACTTTAAAACCTCTACCAACTCCACATCAGATGTTGGATGTCAATTTCCAGTCTAAGGAAGCAGCAGTAACTTTCCAGTATCTATGGGCGCTTTGACTGTAGGGAACCTAAAGTCTGCTACTGAAGCCACATAACATCATGGTCCTAAAAACTTCTACCAGCTCCCCAGCAGATGTTGATGTCAATTTGTCTCCTTAGGAAACAGCAGCAACTTACCAGGATCTATGGGGGCTTTGACTGTAGGGAACCTAAGTTCTGCTTCAAAATTTTTCCTTGCACAGTTCTACGGCTGTCCATACAATGTGCAACTACTGCAACTCAGTTGCAATATGTGTTTTACTGATCAATTTTAATATACTGCATATGGTGTAATTGGTTACTTTATGGTCTAAAGTTTTGAATAAATTAATATTTAAGTAGTATATGGTATATGTTTTTTATATATTACCTTTTTAGTGGGAATGATCCAAGTGAAAGGTGACCGTTCCACTCATCAATTCCTAAACATTGTGTAAGCAATTTACTGACCACACAGTCAGACTATGCGGAATTCAACAATAATTTGCCCATCCATGGGTCCTGTTTAATTTTGACAATAGACTATATGTATTCAAAAGATTACAAATACTTTTCAGACCCCCAAATATAATGATCGGCGGCCTAGGGGAGGTGAGGGAACATAGAAAAAAAGAAAAACCTGTTACTTAACTCTCCTGCAATCCGGCATGCCTTGAGCTTATTTGGTGACATCATAGACGTCATGTGGGCTGGGCCTGCGTCATTATGCGTCGCGACGCAGGTCTGGATCGTGTGACATCTGCACCAACATTGAAGATGGCCGAAATCAGCGGGGAGTGCGCCGAAGTCAGGGAGAGGTAAGTAACATTGTTTTTTTTTATGTTTGCATCCTCCTCTGGGTCTCCGATCATTATACCCTGGGGTCTGAAAACTCACCAGAGAATAATAATTATTCATGGGTGGTCCAAAATGGGGCATAATACTGTGAAGGGGCCACTATAGGGCTGTTACATTCGTGTCTATGCCCAGACCCAGAGTCTGGACTGCAGACTGCACCGCTAAGGGAACAGGGGACGCTACGGCGGCTAGCTAGGCCCTGCCTTCGGGTGGTGGTCAGCTGTTCCCAAGCTAGCCTTGGCCCCGACAACTCCTGGCTCTCTAACACGAAGGCCTAGCTGACAGATTGGGCGAGAGCTACAAGAGAGTTAGGGACTGGGGATTCTAAGGTGGTCACCCCTGCATAAACCAAGGTGCAGCTGCAGACAAAACAAACAGGATGGGATGTGCTGGACAATAGACACGCAGCACAACACAATACGCATCAAGAGAATGAGGAGAGGGACAGTGGAGAGGTGAGGAAAGGGTTAACACAGGACTGGGGCAAAACAAACTGGAACCCAAAACTCACAAACAACCAGATAGTGCCAAGCAAACAGAACTGAAGGACAGGGTAGAGTAGAAGTGTGGAGGGACAAACCAGACTTACACACAAGGCAACACTCACACCACTTCCTAGTCAGTTGTAATTCCACAAAACAATACTCCTCCCAGAGCCACGAATTCCAGTTGGTTACAACAAAAACCAACAACTAGTGAAGTCAGCCCTCCTCCTAATAAAGGCCCCAGAATCGTCCCATAGGATAATGGTAACAACCAACACCTGAGGTTCGATCCAAAGAACCTCAAGTAAATTCTGAAGGCCGATACTCAATACCCAAACAAATGGCCTAATGGCAAGGAAACCACCGGAAGACCACAGACCACTGGATCAAACCCCACCAGAAAAACACACAATTTTATTACAAGTCTTCAGGTCGTGACAGAGGCATAATAGTGTGTGCAGGGGCCACAATGGGACTATTTCCCTAATTATTGAATCTCCCAATACTGGCCTCTATCTGCACTCCTATTTCCCTTCTTAGTGGAGCAGACATTCCCCTGACTGTTAGAGAAAGTGTCTTGCTGCAACAATTTTACTCCTGTATTGACATCCCCCTTGCAAACTTGTTGGGGTGTGCCAGTTCAGGGGTAACCTTCCTGACATTCTTCCCTCTATCCTGCAGCTTTCTATCATTCATCCAGCTAGCTTCCTCCTGTTCCTATGTCTCAATGCTACTGTAGCCCTGTGGGACTCCTGTATTGTGGTGACCTATGAACCTTTAACCAGCAATGCTGCAAAAAGGTATAAAGAAGAAGAAAAAGACTGGGCACTCACCATCAAGAGGATACAGTAAAACTTTACAACTTTATTTTCAAAAATCCATTAAAAGTATAGACGGGAGGTGGCACACCTGAGAAGATGGAGCGACAGCCGTTTTGTGCTGTTTTAGCACTTTTTCAAGCTCAAGTCATTGAGCTTGCAAAAGTGCTAAAAAAGCACGAAATGGCTGTCGCTCCCTCTTCTCAGGCGTGCCACCTCCCGTCTATACTTTTAATGGATTTTTGAGAATAAAGTTGTAAAGTTTTACTGTATCCTCTTGATGGTGAGTACCCAGTCTTTTTCTTCTTCTTTATATTTTGTATGGACTATGTTGTTTACTGAGAGCACCACCATAGGATTATTCAATAATGTATTCCCCTTATCCTACCTTGTTACTTCAAATCTGCATTAAGTAGTGCCACCTCACTCTTTTTGTATAATGCTGCAAAAAGGATTTGCTCAATATTGAGACAGACCACAGGGCAATGCCCAATGTATCAAGGGAATCTGTTTATCTTCAGCTGTACCCTATGTGTGTATAAGTCTCAGTTCAATGTTACCTTCTTTTGCCCCCAGGCATGTCAGACAAAATATATGTAAGGGAATTGCAATAGGAGCAATTCCTCAGTAGTTGCTGGTGAACTCTGGGGGGAGGGACACAATAGACAGTGAACCCTAAGCTGAATCCCCCCCCCCCCCCGACCAACTGGTCGACGGGCCCTTCCTATATAAGTGACAGCTAGCCAAGGGTCCCGTAACAGTTGAGCAATGCAGTATAGAATCAAAACCAAAGAGAGTACTCAAAGTGTAAGCCAGAGGTCAGCAATACAATAGTATCAGAAGAGGAGCTTAGCAGGGACAAAGTCACAATAGCTAGCAAGCCAGTGAGGGACGATCTACCTTATATAGAAAGCCCAAGACCCGCCCTACGCTTGTTTGGAAAACAGGCTGTCAAACACACAGGCAAGGCTAACATGAACCATTAGAGGGGCAGAAGGAATCAAGGTGCAGGAGATGGGTGTGGTGGAAATTCAATTACTGAGATAGAGCAGTGTTCACACAGTGCAACAAAAAGACTAAGCAATGAATCAAACTGAACAAGCCTCCTGCACTGCAGCGTGCAAGCGGAGGGTGGCGCAGAGACCAGAACAGTCAGAGACGTTACTGTACCCCCCCCCTTTTATGAGAGACCACTGGACCCTCACTAGACAAACCAGTTTTCTCTGCCTTGTATTTTAGATCTCTTTGAACAAGAACAGGCACTTGAGGACCAGGCAAACGTTTTTTATTCATCTGGCGTTTCTGGTATTTTTGGGTTATAAGACTATCGGGGTATTCCCAACTTTTAGTAGCCCAGTCCTTCTCCTCACTGACACAATCTAAGGTGTGCAAAGTAATACAGTGGGAGGAGTACTGATCTCCCCACTTTACCAACTCCCTTTACCCCAATCATAAATAGGGTTATGGAGGTTTAACCAGGGGAGCTCCAAAATAATATCAGAAGACAGATGCTCCATAACAAAAAAGTTTATGACCTCTGAATGTGCAGAACCCACTTGCAATGTGATTAAGGGGGTCTTTCATTGGACCTTAAACCTGGCCAGTGGAGCAAAATCTGCCCCAGTAACGTACAGAGGAATATCGAGGGACAGAAGCTCAATATCTAAAGCTGAGATAGACAAATGTTTGACAAAGTTTGCTGCAGACCCAGAGTTAACTAGGGCAAGGCCAGAAACAGATCTGTTTCCAGAGGACAGAGACACAGAAAACATCATTTGATTGTTATTTTTAGCAAATACCCGGTTGCCTGAGTGGTTTTTCTGACTACCACATAGGCACTGAAGTTTTTTCGCTAATGTGCAGGGTCTGATCGAACATTCTCGGATGACATGATCTGAAGGACGACAGTACAGGCAAAGTTTATTCCTGGGACGATGTTCTCGTCGTGACTTGGTATTCACAGCTACCAGTTACATAGGTTCCTCACCAGAAGTGTTGGGAGGAAAAGTAGGATTTTCAGAAGAGGGAGAGGAAGAGACAGAAAACTTGGAGTAAACAGGTAAACAGGCCCTACTCTTTCTTTTAAATTTTCCCAGATTCTACGGTCAATACGAACCGCCAAAGTCATGGCCTGCTCAAGAGTCAGGGGATCTGGGTAACCAACCCAGACCTTCTTAACACGATCACACAGCCCTTGTTTAAAGTAAGCCTTAAGAGCTGACTCACACAACCTGCAGTTACACTGCACTTACAGAACTCTGAACAATACTCCTCAGCAGAGCGTTTTCCCTGTCGCATGGTGAGGAGTTGAGATTCTGCAAGATGGAACCCAGGGATTTTAAATATTTTTTCAAAGTCTGACCACTCCCCAGCCCCAGGAGGGAGTTTAAGGGACCAAGCTTGTGGATCCCCCTGTAGGAGATATATTACTACTCCCACTACTTGGACCTAGGACGCATATGGATTTATACGAAAGAATAGGCGACAAGACTCCCGGAAAGTCTTAAATTTTTCTTGATCCCCTGATAAACGATGGGAGTAACATCTTAACCTAATAAGGTGAAGAAACAGCTGGAGAAGATGCAGCAGCCTAAGTAAGGGGGAGTTCACACGGAGTTACGTGCCGCGAGATTTGGCACGTAGACGCCGCGGGACTCTTTGCGTGCTGTACACGCTCCCATTCATTTCAATGGGAGCGGGGAGCGTATGCGCCGTGCTAGTTTGCTGCCGTGCATTTATTCACGGCCGCAAACTAGCGCAGCGCATACGCTCCCCGTTCCCATTGAAATGAATGGGAGCGTGTACGGCACGCAAAGAGTCCCGCGGCGTCTACGTGCCAAATCTCGCGGCACGTAACTCCGTGTGAACTCCCCCTAAGGGTCTGAACTTGTTTAGCTAGCTCAGCTACCAGGCCTGCCAATCCCTCCAAATTGGCTGCAAGGCCCTGAATAGGATCCATATTGATCTAGAGGGAAGCTGTAAAACACACAGGCAAAGGTAACATTAACCATTAGAGGGGCAGAGGGAATCAAAGTTCAGGAGACGGGTATGGTGGAAATTCAATTACTGAGATAGAGCAGTGTTCACACAGTGCAATGAAAAGACTAAGCAATGAATCAAACTGAACATGCCTCCTACGCCACAGCATGAAAGCGGAGGATGGTGCAGAGACTCAAACAGGCAGAGATGTTATAATATGGGTAGATTTGGTTTTGGCTGAACTCTGATTTCATCCCAAGGACTCTGATGGACATCTCCTTAGGCTAGAAGTCCTTAGTCCTAAGTGTAGAAAAGAAAAAAAGGGAAAAAGAAAAAAAATAAAGGAAATCTGCAACAAATATTACAGAATATGACCCACCCCCCAGCTCCATTACACTTACCTTTGCTTCCTTTCAACTAAGGACCCAGGAGATCAGGCCAGGCAGACACCTCTTTTTCGTGACGTGACACATAATGAAGAGGCAGCCTTCCAGCGATAACATCCTGGGATCCGGATATCCACAGGAGAAATGGTAAATATAATGGGGGGAGGCTTCTTTCCACTGACGTTTTGGGGTGCAGATATCTGTTAGACTGAGACCCTGGGATGGCAGCAGAAGTAATATATGTAGATCACATGACCTTATGCTTAAAATACAGATTATCCTGGACAACCCAATTAAGATGCAATTAAACATGTTTGTTTTTACTCACGTGCACATTTTTGCATCTTTTGCATTTTTTTAAGCCACACACGATGGTATCTTTGTACACTGTGCCGCAAAGACCTGAAGGCTTGTGACTTCAAAAGAAAAGGCATATTTAAAAGAAGCACTTATACTTCCCTTCTGTTAAATCCACTCCTGGCTATGGCTCAAAAACCTCATCAAAATCTGCTTTTCTGGCAACATGCGGCTTTAGCCTAAGGGGGCATTCACACGGAGTAACGCCGGGCGTGTATCACAGCCGCTGTTACGAGTGCTCCCATTGAAGTGAATGGGAAGTGTTCGGCAGTCTTCCGTAACGCCGGCGTGTACAGCTGTGATACACGCCCGGCGTTACTCTGTGCGAATGCCCCCTTAGTCATTTTCATTTGTATAGACAAAGCAGCAACCGTGTTAATGTGAGTGAATACATGTAATAGCACTCTGACGCTAGGTTCACCCTAGCAGTCATCTCTCCATCTTTCAAGTAGGCATGGGGACCCGAACAGACGGAGAGCCCGTCCCCTAATAAACAGATAGCACTGTGAGGGATACTGCCTTGCCAAAGGTACGCCTGGCGATCACCCTTCTTTCTTACTTTCCACTCTCGCCCTGTGAGTCTGCCTGGGTCTTTTCACTCCACTGAATTTAAATGGAATTTATGGTGGAGTCTCTTATGGAGACAGACGTGAACCTAGCCTGAGACTTGTGTGGTTATAGTTAGCTCACCGTTCCAGCAAGTTCTACCTTGATCCTGGTCCCTCCACACTTTAGTGGGTCTGCAATTTATTCCGTAGTATATGCATTAGGGTAGAAGACTACTTAGAGGATTTCCAGCCACATATAACAGCATAGAAGCCACTATCTTAAGTGCAAAGTGAGTCTGCACATGGCTGGACAGTTCACATAACATAACATTCAGCACAAGAACAAGGCATATTTAGATATTAACAAACACCACTTAGAAATACATTACATTAAAACATTAAAACATTAATACATTACATCAAAACATTACATTAGAAAAAAAACAGTTAGGGTACCATTACTTCTCTTAAGGGGTATCATGCGTTTCTCCTTTAACTAAACTATTTTGGTACACTGTATGCTGTTTGGTTAGACTACCCGATTCTGATCAGTTGAGCTAAAAAAAATGTCTTCAGTATTTAAGAGAGAAGTGTATTTCTTAGCAATGCCTATAACTAGAGATGAGCGAACACTAAAATGTTCGAGGTTCGAAATTCGATTCGAACAGCCGCTCAATGTTCGTGTGTTCGAATGGGTTTCGAACCCCATTATAGTCTATGGGGAACAGATACTCGTTAAGGGGGAAACCCAAATCCGTGTCTGGAGGGTCACCAAGTCCACTATGACACCCCAGGAAATGATGCCAACACCTCTGGAATGACACTGGGACAGCAGGGGAAGCATGTCTGGGGGCATCTAACACACCAAAGACCCTCTATTACCCCAACATCACAGCCTAACAACTACACACTTTACACACTCAATACCACCTCTCTGACAGTAGGAAAACACCTTGAAACATGTGTATTTGGCACTTGCAGTGAGGAGAGCTTGTCACCAGCAGTGAATTTGGCCCTTGTAGTAAGTTGAGGTTGGCACCAACATTTGTTTTGAAAATCAGGGTGGATTGAGCCTCTAACCAGCAGAGTTTGGGCAAATTCATGGTGGAGGGAGCCTCTAAACACCCCAGTTTGGGCAAATTCATGGTGGAGGGAGCCTCTAAAAACCCCAGTTTGGACCAATTCATGGTGGAGGGAGCCTCTAACCAGCCCAGTGTGGGCAAATTCATGGTGGAGGGAGCCTCTAAAAAACCCAGTTTGGACCAATTCATGGTGGAGGGAGCCTCTAACCAGCCCAGTTTGGGCAAATTCATGGTGGAGGGAGCCTCTAAAAAACCCAGTTTGGACCAATTCATGGTGGAGGGAGCCTCTAACCAGCCCAGTTTGGGCAAATTCATGGTGGAGGGAGCCTCTAAAAAACCCAGTTTGGACCAATTCATGGTGGAGGGAGCCTCTAACCAGCCCAGTTTGGGCAAATTCATGGTGGAGGGAGCCTCTAAACAGCCCAGTTTGGGCAAATTCATGGTGGAGGGAGCCTCTAAACAGCCCAGTTTGGGCAAATTCATGGTGGAGGGAGCCTCTAACCAGCCCAGTTTGGACCAATTCATGGTGGAGGGAGCCTCTAACCAGCCCAGTTTGGGCAAATTCATGGTGGAGGGAGCCTCTAAACAGCCCAGTTTGGACCAATTCATGGTGGAGGGAGCCTCTAAAAAACCCAGTTTGGACCAATTCATGGTGGAGGGAGCCTCTAAACAGCCCAGTTTGGGCAAATTCATGGTGGAGGGAGCCTCTAACCAGCCCAGTTTGGACCAATTCATGGTGGAGGGAGCCTCTAACCAGCCCAGTTTGGGCAAATTCATGGTGGAGGGAGCCTCTAAACAGCCCAGTTTGGACCAATTCATGGTGGAGGGAGCCTCTAAAAAACCCAGTTTGGACCAATTCATGGTGGAGGGAGCCTCTAAACAGCCCAGTTTGGGCAAATTCATGGTGGAGGGAGCCTCTAAAAAACCCAGTTTGGACCAATTCATGGTGGAGGGAGCCTCTAACCAGCCCAGTTTGGGCAAATTCATGGTGGAGGGAGCCTCTAAAAAACCCAGTTTGGACCAATTCATGGTGGAGGGAGCCTCTAACCAGCCCAGTTTGGGCAAATTCATGGTGGAGGGAGCCTCTAAACAGCCCAGTTTGGACCAATTCATGGTGGAGGGAGCCTCTAACCAGCCCAGTTTGGACCAATTAATGGTGGAGGGAGCCTCTAAACAGCCAAGTTTGGACCAATTCATGGTGGAGGGAGCCTCTAAAAACCCCAGTTTGGACCAATTCATGGTGGAGGGAGCCTCTAACCAGCCCAGTTTGGGCAAATTCATGGTGGAGGGAGCCTCTAACCAGCCCAGTTTGGACCAATTAATGGTGGAGGGAGCCTCTAAACAGCCAAGTTTGGACCAATTCATGGTGGAGGGAGCCTCTAAAAACCCCAGTTTGGACCAATTCATGGTGGAGGGAGCCTCTAACCAGCCCAGTTTGGGCAAATTCATGGTGGAGGGAGCCTCTAAACAGCCCAGTTTGGGCACATTCATGGTGGAGGGAGCCTCTAACCAGCCCAGTTTGGACCAATTAATGGTGGAGGGAGCCGCTAAACAGCCCAGTTTGGACCAATTCATGGTGGAGGGAGCCTCTAAAAACCCCAGTTTGGACCAATTCATGGTGGAGGGAGCCTCTAAAAAACCCAGTTTGGACCAATTCATGGTGGAGGGAGCCTCTAACCAGCCCAGTTTGGACCAATTAATGGTGGAGGGAGCCTCTAAACAGCCAAGTTTGGACCAATTCATGGTGGAGGGAGCCTCTAAAAACCCCAGTTTGGACCAATTCATGGTGGAGGGAGCCTCTAACCAGCCCAGTTTGGGCAAATTCATGGTGGAGGGAGCCTCTAAACAGCCCAGTTTGGGCAAATTCATGGTGGAGGGAGCCTCTAACCAGCCCAGTTTGGACCAATTAATGGTGGAGGGAGCCGCTAAACAGCCCAGTTTGGACCAATTCATGGTGGAGGGAGCCTCTAAAAACCCCAGTTTGGACCAATTCATGGTGGAGGGAGCCTCTAAAAAACCCAGTTTGGACCAATTCATGGTGGAGGGAGCCTCTAACCAGCCCAGTTTGGACCAATTAATGGTGGAGGGAGCCTCTAAACAGCCAAGTTTGGACCAATTCATGGTGGAGGGAGCCTCTAAAAACCCCAGTTTGGACCAATTCATGGTGGAGGGAGCCTCTAACCAGCCCAGTTTGGGCAAATTCATGGTGGAGGTAGCCTCTAAACAGCCCAGTTTGGGCACATTCATGGTGGAGGGAGCCTCTAACCAGCCCAGTTTGGACCAATTAATGGTGGAGGGAGCCGCTAAACAGCCCAGTTTGGACCAATTCATGGTGGAGGGAGCCTCTAAAAACCCCAGTTTGGACCAATTCATGGTGGAGGGAGCCTCTAAAAAACCCAGTTTGGACCAATTCATGGTGGAGGGAGCCTCTAACCAGCCCAGTTTGGACCAATTAATGGTGGAGGGAGCCTCTAAACAGCCAAGTTTGGACCAATTCATGGTGGAGGGAGCCTCTAAAAACCCCAGTTTGGACCAATTCATGGTGGAGGGAGCCTCTAACCAGCCCAGTTTGGGCAAATTCATGGTGGAGGGAGCCTCTAAACAGCCCAGTTTGGGCAAATTCATGGTGGAGGGAGCCTCTAACCAGCCCAGTTTGGACCAATTAATGGTGGAGGGAGCCGCTAAACAGCCCAGTTTGGACCAATTCATGGTGGAGGGAGCCTCTAAAAACCCCAGTTTGGACCAATTCATGGTGGAGGGAGCCTCTAAAAAACCCAGTTTGGACCAATTCATGGTGGAGGGAGCCTCTAACCAGCCCAGTTTGGACCAATTAATGGTGGAGGGAGCCTCTAAACAGCCAAGTTTGGACCAATTCATGGTGGAGGGAGCCTCTAAAAACCCCAGTTTGGACCAATTCATGGTGGAGGGAGCCTCTAACCAGCCCAGTTTGGGCAAATTCATGGTGGAGGTAGCCTCTAAACAGCCCAGTTTGGGCACATTCATGGTGGAGGGAGCCTCTAACCAGCCCAGTTTGGACCAATTAATGGTGGAGGGAGCCGCTAAACAGCCCAGTTTGGACCAATTCATGGTGGAGGGAGCCTCTAAAAACCCCAGTTTGGACCAATTCATGGTGGAGGGAGCCTCTAAAAAACCCAGTTTGGACCAATTCATGGTGGAGGGAGCCTCTAACCAGCCCAGTTTGGACCAATTAATGGTGGAGGGAGCCGCTAAACAGCCCAGTTTGGACCAATTCATGGTGGAGGGAGCCTCTAAAAACCCCAGTTTGGACCAATTCATGGTGGAGGGAGCCTCTAAACAGCCCAGTTTGGGCAAATTCATGGTGGAGGGAGCCTCTAACCAGCAGAGTTGGTGGAAATCAGGGTGGAGGGAGCCTCTAACCAGCAGAGTTGGGGGAAATCAGGGTGGAGGGAGCCTAGTATTAGCAGAATTGTGCAACGCTTATGGTGGATGAGTATGAGGATGCGGAGGAATTGGAGAGGTTGAGTACAGACATGGAGTTTCATGTTGGGGTGCTTTACACAGGTGGGCACAAAAATGACGGCTCTACCCAGTGGTGGTTCATTTTTATCAAAGTGAGCCGGTCGGCACTCTCAGCTGACAGACGGGTGCGCTTGTCAGTGATGATGCCACCGGCTGCACTGAACACCCTCTCAGATAGGACGCTGGCGGCAGGACAGGACAGCACCTCCAAGGCATATAGGGCAAGTTCAAGCCACAGGTCCAACTTCGACACCCAATACGTGTAGGGCGCAGAGGGGTCGGAGAGGACAGGGCTGTGGTCGGAAAGGTATTCCCGCAACATGCGCCTATACTTCTCACGCCTGGTGACACTAGGACCCTCTGTGGCGGCACTTTGGCGAGGGGGTGCCATCAAGGTGTCCCAGACCTTAGACAGTGTGCCCCTCGTTTGTGTGGACCGGTGAGAACTTGGTCGCCTACTGGAGGAACTGCCCTCCCTGCCGCCAACGTCACATGCTGGAAACATCTCCATCATATTCTGCACCAATTGCCTGTGGCAAGCATTGATGCGATTGGCCCTCCCCTCTACCGGAATAAAAGACGAGATGATGTTTTTATACCGGGGGTCAAGGATAGCAAAGATCCAGTACTGGTTGTCCTCCATGATTTTGACAATACGCTTGTCGGTTGTAAAGCACCCCAACATGAACTCAGCCATGTCTGCCACAGTGTTAGTTGGCATGACTCCTCTGGCCCCACCGGAAAGTTCAATCTCCATTTCCTCCTCATCCTCCATGTCTACCCATCCGCGCTGCAACAATGGGACGATTCGAAGTTGCCCGGAAGCCTCCTGTATCACCATCACATCATCGGACAACTCTTCTTCCTCCTCCTCCTCCTCCTCCATTAAACGCAGTGAAGCGGACAGATGTGTGGACCTACTCTCCAGCTGTGACAGATCGGATGCTATCCCTAACTCCTCTGTGTGATCTGAGTTATCCCTGATGTCAATCAGGGATTCTCTCAGAACACACAAGAGCGGGATTGTAAGGCTCACCATCGCATCCTCAGAGCTCACCCTCCTTGTGGACTCCTCAAAGACCCGTAGGATGTCACAAAGGTCTCTCATCCATGGCCACTCATGGATGTGAAACTGAGGCAGCTGACTTTGTGGCACCCTAGGGTTTTGTAGCTGGTATTCCATCAAAGGTCTCTGCTGCTCAACCACTCTATTCAACATCTGAAACGTTGAGTTCCAGCGTGTGGGGACGTCGCACAAAAGCCGGTGTTGTGGCACATGCAGGCGTTGCTGGAGAGATTTTAAGCTAGCAGCGGCTACTGTCGACTTGCGAAAGTGGGCGCACATGCGCCGCACTTTCACCAGTAGCTCTGGAACATTGGGGTAGCTCTTTAGGAAACGTTGCACCACTAGGTTGAAGACGTGGGCCAGGCATGGAACATGTTGGAGTCCGGCAAGCTCCAGAGCTGCTACCAGGTTCCGGCCGTTATCACAAACGACCATGCCTGGGCCCAGGTGCAGCGGCTCAAACCATATTGCCGTCTCATCGAGGAGGGCATCCCTCACCTCGGAGGCAGTGTGCTGTCTGTCCCCCAAGCTGATCAGCTTCAGCACAGCCTGCTGACGTCTACCAACGCCAGTGCTGCAACGTTTCCAACTCGTAGCTGGGGTCAATCTAACAGCGGAGGAGGAGGCGGTGGCGGAGGAGGAGGCGGTGGCGGAGGAGGAGGCGGTAGAGGAGGAGGAGGAGGGGGGTGTTCTTCTCGTGTCCCTGCCAGGAATGTTAGGCGGGGAGACGAGGTACACCGGGCCAGTTTGGGAAGCAGTCCCAGCCTCAACTACATTCACCCAGTGTGCCGTCAGTGAAATGTAGCGTCCCTGTCCGCATGCACTTGTCCACGCGTCGGTGGTCAAGTGGACCTTTGTGCAAAGCGCGGAACTAAGGGCCCGCCTGATGTTGAGTGACACGTGCTGGTGCAAGGCGGGGACGGCACACCGGGAGAAGTAGTGACGGCTAGGGACGGCATAGCGAGGTGCCGCAGTTGCCATCAGGTCCAGGAAGGCGGGAGTTTCAACAAGCCGGAACGCCAACATCTCCTGGGCCAGCAGTTTAGCGATGTTGGCGTTCAAGGCTTGCGCGTGTGGGTGGTTAGCAGTGTATTTCTGCCGCCGCTCCAATGTCTGAGAGATGGTGGGTTGTTGTAAAGAAACGCCTGATGGTGCCTTTGATGGTGCAGGAGAAGGAGATAAGACAGGACCAGGGGAGGATGAGGTAGAAGTCAACAAAGTGGCGGAGGCAGATGAAGTGGTGTCCTGGCTCGTCCTCTGGAGTGCATCGCCAGCACAGTCAGCAGTGGCAGTGGCAGAGGCAGAGGCAGTGGCAGAGGCAGTGGCAGTGGCGTGAACGGCAGGCGGCCTTTGTCCTGCCGTTGCTGCCTGCCACTGATTCCAGTGCTTGGATTCCAAATGACGGCGCATTGAAGTGGTGGACAGGTTGCTCTTCTCAGAGCCCCTAATCAATTTCGAGAGGCAAATTGTGCAGACAACACTATATCTGTCCTCGGCGCATTCCTTGAAAAAACTCCACACCTTCGAGAAACGTGCCCTCGAGGTGGGAGTTTTTCGGGGCTGGGTATGAACTGGAACATCTTGGGAGATTCCGGGTGTGGCCTGGCTTCGCCTAAGCTGCTGACCTCTGCCTCTGCCTCTAGCTACCCTTTTTGGTGCTGCACCTGCCTCAACATCCACACTACTTTCCCCGCTTGACATCCCCCCTGTCCAGGTCGGGTCAGTGTCCTCATCATCCACCACTTCCTCTTCCAACTCCTGTCTCATCTCCTCCTCCCGCACAATGCGCCGGTCAACTGGATGCCCTGACGGCAACTGCGTCACATCATCGTCGATGAGGGTGGGTTGCTGGTCATCCACCACCAAATCGAACGGAGATGGAGGAGACTCTAGTGTTTGAGCATCTGGACACAGATGCTCCTCTGTTAGGTTCGTGGAATCGTGACGTGGAGAGGCAGGTTGAGGGACAATGAAAGGAGCGGAGAACAGCTCTGGGGAGCAGGGACAGTTTGGGTTATTGTTCTGTAAAGCTTCGGAATTTTGGGAGGAAGGAAGACAAGACTGTTGGGTAATAGGAGGAGAGGAGGCAGAGTCTGACTGGCTGCTGGACAATGTGCTGTAAGCGTTCTCTGACAGCCATTGCAAGACCTGTTCCTGGTTCTCGGGCCTACTAAGGTTTGTACCCTGCAGTTTAGTTAATGTGGCAAGCAACCCTGGCACTGTGGAGTGGCGCAATGCTTGCTGCCCCACAGGAGTAGGCACGGGACGCCCTGTGGCTTCACTGCTACCTTGCTCCCCAGAACCATTCCCCCGACCTCGCCCACGGCCTCGTCCACGTCCCTTTCCGGGAGCCTTGCGCATTTTGAATTCCTAGTTAGAAATTGGCACTGTATACCAGTAGTAAAAATTGTGGGTGCACGTAACCCCAATATATTCTTTGAATTACCAGTCAGAAACTGGCACTATATGGCAGTAGCAAGAAATGAGGGTATTTGTATTCCCAATATATTCTTTGAATTCCCAGTCAGACAATGGCACTGTATACCAGTAGTAAAAATTGTGGGTGCACGTAACCCCAATATATTCTTTGAATTCCCAGTCAGACACTGGCACTATATGGCAGTAGCAAGAAATGAGGGTATTTGTATTCCCAATATATTCTTTGAATTCCCAGTCAGACAATGGCACTGTATACCAGTAGTAAAAATTGTGGGTGCACGTAACCCCAATATATTCTTTGAATTACCAGTCAGAAACTGGCACTATATGGCAGTAGCAAGAAATGAGGGTATTTGTATTCCCAATATATTCTTTGAATTCCCAGTCAGACAATGGCACTGTATACCAGTAGTAAAAATTGTGGGTGCACGTAACCCCAATATATTCTTTGAATTCCCAGTCAGACACTGGCACTATATGGCAGTAGCAAGAAATGAGGGTATTTGTATTCCCAATATATTCTTTGAATTCCCAGTCAGACAATGGCACTGTATACCAGTAGTAAAAATTGTGGGTGCACGTAACCACAATATATTCTTTGAATTACCAGTCAGAAACTGGCACTATATGGCAGTAGCAAGAAATGAGGGTATTTATAACCCCAATATATTCTTTGAATTCCCAGTCAGACAATGGCACTGTATACCAGTAGTAAAAATTGTGGGTGCACGTAACCCCAATATATTCTTTGAATTCCCAGTCAGACACTGGCACTATATGGCAGTAGCAAGAAATGAGGGTATTTGTATTCCCAATATATTCTTTGAATTCCCAGTCAGACAATGGCACTGTATACCAGTAGTAAAAATTGTGGGTGCACGTAACCCCAATATATTCTTTGAATTCCCAGTCAGACACTGGCACTATATGGCAGTAGCAAGAAATGAGGGTATTTGTATTCCCAATATATTCTTTGAATTCCCAGTCAGACAATGGCACTGTATACCAGTAGTAAAAATTGTGGGTGCACGTAACCCCAATATATTCTTTGAATTACCAGTCAGAAACTGGCACTATATGGCAGTAGCAAGAAATGAGGGTATTTGTATTCCCAATATATTCTTTGAATTCCCAGTCAGACAATGGCACTGTATACCAGTAGTAAAAATTGTGGGTGCACGTAACCACAATATATTCTTTGAATTACCAGTCAGAAACTGGCACTATATGGCAGTAGCAAGAAATGAGGGTATTTATAACCCCAATATATTCTTTGAATTCCCAGTCAGACAATGGCACTGTATACCAGTAGTAAAAATTGTGGGTGCACGTAACCCCAATATATTCTTTGAATTCCCAGTCAGACACTGGCACTATATGGCAGTAGCAAGAAATGAGGGTATTTGTATTCCCAATATATTCTTTGAATTCCCAGTCAGACAATGGCACTGTATACCAGTAGTAAAAATTGTGGGTGCACGTAACCCCAATATATTCTTTGAATTACCAGTCAGAAACTGGCACTATATGGCAGTAGCAAGAAATGAGGGTATTTGTATTCCCAATATATTCTTTGAATTCCCAGTCAGACAATGGCACTGTATACCAGTAGTAAAAATTGTGGGTGCACGTAACCACAATATATTCTTTGAATTACCAGTCAGAAACTGGCACTATATGGCAGTAGCAAGAAATGAGGGTATTTATAACCCCAATATATTCTTTGAATTCCCAGTCAGACAATGGCACTGTATACCAGTAGTAAAAATTGTGGGTGCACGTAACCCCAATATATTCTTTGAATTCCCAGTCAGACACTGGCACTATATGGCAGTAGCAAGAAATGAGGGTATTTGTATTCCCAATATATTCTTTGAATTCCCAGTCAGACAATGGCACTGTATACCAGTAGTAAAAATTGTGGGTGCACGTAACCCCAATATATTCTTTGAATTCCCGGTCAGACACTGGCACTATATGGCAGTAGCAAGAAATGAGGGTATTTGTATTCCCAATATATTCTTTGAATTCCCAGTCAGACAATGGCACTGTATACCAGTAGTAAAAATTGTGGGTGCACGTAACCCCAATATATTCTTTGAATTACCAGTCAGGAACTGGCACTATATGGCAGTAGCAAGAAATGAGGGTATTTGTATTCCCAATATATTCTTTGAATTCCCAGTCAGACAATGGCACTGTATACCAGTAGTAAAAATTGTGGGTGCACGTAACCCCAATATATTCTTTGAATTACCAGTCAGAAACTGGCACTATATGGCAGTAGCAAGAAATGAGGGTATTTGTATTCCCAATATATTCTTTGAATTCCCAGTCAGACAATGGCACTGTATACCAGTAGTAAAAATTGTGGGTGCACGTAACCCCAATATATTCTTTGAATTCCCAGTCAGACACTGGCACTATATGGCAGTAGCAAGAAATGAGGGTATTTGTATTCCCAATATATTCTTTGAATTCCCAGTCAGACAATGGCACTGTATACCAGTAGTAAAAATTGTGGGTGCACGTAACCCCAATATATTCTTTGAATTACCAGTCAGAAACTGACACTATATGGCAGTAGCAAGAAATGAGGGTATTTATAACCCCAATATATTCTTTGAATTCCCAGTCAGACAATGGCACTGTATACCAGTAGTAAAAATTGTGGGTGCACGTAACCCCAATATATTCTTTGAATTACCAGTCAGACACTGGCACTATATGGCAGTAGCAAGAAATGAGGGTATTTGTATTCCCAATATATTCTTTGAATTCCCAGTCAGACAATGGCACTGTATACCAGTAGTAAAAATTGTGGGTGCACGTAACCCCAATATATTCTTTGAATTACCAGTCAGAAACTGGCACTATATGGCAGTAGCAAGAAATGAGGGTATTTATAACCCCAATATATTCTTTGAATTCCCAGTCAGACAATGGCACTGTATACCAGTAGTAAAAATTGTGGGTGTATATAGCCCCAATTCTATTGCTAGGGGACTTGCAGGGTATTTCTGGGGTGAAGGTGGGGGGGCACACCGTTGGAACGGGTATCGGGGTATATATCGGGTATACGGGAATACACTGACAGTGTATTCCATTCAGGATCCTGGGAAAGCTGGGTTGCGGCGATTGAGCCCGTCAGTGCCACGTTACACTGACAAGCTTCTCCCTGGAATTTAGCTCTTACAAGAGCTGTTGTGGTTGTCTTCTCCTTCCTATCCTAGCCTGTCCCTGCCTACCCAGAATCTAAGCCCTAGCTAGCTGGACGGAAACCTCCGTCCTCGGTGAATTGCAAGCTCAGAATGACGCGAACCTGGGCGGCGCTGTTCTTTTAAATTAGAGGTCACATGTTTTCGGCAGCCAATGGGTTTTGCCTACTTTTCTCAACGTCACCGGTGTCGTAGTTCCTGTCCCACCTACCCTGCGCTGTTATTGGAGCAAAAAAGGCACCAGGGAAGGTGGGAGGGGAATCGAGTAATGGCGCACTTTACCACGCGGTGTTCGATTCGATTCGAACATGCCGAACAGCCTAATATCCGATCGAACATGAGTTCGATAGAACACTGTTCGCTCATCTCTACCTATAACCTATTTGTTATGAACTGAAATCAGTTATTAATCAGAAAAATTGTGAACAAGTAGAAAGAAATCTCATTCTATAGCTTTTCATTAATAGAAAGAGAACTGTCTGGGGAAACATTCAAATTGTTATATAGGGAAAATAAAATCCACCTGGGTATCTAACATTATCCTTAAATACGGGGTCATGGCCTAGAAAAATTCAAAGCTATCATTTGTTATAGCTATGGGAATTTGGAGGGAATCAGAATGTATAATTGTTTTCATGCATAGATACGTCACCTAGTAAATCTAGGGGTCTATCTATATCCATATATATAGGATGATGTCAGTGTGCTTGTGTGCAAAGACTTCTAAATGGAGAAGAGACACAGAGCTTCACCGAAACGTCAGGTGAGAATCACTCATATATCACCAGTGTAAAATGATTCTAATACACCAAGTGTTATAATATTACATGGGTATGTTTATTAAATGAGGACATGGAATTTCCTGCCTATGTAAAGGTATTCTGAATTGTAGCATCATATGATTGTCATTATAATACACGTAATCAGATATATACAGTAGCTATACAGGTTGCAGGGGGCACCTGTGCTTTGGTGCCTAGGTGAGTTCAATGGCCCCTCGGCCACATCATAGGGGCCACATCACATTATAATGACTTGTATTATAAATTGCACATGGAAAGTACAGGGGCTTTTTAACTGATTTAGGAGTTTCAAGTTATCACAAGTCTTTTGGCTAACAGTTCATCTTTCTTTCCAGCTGTTCTATCCTGTAGACTACTAGATTTAAAGCGTGTTTTAGTTTCACTATATGTTATGAAATCTATAGCTAGCTATCAGTAGTTACGATGTCATGTCCTGAATAATCGCTTGACCCAGCTGTCTATACAGCACTGCAAAGCCACATGCACACAAGTGGTATACAACTATAGTTGCCCACTAGTGCACATGTCCCGAATTAGACACTGGGCACAGAAAATATAATATCAAAATGGGAGGCCAACTTTTCCTTAAACTGATCAATCCTCAGCTGGCCGTTTTGATTCCTTGCTTGTGCTTGTAGAGTATTGCTTTGGTGTCAGCATATTGCTCAGTAGGCCATTCATTATGTTATTCTCAGATTTCTAAGCTTTCCTACCATGATTCCCCTTCAGTTTAGCTTCAACCTTTTCCACAAGCTTTGGTTTTTGTAGATGGTTGCAGTTGATAAGAGTATCCTTGTAACCTACTCAAAAGCTTCTCTGCCAGACTTCTGTTCTAGACCTTATGTAGGTATGCTTCTGAGATCCAGTATAGAAAGGTATATAACTGTACCTGCCTGTTCTGCTGCTGGCTCTGCTTTGATATCAGTTTGAGGATATCCTTGAGATGGTGTCTGGTGCTCAAACTGATACATTTTACTGAATTTTGTAGCCATTCATATGTAAATTTAACAGCATTGTCATAGAAATTTAAATTATTATTCTCATTCACTTCTCACAAGTTGGAAAAATAGTCCATCATTATTAGGTATACTTTGCTACTGCATATGGAAATGTCTGTTCCTATTTCTGACCATGACCATGTGGTTGCAATGTCTCCTTTGGTTGCTTATCACTGCATGATGCACATATTTCACATTCTGCTATTAAAAATGTTATGTGGTCAGTCATTCCAAACAAATAAACTTAGTCTTGTGCCCAGTATTGACATCCATCTACAAGATAAGTAATTCAGTAAAGTGCAATTTTTCCATTAGGTCTCTTCTGAGATATTCTGGAACAACAGCCCTTTCTCCTTGTAAATGCTGGATTGGCAGTTCATCTCTTATGGGGAATAATGGAGAATCTTCTACTAGATTATATTGTTTGTGCTTTGGCCAGCAGTGCAAGATCACAACCTTTAAGATCTGGAGAGTTTGACCCTCTTCTGTGATGGTCTGTATGTTTTGACTTGTCTTTTCAAACTGCAAGTTATCCAAGCATTAAAGTTTTTTGTGTGTTTTTCCTCATCCTTTGTCATGGGTAGGTCTTCCCTGAAAAATAAAAAATATGAACTCATATTTCTGAAGTCATAAAAGCATGCACTGAAGTCTCTTTGGAGTACTAAGTACTGGTTTAGGTGTACAGTACTCCAAAGGCTTGTGATTAGAAGGCACCATTATTTTTTGACCCAAAGTATACTGGTGGAAGTTCTCTGTCCAAAATACTGCAGCTAGTGGTTCCTTCTCAGTATGAGCATACCTCGCCCTGTTAGAGTTAGAACTCCATTGGTCAATGTGATTGGCTATTGATCCCACACTGGTGTGGTTTCAGGGCCTATTTTTGAGGCATTACATTGTTATTCCACTACATGAGCTTCATCAAACTATTATAGGGTTGTTGTGTCTGCAATATCCTTCTTCAAATGAAACGAATGTTTCTCTAACCGCTGGGCTGAGCGTTGCTTGAAGCAACCAGCCCAGCGGTTAGAGAAACCAGTACACCTGAAGAAGGGCGTAGTATAACGCCCAAAACGCGTTGTGTGAGTTTTTGATGTCAATAAAACCGAATTTGCCATTTTTACCAAACAAGAGAGCGCAGTTCCTTACTCCTGGATTCATACCGAATCTGAGTTGTTGGTCCTTTTATCCAAATTATTGACACCTGTGAGGTGCCAGGAACATTGCTGCCTCGACCTAGGAGAAGCATTTTGTGGCTTAACATTTGCAAATAGTGTTGTGGCTTTCATCCACAACCCTCCAAGGTGAGCCCCTCTGCTTAATTAACACCCTATAATTCAAGAAGTACTACACTACGGTCTGCTCGGTGGTTGTTATTTTTTTCTTTTGAGATAGTTTAGTTTATGTTAGACTTGCAGTGCAGTAACTGCAAGACTTTGGAATTCATTTAAGCGGCTGCTTTGTGCTGCAGTGGCAGCTGCCCTGTGTGTAACAGGGAGCACATAGTTTGTGGTGTAGCCCGGCAGTGAGGTTAACTGTCGGGCCTTGTTCACACCAGTACGCCTTGCAGTTCTGAGCCAAGTGGGCTCCACAGGATATATTTATTATTTAGTTTTTTTAATATATCCTGCCAGTCATAACAGTTTGCCACTCATGAACCTTTATTATACTTTACGGTCTCTTCACGAAAGTGGTCTCGCAAGGTTATCCCAACAAATAAAATGGGTCTGCCTGTGCAGCACATCAGATATGTCTGCTCATGGGACTACAGTACAATCAATAATTTGTAACATCACATTTATACCCATATACATTTAATGACCCCTAGAGGCGACAAACAAAATATATATCGCACCATTCATGATCTAATTGTGTAAAGAACCTGTTAGCTGTTAAACATTGAAACATTGATTGTGGTGTGGTGCAGTAGGTACTAATGTATTGTACAGCTTTACAGTATATCGATTTCTAAGATTCGTTCTCACTTTATTTTTGTATTATTTTAAATGAAATTTGCCATGACTGATTGCTAATACACAATAGAAAACGAAGAAAGTCATATATGGATCTATCTATCTATCTATCTATCTATCTATCTATCTATCTATCTATCTATCTATACACACACATACTAAAGCTTGTCCATGTCTGGTTTAGTAAATACACATTACAGGCCTCGTTCAAATCTGCGCCTTGGGTCTCCGTTATGCAGGTTTCCGTTTCCTGCCCGAAACTGGACAGAGGATGGAAACCTGTGGTCATTTTTCAAACCCATTTGAATGGGTTTGAAAAGTGCCCGGCTGTGAACACCGGTGAGCGTTTTGTGCTCTTCGTGGTGAAACTGATTTTTTTTTAACCGGACACAAAGTCGGACATGGAGGACATGCCACGGAAAGCACAAAACGCTCACCGGCACTCACAGCCGGACATGGTCTGACAAGTTTCCATCTTCTGTCTGCAGAAGATGTAAACCTGAAAACAGAGACCCGAATGCTGGTGTGAACCCAGCGATATCTGTGTATAATACATACTAACAGCGTTCAATTCAATAGAAAGACTAAAATTTTCCAATGTTTTTTTCAGTTATTCCATCTCAGATTTGCCCTACTGTGAAGCGTAGATTATATAGCACAAATAATGGTGACTGTTTTTGTCCTCACATCCATGGCTATCTTGGGACTTACCACCATTTTGGGAACCTTCACTAACTGTGTCATTGTGTCAGTAAATCTTGTGGAAAAAGTAAAAGGCAAGAGTCTCGGCTCATCTGACCTAATTCTAGTGACACTTGGTCTGTCCAATATCACATTCCAATTTGTCATGGTGGCAAATGACTTTCTAAGCCTTCTGAGAAGTGACCTGTACTATTCAGATGAAGTTTATGCTACTTTTAATGCCTTATTATTTCTCCCGATCTATGCCAGCTTTTGGTTCACAGTCTGCCTTTGTGTGTACTACTGTTTGCAAATAGTCATTTTCACCAATCCTTTTTTAATACGTCTCAAAGCAGAAATTCCTAAGTTGGTTCCATGTTTCCTTGTGACAACAGTTCTCATTTCTGTGGTTATTAGTGTACCAGCAATATGGAGCACACACAAAGAAATCCCAAGTGAAGGTGCACCTCTTAACCAGAGTTTGGAAAGCAACGTACCAAAATTGAGCTTTACCTACTTGCTGCCCACCAACATTATAGGTTGTTCAATCCCTTTAATCCTTGTGGGTATTTCCAACGGCCTTATTATTAAATCACTTGGGACTAATAGTAAGAACATTGAGAAGATTACAAGCAATACTGTTAGTCAACGAACAGAAGCTAGAGGAAGAGCAGCCAGGACTGTGGGTTGGCTCCTTGTTCTCTACTTATTATTCTACATCTCAGAAATCATGATGTTTGTTGACTTCTTCCCTCCAAGCAGTGTTGGATTTTGTGTTTGCTTGATGGTTATCTACATCTACTCCCCAGCACAGTCAGTCATCCTCATTCTGGGAAGTCCTAAACTAAAGAAAGCACTACAACATTTTCTCCAACTTTTACAGCATTGTAACAATAAGACAATTGACAACCCAAAGATTCTTTCCATTAAGCTCTATGTGCACAAAGCTGTGAATGAGTGAATAAAGCGGAATTATTGTAGGTCGCAAGATTAAATTTTCAAGTCTTCAAGTCTGCCTTTTCTTCACTATTGGTAGTATGAGCACAAACCCATCTCTTCAACAGAAATACAAACTTGCTTCTTTTGAACTTTTAGGTACCTTCAAAGCAAGCATTTTACTTCTACCCTCTGTTAAAAAGCATTCAAACTTTGTCCATTATAACCTCTGACGCTACATATTGGTCTAATATTGCTCAAGCTCCATGTACCAAGGCAAATCTCCACCCTGTAGGCCATCCTCCAGCAAAACATCCCTCACTTACACTAATAGATAAAAGTGAATTGAGTGCAGTATCTAAAAGTTCCATGAATTTGTGATGGAGACCTCTTTCAAAATATTTCTTTATTTGTGTTTAGTAACCGGACATATACAGTATCTGATATAGTCTCCGTTTAATCTCCAATTTGTTTCAAAAGCTGCTATGAGATCGATTCAATTCACCATTTTTGGTGGACTTGCCCAATGGATCCAAGTCTATCAACTTGTCCATACAGTTACAGATACATAATAAGTAGAGATGAGCGAACAGTGTTCTATCGAACACATGTTCGATCGGATATCAGGGTGTTCGCCATGTTCGAATCGAATCGAACACCGCGTGGTAAAGTGCGCCAAAATTCGATTCCCACCTTCCCTGGCGCCTTTTTTGCACCAATAACAGCGCAGGGGAGGTGGGACAGGAACTACGACACTGGGGGCATTGAAAAAAATTGGAAAAAGTCATTGGCTGCCGAAATCAGGCGACCTCCATTTTAGACGAATAGTGGATTTCAAATCCGGGTCATATGAGAATGTGAACTTTGTGACTATGAGACAGGGATAGCTGTACAGGCAGGGATAGCTAGGGATAACCTTTATTTAGGGGGGAATGTTATTAAAAATAACTTTTTGGGGCTCTATCGGGTGTGTAATTGTGATTTTTGTGAGATAAACTTTTTCCCATAGGGATGCATTGGCCAGCGCTGATTGGCCGAATTCCGTACTCTGGCCAATCAGTGCTGGCCAATGCATTCTATTAGCTTGATGAAGCAGAGTGTGCACAAGGGTTCAAGCGCACCCTCGGCTCTGATGTAGCAGAGCTGAGGCTGCACAAGGGTTCAAGCGCACCCTCGGCTCTGATGTAGGAGAGCCGAGGGTGCACTTGAACCCTTGTGCACCCTCGGCTCTGCTACATCAGAGCCGAGGGTGCGCTTGAACCCTTGTGCACACTCTGCTTCATCAAGCTAATAGAATGCATTGGCCAGCGCTGATTGGCCAATGCATTCTATTAGCCCGATGAAGTAGAGCTGAATGTGTGTGCTAAGCACACACATTCAGCTCTACTTCATCGGGCTAATAGAATGCATTGGCCAGCGCTGATTGGCCAGAGTACGGAATTCGGCCAATCAGCGCTGGCTCTGCTGGAGGAGGCGGAGTCTAAGATCACTCCACACCAGTCTCCATTCAGGTCCGACCTTAGACTCCGCCTCCTCCAGCAGAGCCAGCGCTGATTGGCCGAATTCCGTACTCTGGCCAATCAGCACTGGCTAATGCATTGTATTGGCGTGATGAAGCAGTGCTGAATGTGTGTGCTTAGCACACACATTCAGCTCTACTTCATCGGGCTAATAGAATGCATTGGCCAGCACTGATTGGCCAGAGTACGGAATTCGGCCAATCAGCGCTGGCTCTGCTGGAGGAGGCGGAGTCTAAGATCGCTCCACACCAGTCTCCATTCAGGTCCGACCTTAGACTCCGCCTCCTCCAGCAGAGCCAGCACTGATTGGCCGAATTCCGTACTCTGGCCAATCAGCACTGGCTAATGCATTGTATTGGCGTGATGAAGCAGTGCTGAATGTGTGTGCTTAACACACACATTCAGCTCTACTTCATCGGGCTAATAGAATGCATTGGCCAATCAGCGCTGGCCAATGCATTCTATTAGCGTGAACTGAGTTTGCACAGGGGTTCTAGTGCACCCTCGGCTCTGCTACATCAGATTGCTACATCTGATGTAGCAGTGCCGAGTGTGCATCAGATGTGTAGTTGAGCAAAACTGACTCAGCACTGCTAAGTCTCTGCATTCGCATAGGAATGCATTGGCCAGCCTTCGGCCAATCAGCGCTGGCTCTGCCGGAGGAGGCGGAGTCTAAGGTCGGACCTGAATGGAGACTGGTGTGGAGCGATCTTAGACTCCGCCTCCTCCAGCAGAGCCAGCGCTGATTGGTCGAGTTCCGTACTCTGGCCAATCAGCACTGGCCAATGCATTTCTATGGGGAAAAGTTAGCTTGCGAAAATCGCAAACTGACAGGGATTTCCATGAAATAAAGTGACTTTTATGCCCCCAGACATGCTTCCCCTGCTGTCCCAGTGTCATTCCAGGGTGTTGGTATCATTTCCTGGGGTGTCATAGTGGACTTGGTGACCCTCCAGACACGAATTTGGGTTTCCCCCTTAACGAGTTTATGTTCCCCATAGACTATAATGGGGTTCGAAACCCATTCGAACACTCGAACAGTGAGCGGCTGTTCGAATCGAATTTCGAACCTCGAACATTTTAGTGTTCGCTCATCTCTAATAATAAGACAATGAAAGATTTCTCTCTCCCAGATGGAAGCTTATGTTTTTGGTGAAAAGGCAGAACATAGTCTATGGCCTGAAAACATTCTTGACTTTATTTTTTAAATATACCAGACAATTAACTATTATATGGTTAAAAAATAATAATTGTTCTGACAAGGAGAACTCTTAAGGAAATTCCAAAAGGTCTGGAATTCCTATGTGAACCCCTTCCTAACATACGTGAATCCTTTAAGCAAGTCTTTAGTTCCCATTATAGGGCTTTCCAACACTTCACAATACCACCATATAGCTTTGTTCTTCCTCAATGTCCTCTCCGCCTGCTAAGCCTTGTACAGGCTGCCACCCTATTCTTTGTACTTTACTGTTTGTATGAATGATTTATTCTATGCTATGTTATGCAAATCAGATTTATCTCACTTGACTTGTTTTACTTGTTTGGTTTAATGTTACCATTTCTATGTCTCATGCCTTATACTGTAGTTACATTCTGTGTATTTACCTTAATATGTACATGTACATTAAGGCACTGGGTTTTTTCATATTTTTGAAAATGTAATAAAAACAAGGTTTAAAAACAAAAATTCAGTAAAGTTGAATTTCTAACGAGCAAACAATAACATTGTATACAAAGGATAATAGATGACAAAAAATGTACAGCTTAAAATACCAAAAAAAACCATGACCTACACAGTGTGGCCCATATTTACTATTGTGGTTATGTTTAGATTCTAGAGTAAATGTGGGAGATCTTAGGCGCATCTTGGTGCAACTTTGCACAACTACTTTGTGCTAAAAAAATTATCTGACACGCTAGTTATGTGGGCATGGCTTATCAGAAAAAGTTTAAATACACCAAAATTGTGTCATAAAATTCTGGCTCAAAGTAAGCCGGCTAAAAGGTGATAGAAATTTAAGACTTGACAGTCCAAAGATACGCCAGATCTAACATCAAGTACAGACACCATGATAAGTTTGGACCTCTGTTGTGAAATCAGCCTTTGATAGATTGATGTAAAATACAAGAGGTCTTTGGATTTGCCTTAATAGTACATAGAATACATTTCCTTGCAAAAATTGACTGCTTCAATTTTACACTTTACAATTTTAAAACTCCAAAACGCGTTGCGTGTTGGTTTGATGAAAAAATAATAGTATTTTTCCTAAAACACGGATCTGGTAAGCACTGATTCTACGTCCGCATTTTAAAAATGTCATTGCATCACTATTATAAATCAAGCTAATTTTTCCTTCATATTATATTATCTTTTTTTATTATTGAGAATAGTTCAATTAATAAGTAAAGTCTAACATATATGTAACTACATAATATCTGACAAATAAGGAAATTTTTAAAAGATAAATTTGCTTAAGTATTGAGGTCTATGATAGAATGAAAACAATGTAAGAAAAACGCAATGCTCATTCAATGTCTGGTCTTGTGAGTCCTCAAGAGTTATAGTGTCCCACTTGGAGTGCCTCAAACACCGACATCTCCTGCAGTTAAAAGCTCAATTTATTGCAAAGTGTTAAAACAATATTGCCAATATTTTTAAGCCAACTATTAAGTGGTGGACTATTAGACTAAACAGTTCAATAATACGCCAGATTGATCAAACAATATCAGAAAATGTGTTATATCGGGTACAGTCAGACTGTCGATCTATAAATCTATCTATATAAATCTATATTTGCACTGTATAAAGCTATGATACTATTAGTATATCTGCCCCACTGTTCTTAATCATAGCTGAAGTTGCTCCTCTGAACATGGATATTAAGGCCAGGACTAAGCTGAAACTTTTTATAGCGCTATTGATTGATTTTAACTATTGGGGCCAGCTACAGCCACAAAATTGCAAGCCACTCAGTATTTTTTTTTACTTCAGCTGCAGCTCAATAGTTAAAATCAATTTGTTGCACTACAAAAAGTCACAATTTACCACTGGCCCACCACCTGTACACCATGACCCACCATCATGGTCAACATAGCTGAACAATATTGATATTACACTTGGAACTCAAACAATTAAGACCACGAGGATAATGCTACCCGCATCCACCACTCTCACAGTCTTAATCTGAGGAAGTATGCATATTTACTGACTTATTTTGTTCTAGCCTGACTTTTAATATGAGTATTCGCCAGAAACAGATGTGAAAAACCGAATCGTATATAATATAATAATATAATTGTTATAATGGCCATGTGCAAAGGTCTAATCTGGCCTAACTGTCTAAATTGAAAACTCTCTTAGTTGCTCATAGCGACCAATCATGACACAGCTTTAATAATTAGAAATATAAGCTAGGCTGTGTTTTCATGCTTGGAAATAAATCCAGCATTTATCTGCAGGAGGCGCTGGACCCTCATATCTCCATTCTTGGTCTACTGTAGAATTCCTCGAGAACACTGCAAATGCTGAGAAAGGAATTTTCCCTAAAGACTTGCAATCATCACATATATCCTGTGAGCAGACTCAGCAGTAATTTCTGATGAAGCGGTAATTATGTAAGCAATGCTTAACTCGTGAAACATCCCCTTTAATTGGAGTGATTATAATGAGGCAGAGTTATATAAAGGGGTTGTATTTCACAACCATATAGATGCCCCAGTCAAGAGAAAGAAGACTTCTAGCATTTACCCTGAGTAAGTAGAAGAAGCTCCACTCGACTAGGCTGGTGGGAGAACTGATATATTATAACATACCTGCCTAATGGGAAAAAACATTGATTATTCTGTATTTATCAACCACTGCACCCATTTTTTTGATTTTGCATTTATGTTTTCTACTTCTCATTTTTCAAAGGCTATAACTTTTGTGAAGGCTTATTGATGCCAGTGAAAGTTGTACTTCATAATGGTACCATATAACATTCCAAAGAATGTACTGCAAAGCTGGAAAAAATTCAGAATAGGATTAAAAAATGGGATTTACAGCATTCATACGTGGTAATAATGACACTTTACCTGTGTAATGCAAGTTGGTATGGTCATGGTAAAACCAGATTTAGGCTGGGGCCACACGTGGCATAAACCGCAGCATTTTACAGTGCCTGCAAGAGGATGGGATTCTAGTAAATTCCATCTAAACATTGCGGAAGAATATGCGCAGTAGATATACTATGATTTCCAAAACCATTGCAATTTTGGAAATCGCAGCATATCGATTATACCTACGGAAATGCTGGTGGTTTCCCTATAGGTATAATGGAAGCAGAGGAAACTTTTGCAGACTTTCTGTGAAAAACGATGCAGAAAAAAATGTGATGCATTGCCGCCACGGTTTTTCCTGCAGTGCTTTTTTTGCTGTGGTCCGCTACAGGGAGCCTTAGCCTTATATAGTTGTGTTATGCTTTAGCAGAGTTGCTTTAATCATAGGGCAAATGGTTATCCACAGCTTCCCTATGATATGGAGTCCCCTCAGCTGACCCAGATCGATCAGGACAGTCCTGCATTTGGGGGGCTGTCCCACTGTTCCCGGAATCAGGTAACAAATTCAACTCTATCTACATCCTCAGTTGAATACAATGGTGAAGCATGGAGCTATCAACTCCGTGCATCATTATTCAGGCTTCGGGTAATCCTGTCTGTGGTAAAGAGGCGCGATGAGAGTTGAGCCGCAGACATCATTAAAACCAGAGCCTGCAGGCAGCATTTTGGCGACTGAGTAGGCAAGGTGCATTATGAGTGGTCTACTTAAATTATTTGTGAGGGGCCCACTTAGGAAAAGTACTGAGCTCACTAATGTATTTTGTAAAATGTCTGAGCAAAATAAAATTTGAACATTTCGATTTCTTTCACCCCTACATTGCTCACCAATGACACATATATATAGCCTTGCCATATGTATACATATTAATAGCTTGGCCATTTTCAGACATACAGATTCCTAATGTGTTCATAAATAAGTAATCTAGAAAATGGAGGTGATTTTTTTGTTTTTTACATTTTTTATATACT